>NW_027492359.1:140000-573030 GCF_021521415.1 Bidens hawaiensis | reverse complement strand
AATGCTTATTTCTCTAAAACTTATGCTCCGATACCAACTTGTAAGGCCCTGAACACGATGCCCTGCATTGGACATTGTATTTATTCATATACACAGTTCTAAATATCATAGTGAATTAAAAATTTGTATGGAAGACCTAAAGCTCCAACCATATAGTACAAAACATAAAATTCTTGTTTAAAACATTCAAATCTTTCTTAACATAACATCATAACATAATTCATTATAACTTTCTTCTCTAGATGGCTGCACTTAGTCCATTCCATGTGCCTCCCTCAAGCCAGCTTCTTCATCATATTTGTTTGTGTGCGTACAAAAGGTTAGTAATGCTGAATGAGTTCTAGTTAATCTGGCAACATACATTACATTCACATACTTACATATACGTATCCAAAGATACATATTACATACATAACATGTTTATCTTCCTTTCATGCATACACATATACGGACATTCATACTTTCATTCTTTATTTATTTTAACTTATTACATACATAACTATTTTTACGTTTTGAATGACCTTTCTCCCTATAACCTCACATATATTATTAGGGTCTGGTCCTACATTCCTTGAATATTATTCCGGTCGATACCTACATTTCTCGGATATTATTAGCATCCAGTCCCTCCTTTTTTGGATATTATTAGGGTTCAGTCCCTTCTTCATCGGATATTATTAGGGTTCGGTCCCTTCTTCATCAAATATTATTAGGGTGCGGTCCCTTCTTTCCAAACAACCATACAACAGCATAACCGTACAACCATACATGCATTCCTATATATATATATATATATACACCATCACATACTCTAAACATTTATATATATATACAATATTCACATATCATACACTTACTATTTAAAGAAGGTCTATTAACCTATCACATAGAGTATGCACACAACCCCGAAAACATAATCGAAAAAAGGAACTTGAAATTCACTTGGTTCATATTCCTTCTAAATTAATTGTAACACCTTCCCTCAGTAGGGTACGACTAACTGTATAACAATTATAAATATTAATTAATTTTCAACTGTTTAAGTCTTACTACCCAAGCTAGTGAACTAGTTTTGACTAGCTAAAGGGGTTTTACTGTTTTTCCTTAATCGCACAACTTGGCCAATCGCATCGCATTGCAAGCCAATAGCAACGCATGGCAAGCCAATCTAATCGCATGACAGCCATTCTAATCGCATGGCAGCCATTCCAATCCCATGGAAGCTAATCCAATCGCATTTCTTTACATGAATCACATTCCTAAGAATGCGATTCGAACTGGGTTTCTTTTTCTTTCATTTTAATCATTTTCTTTCAACCCCTTAAGGCCTGTTTTCCATTATAACGAGTTTTGGGTCATAACAAACTCATCTACTTGTTTTACATGGCCTAAAAATTACCCGTTCATTCCGAATCTCACCTTTTAACTCGTTTACCACAAAGCTTTATGTTTTTCTTACATTTTATAACCCGATTTGCCATTCCACAAAATCCTACAACAAATCAACATCGAAATCTAGTCTTTTAACCTTAAAATGCACCTCAATATGAATTGGGTTGGATCGGTTCTTGAACAACACTTGAATCTTGGTATGTTTCTTGTTTGCTTAAGGTAATCGAATACAAACAACCTTCTTTCTTCTTCGGATCTGGACCGAAATTGAAGGAGTGTTTGTGTGTTTTTTGAGTGTGTGGAGGCAAAATGTTGGAATGAGGGTTTAAGATTTTAGGGGGGTTTTGGGTAATTAACTATCCCCAAGCCCATGGAACTTAGGCCTAGTTGCACCCTAAATCCTTATATATTCTAATTTCATCTATACTCTAAGCCCATCACCCATTTATTGTTATTTTATTTAATCATAATAAATAATAACATGCAATTAAATAATAATATTTCCTTTATTTATTAGTTTCAAAAGTCGGATGTTACAGATAAGAAGAAAGACATAATGACATAATTTTTGTATTAGTTTTTATATAAAAAAGTCATACTCATATTAAAGATAAAAAACGTTTATTATTATAGTGTTTTTTTATTTTTTTAAATATCATATGAAACAGTTATAAACGTTTTCAAAGGATGAAGGAATTGGCTTGTCTTGCATGTGGTGTTAAAAAATATGTGTTATTACTTTTATTCCCTCTCACTTTGTTCCTCACTTGACGCATGCTAATTAATTATTGCTTCTCATGCTTCTCATTTATACGTGCATATGAATTATGATTCAACCCTATTACTTAGATCTATAAAAAATAGTCATATTTAAACCACGAAATACCAAATAAGAAGACGAAGAAATAAAATAAAAATTAAATTGTTCACCCCAAATTCTATTTCTTCATATTTAAATTTTATAAAGAGTAATTCGCTTTTGGTCTGTAAGTAAAACTAGTAATTGCCCCTCTATGTTAGGTACGACGAGATGTAAGAATAAATATAATAATATATTTTTATTTATATACGGAATTTATAATCATTTATATAATAATAAAACAAAATATTAGTTATACCTTATATATATGAGTATGGTAATTGTTGATTGAACTTCATCTGGAAGCTGAATTAGCATCGTTAAAGGAATCCCTGACAACACAGAAAGACAAGAAAAAGATGGTCCAATAATACTGGATAAAGAAGAATCTACTTTAATAAAGCTGACTACTTTAATAAAGGAGAATCTGCTTTAATAAAGCAAGCTGCTTTACTCAATTATAGCAGACATAATTATGAAGACTTTTGAAAATTTTCAAAGAACCATTTTCTAAACGATTCCCATTTGGTTAATTTAAATTCTTCACAAATTTGTTTTCTTGCCAAAGAACCTTGGCTAAAATCTATTTTCTTTCCAGAATCCATTAAATTGAGAAATTCATTTCAGACTCAGTTAATTCTGGGTCTTGAGGCTTAAATATTCCTCTAACTATATTATCAGAATTTATTCTTAATTCCTCTATTTTCCTGTCAGGAATTTCTTCTCTGATTTGAGAAGTAGAAGCTCTAGATGGACTTCTAACAGTATATTCAAAAGGGGATATATGTTGAGACGAAGCTTTCGAAGACAAAGATTTAGTTATTCTAGGATTTATTTTTTCAAATTTTATTTGGATAGATCATTCATTTGTTTGTATTATTTCTAATGGATTATTATCTACATACTGTTGTGAAGGAGTACAATTATTAATTACCCAATTTTCTGGAAAATTTATTACTTCCCATTTTATTTTTCTTCTGGTTGTAATATTAGATTTTCCAAAATTAGTTTCTATAACTATTGTTTCATTTAATGGTTTATCAACCATCCTACAATAGGGATTCAAAGTAAATAACGGTTTGTAGTATATTCTATAACAAATACACATCACTTCTGACCCTGGAGCATAATTATATCCATGGGTTTTGACATTTAAAGTGAGAGCATCTGTAATATTAACATCAGATAGTGATAATTGTAGATTAGGATATACGTTAAAATAGACTGGACCATGTGCCAGGCTAGATTGAATTATTCCTACTAGGGATTGTTTCCAGTTTAAATTTCTACCATCCCTTAAAGCTGCAATGAAGCTTTCTGGTAACCCTTCAAGGGTCAGTGGTTTGAAAGCAATTTGAACCAAACCTATATGTATAAATTTATATTTATCTTTTTTATATTTTTCTAAATCTCTGTTATTAAGGAGTTTTATTATCATATCTTCTTTATTAAGAGAAATCGTTTCTTCAGTAGTTTTTACTACCTGTTTTAAACCAATTCTTTCAAATGTTCCTAGTTTATAAACTAGTTTATAATCAACCTTTGGAATTGTCCATTTATTTAATAAATCTAAATTATGAGGGATATCATACTCTTCCTCAATACTGTTTTTAACAGTATCTTTATCTTTTAGGATATTCATAAATTTATTTTTAAGTGTTGAATTTCCCCAATGATACCAGTTAACCACCATGGCTCTGATACCATAATATACTAATTACCATAATACACTTTATTATTAAAACCATTTTGACTATTTTATTAAAAATTTAACTTGTTTTAAATTTATTATTAAAACCATGTTGACTATTTTATTAAAAATTTAACTTGTAAAAAGTAACTTGTAAAGAATCGTGTATGAAACTTTAGGTACTATGGTTTCTTTACCCATATTTCAACTGGCTAATAGTATTAACATGCGGTCAGTACAGGCCACGCCCTAGAAACGCCTTTAATCAACACGGCAACAAACGGGCTACCATAATTCGACCACGATATTAATATTATGCCTGTTTTAATATAGAACCAACCTAAAATTTTTCATCCATGACACTTTTTTTTTTTTTTTTTTTTTTTTTGAGTCATGGTTTATGACTTATATCATCTGGGTTAATTCAACACTTTGGGATTTAGCTTGTCATTAAGCTAAATAATAATAAAGAAAAGTTAAGTATACTAACCTTTAAAGGGATTATGTGCAGATTAAGTTGTCTTCACAAACTTCAGACTTTTTATTTAATAGAGAGAATTTTTACAATAGCTAAGATATTATAGATACTAGATAAGGAAGTGATATTTATATTTAAGATCTTTAAATTCTAGGAGCAATATTATCTCCTTGTATGGAGCATATAATCAGACTCCATACAAGGAGATAATATTGCTCCTAGAATTTAAAGATCTTAAATATAAAGATCAACCATGGATTTTAATCCAAAAATATATGGATACAGGATCATATCCTGCAGGATCTTATAAACCCAGATTATATTATGAGACGATTCTACGATCCACATAATCTTGTGAGATTACACATTATAATTCGGGTAATACCCAGATTTACAATTTCAGCAAAGTAATAATTAAACAGATAATATCCGTTGAGACATGGGGAACATCTCCACTTAAAGAAAGAAAAGTTTATCACCCTGAATCAAGGGCACCATTAAAATTTAATTATTGGGATTATATAGAGGCATTTAATAAAGCCTTTTTATATGAAAATTCAAAGAAGAAGCATTCTTGGTTCTTCAAAATATGTCCACAAGTTTATAACTAGGATATTCCAAATTGGTTTAATAAATGGTGGATGTCATATGGTCCAGCTATAAAAATTCTACCTGAACCTTATAAAGGATTTTTTCAAAAATGGTCTGAAGTTTCTCTAACTCTAATAGAAATGGAGTATAATAATATAAATATTGAAGGAATATCTTCATTGCATTATTTCACTCAGTTTGGAATCCCTTGGATCTGGAAGTGGTCTCCAGAAGTTGGTTATACCCAACAAAATATCCCATGTTTAAGAAGGACTTTTTATACAAAGTTCTGGAAGAAAATGAATAAAATGGATGATCAAGGTAATATTGAAGGCCAAGAAACGATAGACTTAATAAAGTCTACAATTGAAGAGTATGAAGAACAAATACGTTTGAAACAACAGAAAGAGGCTCCTAGTCCATTCAGACAAATTGTCAAGAAGATTCAACTATCAAATGATCAATTATCAAAAGATGAAATTATTCAGAAGTACTTAGAAGAAGTCAAGAAGGACCTAATTAAAAACCTTCAACCAGAAAAAAGGTCTGATATGTCTATAACATCTTCAGAAAATAATGAAGCAGCTGAAGATGCTCAAAATGTTTATGAAGATGAAGAGCTTGATGAAGAACTTCTGGAAGCTGAATTAGCATCGTTAAAGGAATCCCTGATAACACAGAAAGACAAGAAAAAGATGGTCCAATAATACTGGATAAAGAAGAATCTACTTTAATAAAGCTGACTACTTTAATAAAGGAGAATCTGCTTTAATAAAGCAGGCTGCTTTACTCAATTATAGCAGACATAATTATAAAGAATTTTGAAAATTTTCAAAAAGCAGAATTATTGTAAATTATTGTAGTTTGTTTGTATACTGAGACTCTCATTATCAAAGGAGATCAGATTAATTCAGGAAGGCATCACTTCCTTATCTAGTATCTATAATATCTTAGCTATTGTAAAAAATCTCTCTATTAAATAAAAAGTCTGAAGTTTGTGAAGACAACTTAATCTGCACATAATCCCTTTAAAGGTTAGCATACTTAACTTTTCTTTATTATTATTTAGCTTAATGACAAGCTAAATCCCAAAGTGTTGAATTAACCCAGATGACATAAGTCATAAACCATGACTCAAAAAAAAAAAAAAAAAAAAAAGTCATGGTTGAAAAATTTTAGGTTGGTTCTATATTAAAACAGGCATAATATTAATATCGTGGTCGAATTATGGTAGCCCGTTTGTTGCCGTGTTGATTAAAGGCGTTTCTAGGGCGTGGCCTGTACTGAACGCATGTTAATACTATTAGCCAGTTGAAATATGGGTAAAGAAACCATAGTACCTAAAGTTTCATACACGATTCTTTACAAGATATGGTTTTTAATAAACTAATAAAAAAGATATGGTTTTTAATAAACTAATAAAATAATTCCTATCATGGAAAAAATATTTACGAATGGAATATTGATGGTCATACATAAAGACAAATTTATAATGTTGTCCATAGAATGATGATGTATAGTACAATTTATAGAAATAATGGCAATAATGATACAAACATAGCTAGAATGATAGTAGCTGGGTTTACAGGTCAATTAAAAGGTTGGTGGGATAATTATTTATCTCAACATGATAGAGAAGTCATACTAAATGCAGTTAAGGAAGAAGATAATGTCCAAAAGCCAAATGCTGTCTACACATTAGTAATTAATATAATTGAACATTTCACAGGAAGATGGTCTGATAATTCAGAAAATATCAGAACTCTTTTACAAAACCTTAGATGTAGAACTCTTACATCTTTTAGGTGGTATAAAGATACTTTTTTAAGCAGAGTTATGGAACTCCCAGAGTCCAATAGTACTCATTGGAAATCCAAATTCATAGATGGTTTGCCTCCTTTATTTGCTGAGAGAATTAGAAAGGCTCTTAGAAAAGGGGAAGTTAACATAAATTATGAAAATTATACTTATGGCAAGTTAATAGGTACTTGTATCCAGGAAGGATTATCTTTATGTAATGAAATAAAATTAAATCAACAAATTAAGAAACACTCTCTTAATGAAAAGAGACAGTTAGGACAATTTTGTTCACAATTTGGAATGGAAGAAATCCATGATCCTAAGAATAAAAAGGTTTTCAAATCACAAAGAGCTAATAAAGTTTACAAAAGAAAGAACAAAGAAAAGAAGATAGAAAATTTAAGAGGAAAAGAGATTTTAAACCTAATAGACCTTTTATTATATATAAAAAATGTGGTCGTCCTGGACACAACGAAAAAACTTGCTGGGTAAAAAGAAAAATTAATAATTTAACAGATGAAAAGTTGAAAGAAACTTTATCAAATATTTTGATAAATTCTGAATCTGATTCTGAATCTCAAGAATTTTCATCTATTGAAATGAATAATATTCATATTTTAGAAAACGAAAGTTTAACATCATCAGATGAGGAATGTATTCCTTGCAGAAATGGTGAACAATGTTTAAACTCTTCTGATAAAGAAGAAGAAAATCTCTATCAACTTATTGCTCAATTTCAAGATATGGAAATAAATGTTATTTCTAATAATATACTGGATCTTCTTAAAGTCATAAAAGATTCTGAAATAAGAGAGAGAATAATTTCTCAAATGATAAAAGAAAATCAGGGAGAAACATCTGATGAGAAAATTTCTCAAGATTTTCAACCATATACTTTAATGGAAGTTAAGAATCAACTAAATCAAAAATATAAGGTTAATAAACCAGTTAGTATTGAAGAATTAAGAATTGAAATTGATAATTTAAAATTTGAGATAAAAAATTTAAAAAAGAATAATGAATATCTTGGAGAAAGATTAACAAGAATAGAAAAAGGAAAGTCCATTGACAATAGTATTGAAGAAGAAGAAAATTTCTTGTCTGTAATTGAAAGGATAACGTCACAAAAATGGCATATAAAAATTAAACTGTTAATAAACAATGATTTCACAAAAGATTTGATTGCTCTAGTTGATAGCGGAGCAGATTTGAATTGTATCCTATAAGGTATTATACCAACAAAATATTTTCAGAAAACAACTCATAGACTTAGTTCAGCTAATGGTGAACCTTTACAAATTAATTATAAACTGCCTAAAGCTTATATTTGCAATAATAAGATGTGTATAGCTAATAGCTTTATTTTAGTCAAAAACCTTACTAATCAGATTATACTTGGAACACCTTTTTTAAATCAAATTTATCCTCTACAAAGGGTGGATAAAAATTCAATTATTGGAACATATGAGGGGAAACAGGTAATTTTTAATTTTGTTTCTGAACCAATCACAAGGTTCATAAATAATGTAAAAGAATCTTTGTTACAAGCAAAAGAGAATCAAATAAACTTTCTTAAACAAGAAGTAAATTACATTACAATAGAAGAAAAGCTAAAAAATCCTAAATTACAGGAAAAAATAAATTTAGTCCAACATCAATTCTCTTTACAAATATGTAATGACCATCCTAATGCTTTTTGGGATAGAAAGAAACATATTGTTTCTCTTCCTTATGAAGAAGACTTCAAGGAAAGCCAAATACCTACGAAAGCGAGACCATGTCAAATGAATTCTGAATATTTACAATTATGCAAAAAAGAAATAAAAACCTTAATTGAGAAAAGTCTTATTAGACCCTCTAAATCTCCTTGGTCCTGCACAGCTTTTTATGTAAATAAGCATTCAGAACAGGAAAGAGGAATTCCAAGATTAGTAATAAATTATAAACCATTGAATAAAGTTTTAAAATGGATTAGATACCCTATTCCAAATAAAAAAGATTTATTGGATAGATTACATAATGCTGTAATCTTTTCAAAATTTGATTTAAAATCAGGATACTGGCAAATCCAAATAGAAGAAAAGGACAGGTATAAAACTGCTTTCACGATTCCAATAGGACATTATGAATGGAACGTAATGCCATTTGGATTAAAAAATGCTCCTAGTGAATTTCAAAATATTATGAATGATATATTCATTCCTTATAGTGATTTTATCATCGTATATATTGATGATATCTTAGTATTTTCAACAAATATTGAAACACATTTTAAACATTTAGAAATATTTAAGAATATAATAATTAAAAATGGTTTGGTTATAAGTAGACCCAAGATGGTTTTATTTCAAACTAATATAAGGTTTTTAGGACACAATATTGAAAAAGGAAATATAATTCCTATTAACAGAAGTATAGAATTTGCTTCAAAATTTCCAGATGAAATAATTGATAAAACCCAATTACAAAGATTTTTAGGAAGCTTGAATTATATTTCTCCTTATTATCAGGGTCTAGCAGATGATACTGCTATCTTATATGATAGATTAAAAAATAATCCTCCTCCTTGGACTAAAAATCATACTAAGGCAGTCCAAAAAATTAAACATCAAGTAAAAAACCTACCATGTTTAATGTTAGCTAACCCAGAATGGGAAAAAGTTGTTGAAACAGATGCCAGTGAAATAGGTTACGGTGGCATATTAAAACAAATATCTCCAATTGATAAGAAAGAATTTCTTGTTAGATTCCATTCAGGAAAATGTAATAAAAGTCAGAAGAATTATGCTACTATTGCTAAAGAAATCTTAGCTATAGTCAAATGCGTTTTGAAATTCCAAGACGATTTATATAATCAAAAATTTATTATAAAAACTGATTGTCAAGCTGCTAAATATATGTTTAATAAAGATTTTAAACATGATGTCTCCAAACAAATGTTTGCAAGATGGCAGTCTAATTTAGCACCATTTGATTTCGACATAATATATAAAAAAGGTACTGATAATAGTTTACCTGATTATTTAACAAGAGAATATCTTAACCCTATTCTGCAGGAATAATGGTATATAAGGGACCCCTGAGAATAATTATTTCATCAATAGATAGAAGAATCAATTTTTATAATCAAATGAGCACAATGCATGCTTTTCATATCCATAATTTAAACATGGATTTTTCATTATCATCTCACCAAAAACAATTTCTTTTAAATTACGAATGGCAGCAATATAACTGCTACAAGTATCGAATTGAGATTCTAAAGGAAAACAAGAAAATAATTTCTTGTGGATAACTTATATTTTATTTCAGGTATGTATCCTCGTGGAAGAGGAAATTATTTTCATTCCTCTAATAGAGGAAGAGGGAGAGCTAGTCAAAATAATAGCAGAGTAATTGCGCAAATTGGGCAACAAAGGCTAATAGCTGCTAATATCGCAAATATTGCAACCACTTCTAGTAATACTGGAAGTAATGAAAACCAGGATTCTTTATTAGAAGAATTCCTTTCATGGAAAAACTCCAGAAAAGAGGCTAATAAACCTTCATATGTGAATATTACTACAGAAGACCCAGATGATGGAGCATATAATCGGACTCCATACAAGGAGATAATATTGCTCCTAGAATTTAAAGATCTTAAATATAAAGATCAACCATGGATTTTAATCCAAAAATATATGGATACAGGATCATATCCTGCAGGATCTTATAAACCCAGATTATATTATAAGACGATTCTACGATCCACAGAATCTTGTGAGATTACACATTATAATTCGGGTAATACCCAGATTTACAATTTCAGCAAAGTAATAATTAAACAGATAATATCCGTTGAGACATGGGGAACATCTCCTCTTAAAGAAAGAGAAGTTTATCACCCTGAATCTAGGGCACCATTAAAATTTAATTATTAGGATTATATAGAGGCATTTAATAAAGCCTTTTTATATGAAAATTCAAAGAAGAAGCATTCTTGGTTCTTCAAAATATATCCAAAAGTTTATAACTTGGATATTCCAAATTGGTTTAATAAATGGTGGATGTCATATGGTCCAGCTATAAAAATTCTACCTGAAACTTATAAAGGATTTTTTCAAAAATGGTCTGAAGTTTCTCCAACTCTAATAGAAATGGAGTATAATAATATAAATATTGAAGGAATATCTTCATTGCATTATTTCACTCAGTTTGGAATCCCTTGGATCTGGAAGTGGTCTCTAGAAGTTGGTTATACCCAACAAAATATCCCATGTTTAAGAAGGACTTTTTATACAAAGTTCTGGAAGAAAATGAATAAAATGGATGATCAAGGTAATATTGAAGGCCAAGAAACGATAGACTTAATAAAGTCTACAATTGAAGAGTATGAAGAACAAATACGTTTGAAACAACAGAAAGAGGCTCCTAGTCCATTCAGACAAATTGTCAAGAAGATTCAACTATCAAATGATCAATTATCAAAAGATGAAATTATTCAGAAGTACTTAGAAGAAGTCAAGAAGGACCTAATTAAAAACCTTCAACCAGAAAAAAGGTCTGATATGTCTATAACATCTTCAGAAAATAATGAAGCAGCTGAAGATGCTCAAAATGTTTATGAAGATGAAGAGCTTGATGAAGAACTTCTGGAAGCTGAATTAGCATCGTTAAAGGAATCCCTGACAACACAGAAAGACAAGAAAAAAATGGTCCAATAATACTGGATAAAGAAGAATCTACTTTAATAAAGCTGACTACTTTAATAAAGGAGAATCTGCTTTAATAAAGCAGGCTGCTTTACTCAATTATAGCAGACATAATTATAAAGACTTTTGAAAATTTTCAAAAAGCAGAATTATTGTAAATTATTGTAGTTTGTTTGTATACTGAGACTCTCATTATAAAAGGAGCTCAGATTAATTCAGGAAGGCATCACTTCCTTCTCTAGTATCTATAATATCTTAGCTATTGTAAAAATTCTCTCTATTAAATAAAAAGTTTGAAGTTTGTGAAGACAACTTAATCTGCACAAAATCCCTTTAAAGGTTATTATACTTAACTTTTCCTTATTATTATTTAGCTTAATGATTTTATTTCATTACATAAAGATAATCCTTCCTGGATACAAGTACCTATTAACTTGCCATAAATATAATTTTCATAATTTATGTTAACTTCCCCTTTTCTAAGAGCCTTTCTAATTCTCTCAGCAAATAAAGGAGGCAAAAGAAAACAAAAGAAAGAACAAAGAAAAGAAACACTCTCTTAATGAAAAGAGACAGTTAGGACAATTTTGTTCACAATTTGGAATGGAAGAAATCCATGATCCTAAGAATAAAAAGGTTTTCAAATCACAAAGAGCTAATAAAGTTTACAAAAGAAAACAAAAGAAAGAACAAAGAAAAGAAGATAGAAAATTTAAGAGGAAAAGAGATTTTAAACCTAATAGACCTTTTATTATATGTAAAAAATGTGGTCGTCCTGGACACAACGAAAAAACTTGCTGGGTAAAAAGAAAAATTAATAATTTAACAGATGAAAAGTTGAAAGAAACTTTATCAAATATTTTGATAAATTCTGAATCTGATTCTGAATCTCAAGAATTTTCATCTATTGAAATGAATAATATTCATATTTTAGAAAACGAAAGTTTAACATCATCAGATGAGGAATGTATTCCTTGCAGAAATGGTGAACAATGTTTAAACTCTTCTGATAAAGAAGAAGAAAATCTCTATCAACTTATTTCTCAATTTCAAGATATGGAAATAAATGTTATTTCTAATAATATACTGGATCTTCTTAAAGTCATAAAAGATTCTGAAATAAGAGAGAGAATAATTTCTCAAATGATAAAAGAAAATCAGGGAGAAACATCTGATGAGAAAATTTCTCAAGATTTTCAACCATATACTTTAATGGAAGTTAAGAATCAACTAAATCAAAAATATAAGGTTAATAAACCAGTTAGTATTGAAGAATTAAGAATTGAAATTGATAATTTAAAATTTGAGATAAAAAATTTAAAAAAGAATAATGAATATCTTGGAGAAAGATTAACAAGAATAGAAAAAGGAAAGTCCATTGACAATAGTATTGAAGAAGAAGAAAATTTCTTGTCTGTAATTGAAAGGATAACTGTTAATAAACAATGATTTCACAAAAGATTTGATTGCTCTAGTTGATAGCGGAGCAGATTTGAATTGTATCCAAGAAGGTATTATACCAACAAAATATTTTCAGAAAACAACTCATAGACTTAGTTCAGCTAATGGTGAACCTTTACAAATTAATTATAAACTGCCTAAAGCTTATATTTGCAATAATAAGATGTGTATAGCTAATAGCTTTATTTTAGTCAAAAACCTTACTAATCAGATTATACTTGGAACACCTTTTTTAAATCAAATTCTTCCTCTACAAAGGGTGGATAAAAATTCAATTGTTGGAACATATGAGGGGAAACAGGTAATTTTTAATTTTGTTTCTGAACCAATCACAAGGTTCATAAATAATGTAAAAGAATCTTTGTTACAAGCAAAAGAGAATCAAATAAACTTTCTTAAACAAGAAGTAAATTACATTACAATAGAAGAAAAGCTAAAAAATCCTAAATTACAGGAAAAAATAAATTTAGTCCAACATCAATTCTCTTTACAAATATGTAATGACCATCCTAATGCTTTTTGGGATAGAAAGAAACATATTGTTTCTCTTCCTTATGAAGAAGACTTCAAGGAAAGCCAAATACCTACGAAAGCGAGACCATGTCAAATGAATTCTGAACATTTACAATTATGCAAAAAAGAAATAAAAACCTTAATTGAGAAAAGTCTTATTAGACCCTCTAAATCTCCTTGGTCCTGCACAGCTTTTTATGTAAATAAACATTTAGAACAGGAAAGAGGAATTCCAAGATTAGTAATAAATTATAAACCATTGAATAAAGTTTTAAAATGGATTAGATACCCTATTCCAAATAAAAAAGATTTATTGGATAGATTACATAATGCTGTAATCTTTTCAAAATTTGATTTAAAATCAGGATACTGGCAAATCCAAATAGAAGAAAAGGACAGGTATAAAACTGCTTTCACGGTTCCAATAGGACATTATGAATGGAACGTAATGCCATTTGGATTAAAAAATGCTCCTAGTGAATTTCAAAATATTATGAATGATATATTCATTCCTTATAGTGATTTTATCATCGTATATATTGATGATATCTTAGTATTTTCAACAAATATTGAAACACATTTTAAACATTTAGAAATATTTAAGAATATAATAATTAAAAATGGTTTGGTTATAAGTAGACCCAAGATGGTTTTATTTCAAACTAATATAAGGTTTTTAGGACACAATATTGAAAAAGAAAATATAATTCCTATTAACAGAAGTATAGAATTTGCTTCAAAATTTCCAGATGAAATAATTGATAAAACCCAATTACAAAGATTTTTAGGAAGCTTGAATTATATTTCTCCTTATTATCAGGGTCTAGCAGATGATACTGCTATCTTATATGATAGATTAAAAAATAATCATCCTCCTTGGACTAAAAATCATACTAAGGCAGTCCAAAAAATTAAACATCAAGTAAAAAACCTACCATGTTTAATGTTAGCTAACCCAGAATGGCAAAAAGTTGTTGAAACAGATGCAGTGAAATAGGTTACGGTAGCATATTAAAACAAATATCTCCAATTGATAAGAAAGAATTTCTTGTTAGATTCCATTCAGGAAAATGGAATAAAAGTCAGAAGAATTATGCTACTATTGCTAAAGAAATCTTAGCTATAGTCAAATGCGTTTTGAAATTCCAAGACGATTTATATAATCAAAAATTTATTATAAAAACTGATTTTCAAGCTGCTAAATATATGTTTAATAAAGATTTTAAACATGATGTCTCCAAACAAATGTTTGCAAGATGGCAGTCTAATTTAGCACCATTTGATTTCGACATAATATATAAAAAAGGTACTGATAATAGTTTACCTGGTTATTTAACAAGAGAATATCTTAACCCTATTCTGCAGGAATGATGGTATATAAGGGACCCCTGAGAATAATTATTTCATCAATAGATAGAAGAATCAATTTTTATAATCAAATGAGCACAATGCATGCTTTTCATATCCATAATTTAAACATGGATTTTTCATTATCATCTCACCAAAAACAATATCTTTTAAATTACGAATGGCAGCAATATAACTGCTACAAGGATCGAATTGAGATTCTAAAGGAAAACAAGAAAATAATTTCTTGTGGATAACTTATATTTTATTTCAGGTATGTATCCTCGTGGAAGAGGAAATTATTTTCATTCCTCTAATAGAGGAAGAGGGAGAGCTAGTCAAAATAATAGCAGAGTAATTGCGCAAATTGGGCAACAAAGGCTAATAGATGCTAATATCGCAAATATTGCAACCACTTCTAGTAATACTGGAAGTAATGAAAACCAGGATTCTTTATTAGAAGAATTCCTTTCATGGAAAAACTCCAGAAAAGAGGCTAATAAACCCTCATATGTGAATATTACTACAGAAGACCCAGATGATGGAGCATATAATCAGACTCCATACAAGGAGATAATATTGCTCCTAGAATTTAAAGATCTTAAATATAAAGATCAACCATGGATTTTAATCCAAAAATATATGGATACAGGATCATATCCTGCAGGATCTTATAAACCCAGATTATATTATGAGACGATTCTACGATCTACAGAATCTTGTGAGATTACACATTATAATTCGGGTAATACCCAGATTTACAATTTCAGCAAAGTAATAATTAAACAGATAATATCCGTTGAGACATGGGGAACATCTCCTTTTAAAGAAAGAGAAGTTTATCACCCTGAATCTAGGGCACCATTAAAATTTAATTATTGGGATTATATAGAGGCATTTAATAAAGCCTTTTTATATGAAAATTCAAAGAAGAAGCATTCTTGGTTCTTCAAAATATGTCCACAAGTTTATAACTTGGATATTCTAAATTGGTTTAATAAATGGTGGATGTCATATGGTCCAGCTATAAAAATTCTACCTGAACCTTATAAAGGATTTTTTCAAAAATGGTCTGAAGTTTCTCCAACTCTAATAGAAATGGAGTATAATAATATAAATATTGAAGGAATATCTTCATTGCATTATTTCACTCAGTTTGGAATCCCTTGGATCTGGAAGTGGTCTCCAGAAGTTGGTTATACCCAACAAAATATCCCATGTTTAAGAAGGACTTTTTATACAAAGTTCTGGAAGAAAATGAATAAAATAGATGATCAAGGTAATATTGAAGGGCAAGAAACGATAGACTTAATAAAGTCTACAATTGAAGAATATGAAGAACAAATACGTTTGAAACAACAGAAAGAGGCTCCTAGTCCATTCAGACAAATTGTCAAGAAGATTCAACTATCAAATGATCAATTATCAAAAGATGAAATTATTCAGAAGTACTTAGAAGAAGTCAAGAAGGACCTAATTAAAAACCTTCAACCAGAAAAAAGGTCTGATATGTCTATAACATCTTCAGAAAATAATGAAGCAGCTGAAGATGCTCAAAATGTTTATGAAGATGAAGAGCTTGATGAAGAACTTCTGGAAGCTGAATTAGCATCGTTAAAGGAATCCCTGACAACACAGAAAGACAAGAAAAAGATGGTCCAATAATACTGGATAAAGAAGAATCTACTTTAATAAAGCTGACTACTTTAATAAAGAAGAATCTGCTTTAATAAAGCAGGCTGCTTTACTCAATTATAGCAGACATAATTATGAAGACTTTTGAAAATTTTCAAAAAGCAGAATTATTGTAAATTATTGTAGTTTGTTTGTATACTGAGACTCTCATTATAAAAGGAGCTCAGATTAATTCAGGAAGGCATCACTTCCTTATCTAGTATCTATAATATCTTAGCTATTGTAAAAATTCTCTCTATTAAATAAAAAAGTCTGAAGTTTGTGAAGACAACTTAATCTGCACATAATCCCTTTAAAGGTTAGTATACTTAACTTTTCTTTATTATTATTTAGCTTAATGACAAGCTAAATCCCAAAGTGTTGAATTAACCCAGATGATATAAGTCATAAACCATGACTCAAAAAAAAAAAAAAAAAAAAAAAAAAGTCATGGATGAAAAATTTTAGGTTGGTTCTATATTAAAACAGGCATAATATTAATATCGTGGTCGAATTATGGTAGCCCGTTTGTTGCCGTGTTGATTAAAGGCGTTTCTAGGGCGTGGCCTGTACTGACCGCATGTTAATACTATTAGCCAGTTGAAATATGGGTAAAGAAACCATAGTACCTAAAGTTTCATACACGATTCTTTACAAGTTACTTTTTACAAGTTAAATTTTTAATGAAATGGTCTTTTTAAATTTTTAATAAACCAGTGAAATGGTCTTTTTTAAATTTTAAATTTTACAAAATGGTATCAAAACAAAATATAAGTTATACCTTATATATATGAGTATGGTAATTGTTGATTGAACATATTACTTTTACTAGCTAATAAATGGTTTCCTCTTAAGTATATAAAATGAAGAGAACAAATTAACATTATAACCTAATCACATATACAAGAATTTCGTGTGTCTCCTCTTTCCTAAAACCGGATTCCTTTCAAGAACCCTAATCACGATCCTTTAATTGTACATCATATAGGGGAACTTGATCAAGCTATAAACATGTCGTCTACATCATATTCTGTTGTTGCTACTCTCTCTACTGTAACAGGTACGCATGCTTATATTATTATCATGTTTTCTATTAGTATCATGAAGAACTGACCATTATGTGGTATCAAAGCGATGTTGATTAATGAATTCATCATGGTTTCACTAAATCTGAAATTAAAATTGAAAGACATGGATTAAAACCCGATAAACACTAATTTTCATGTTTTGTTTTCGTGTTTCATTAAGAAAACAGTTTATAAATTCTGCTTAAAATCGTTAAAGTATCCAAATATTTTCAAAATTTGTTTTAAATCATGTTCAATTTTTCGAATCCAGACTTAAACTTAATATTAGTCATGAACATTGTTCTTCGTGCTCATAAAACTATTCATAATTTGCATCCTAATTTTGATGAAAAATAATTTAGTGACGGATTAAATATTAAATAAGATTCCTTAAATTCTGACATAGATTAATATTGTATTATATTTCCTTAAATTGTTTGTCTTTTATGTGTAAGTTTCATTTAAAATAATTATTTTATTTTGTAAAAGTAAATAAAATACTTGGATATATTTAAAACACATGTATATATTATTTTCGTAATTAATTAACAAAATAAATTACCAAAACTAAAGATGCTTCGCCAATAACGTTTTAAAGTTCACAGATTATGAGTTTAATTAATTTATGGGTTAATTAGTGTACGAGTTTTTCAAATCAGTTTACGGAATTCTAACTGTTCACGGGCTAAATCGTAAGCCTCACAAAACCGTAAATAGATTTTTGCTGTGGTTTTAAACGAATTGTGCGCCTAGTGATGAATTTAATTGGTCTTCTTGGTGTCTACTTTCGTACAAATATTCACAAAGTAAATGTATACAATAATTTATAGTCTCAAATTCACCATTCTATTGTACTTATGTTACATATCTATGATACCAAAATACTGGATCAGAAGGTTTATAAACACAATGTTTACCAAAAACTCGATGAGATCACTCAAAGGACTGCTATACATAGAGCTACACGTAAATGAAACAATTAAATAAAAAAAAAAACCATCGAGTGTTGATGCAGCGGTAAAACGATAACGAAGATCGAATCACGCTGATTATGTGAATGCCCGTGATGAACTTCTCAAACTCCCAAATCTCACCCAAAGGTCAAGGAAAATGAAGAGAAAAATATTTATTATTATAATTCAAGTCTGCCTTTTCACATTACATCATCAACATATAAATCGACTTTCAAATTCGAAATGGGCCCAAAAAATGCCATGGGCTAAACACAAACCCAAAAATAAAAATGTAAAAACTGCTGAAAAAAACATAAAAAGGCCTATAACTTTATTTAGAAGAAGCTTTTGGGCTTCAGAAAAGGGTCAAACCGCCGTAAGCTGTTTTGCCACAACATGCTCCTCGTCTCAAGCTTCGATTTGTCTGGTCGTGGGCTTGAAACGGAGCTTTGTAGGCCAAGTTATGCCCGTTTTCGTGAGTCACATTTGAAAGCATGATCATGGGCTTCCAAATATAACATGGCACACACTTCAATACGTGCCTCCATCAAGTATCCTACTAATTAACCTACTTAAAACATACTAACTAAACTTAAATAATGAGATTAACATAAACTTTAAACTTTAGATTATTGCTTCAACAGTAAGCATGTGGATTTCTGAAATCCGAACAACTAGTAATTTCCAAATTAACCAAGTTAATGATAATAACATTCATGACATGCCAATTAAAAAATTAGATGAACGAACACCACCAGATATTAATAGATGGGAATTATATATATATGTTTGCTTACTCAAGCGTATTTGATTGAAATAGGACTTCTAACCGAGTGCTTTATGGAGTCCCATTCAAGGGCCCCTTCAACAAACTGACATGGTCTAGATCCTACAGGGATGAATGTCACTTGGTATGACAATTTCTGGTTAACTTCCGAGAAGACGAGTGTAGAGGGTGACACGGTAACACTTATGCCAGGGCCTGTGATAATGTTCACGGTGTAAGATGAATTAGCATCTCCAACATTGGTCACCGTTCTGGTGTACACTTTCGTCGAGTTACCACTTAGTGTGATTGCAAATGAAGGATAATTTAGTTGTGCTTCAGGGATGCTTGATATATTGGAACAAAAAACTTGCCTTTGGACAACGGTTGTAACTTGCTCGTTTGAATATCCTAATCCGCACAAGTAAGGTATGTAATCATCAGCTTGGATATCATAAATGATTCCAGGATCATTAGCTTTGGACGGATTGACATGGCCAGCTCCAACAGAAAAGAAACTGGCGGGAAGCTCCCTTTCATCCTGAATCGATTGGTTGTTAAGGTTGATCATATCAGCAGTGGTCATGATAGCGGATTTGATTCCAGCAGGAGACCATTCAGGATGTGCACTTTTCAATAATGCGGCTATCCCACTGAGATGAGGGCAAGACATTGATGTACCAGATATAACATTAAATGGGGCGGTTGTTGTTGTGTTATCAACAGAGGTAGGCCATGCAGCAAGAATGCTAACACCAGGGCCGATAATGTCGGGTTTCAAAATTCCAGGACTCACTAGATTTGGCCCTCTTGAAGAGAAAGATGTTACTTGAGGAGCTGACTTATCTCCTATGACAGTTCCATGGAAAATGATGGTAGCAACTGGTGATGGACTTGAACTCAAATATTCAAGCGTTACAAGCCCGTCTTCATAACCGATATATGATACAGGGAGTACATGGGCATCAGCTATTGTACTAGCTCCTTCTATTTGCTCGTTTGTGAGAATCATAGCAGCTCCACCCGCATCTTTTACCATCTGCCCTTTAGCAATTCTGCCTACCTCGCCACCTCTTGGGCAAATCACTATCTTTCCTCTTACATCGGCCTTTCTTAAGGATGGAGGCGAACTACAAAACTTGGCATTTGTATCACCACTCATCCCGGGGTATACAAGAGGCATGAGGGTTTCTGGCCAATCTTTAGGCTGGATGAGCGATTGCCCATCTAGTAACACCCCGTTCCCAAGTTTCACTGTTGCAGTTACCTTTCTATCAACTGTACTAGCACCAACTGTAAGAATCCATGGAGCCTCATTGGACAATGACGCATTAAAAGGTCCTTCATTTCCCGCAGAACAGCTCACAAATATCCCCTTCTGTATCGCGGCAAATGCACCAACAGCGATCAGGTCATTATAAAAAGGAACGGATCCTCCCCCAATCGAGAGAGAAAGCACGTCTACACCTTCTTCAATAGCTGCATCCATAGCAGCTAACATATCACTCTCTCCGCAACTAGTCTCAGTACATACTTTATACATTGCTATCTGTTCAAGTGGAGCCATCCCAACAGCAGTGCCATTGTCATTTCCAAGTGCGGTAGCACGTTGAACAAAGTTTCCAGCAGCAGTACTTGAGGTGTGTGTGCCATGTCCCCCATCATCAAGCGGTGAACCAGTACTACTACCGCTAACAAAGTTTCTAGCACCAATCAGTTTGTTGTTACACCCCGCCACTTCACATTTTCCTTTCCATTTAGCTGGTGAAGGGCTTATGCCTGTATCGTTAAAAGAAGGATGACCGGGAGTAATCCCAGTGTTGAGAACGCCAATAATGATTCCCTTTCCATAGTTTGAATCCCTCCAGAAGCCTAGATTCTGGTGCAGTTCCAAGAAGTTTGGAGTATGCGTTGTATGTAAAGACAAAACCCGTTGAGGTCGAGCTAGTATCGCTGCATTAAGTTTTTCGATTTCACTTGCTTGCTCAACTGTCAGTTTGGCAGCAAACCCTTTTAAGTACATTACGGTATGCGTAAACCATCTGTGGTTTCTCATCCGAGTCTAGAGCAATTGTGTGCAAGAATGTGTTGTACCAGCTTTCAAGATCTTCGGTTTCAGAAAATGTGTGGTCAGTGGGTGAGTTTAGTTGGACAATATACGTTTCGGTTTCTTTGGTAACCACGAATGAGAGGTTCAAAATGGTGGTGAAAGTGAGAAGTAACGTGACCATAAGAACCTGCTTGCAACTATAGTTCTTCATGATTGTGGAAGAACTTGATATATGATGGATCTGGACTGTGGTGCATTGGCTAGTTTCTGATCGTTTGAATATATACCTATTTCAAGGCCGGCAAAATGTCTTCACTGGAAATTACTTAGTAATATCCGTTAAAAAAACTAAAGGATATGAAGAATTATACAAGCTTAGGTAGCAACGAGAAACACTTAAATTAGTAAGTGAGATACCCTCAGATGTCACATCTTTTATTTGTTAATCTATAGGTTATTTTTAACCCGGAAATTATTTAATATAACTGATAATAAATCAAATTAATTAATAAAAGCTTGTTAACTTGATAACCAGAAAAAAAACTTGCCAGAATACGATAAAGTACTTTAAATAGTAAAAAATTATACGTGTCAATACCAAAAGTTTATAAATTCCATAAGAATTAATAACAATGATTTGGGAGATGTTGCACCCAGTCGTGTACACCGTAATCAGGACAGAAACCGAGGGCATGAACGATGAGCATAATTTTGACGTTGTGATGTCGAACTAGTGAGCTGCCTTTATGGGTTCGTGACAAGACACACCAACACTGATCTCAAGTGTGTTTCAACGACTAACCATATTGATCCCATGATCCCATCCCTTCATTTTTTTTATGTAGAAACACAAACTCATCTTAATCCTACTTCTAGTACCAGAATGTCACATCCTGATAAACCGAGGCTTTGTGTGACACGTTGCCACGTTGGTGACAAACTTAATGCTAGCTACATTAAATGTTACATAACGTTACTGTCGTTTACTCTTGGTCAATGATATATACTATAATATTCGTTAATTTCAAACCCGAAATCCGACCCTATTTAAATTTTTTCGGATCTTCTTTTATTCTTAATTGATATATTTATTAATAATGTTGTTGTAATGTTATTAATTAATACCAAGTTTCATTATCATGTATTTTATACATTTATTTTTCTTATGCAATTTATAGTTGTAACCGATCGTAAGTTCCATTTCATGTTACAAACTTTAATATGTGCAATTCAAATCGTTCAAACTAATCCGATTCAATGCCAAATCAATCGTTTAATGTTTCATGATTCAATTTTATGATATTATTAATAATTCTTTACCAATATTTCTATGTTGCAACTCAATTTATTCCTAATTAAAAGCTTTGAATAATATTCATGATTCATTAAACATTTTTGATCAATTCCTTCTCATTTTGTCACAACTTAGTTTACAATAGATTGTTGTTATTCTCTCAGTTTGGTGATTTTACCTAATTTGACATCATAGAGTCAACCATGAAGTTCAAGACTTCTTTTATTATCTATGTTCTTCATCCGGGTATGTCATATTTTTATATTTATGTGTATGGTTCGTTTAAAACTTAATACTATCTTAAATTAACTTAAAATTAATGTTAGTACATCAAAAACGAACTTGACTCGCCTATGTATCTATTTGGTTCGATTTAGTTATTTTCACTATTTAACATCTAAAACAAATTCTTTTCTTCACATATTCTTCAAAATAATATTTTATTTAAGTCTGAAACGAACACGACATTAAAGTGGAGTTTGGATCCGACCGAAAACGAACCACTCACATAAACTCGTGTTTGGCTCGTTTAGGATTTTTTTCTTGGAACGTGTCTGATGTATACAAATTTATACATTCTTTCAGCACTAAAATATCTCCAAAATAGCGTAATATCAACAATAATATTAGAATAAATAACCATTAATGTTTATAATTTCAATTTTTAGGTAAATACAACCATAAAAAATAAAGCAAGCTTATATACGAAGGAAAACAAAGAAAACTGTGAAAACCAACTCTACACACCCCATGTTAAAGCAATGCATGATCATGTTACAAGCATACGAGGAAAAGACAAAATTCAGAAGTCACAACATGTCCGATGTGGACATCAGCACGCCCCACTATTGATAGTACAAGAGAAAAGACAAAATAGAAGTTTCCTGACTGACTCAACATGGCCATGTCTAAACTAAACACATCCGTGTTCTCTCTCATTGTACACTTTCTGACAACGAGCATTTAATATAATCTGACAAAAGAGTCAAGACGACCTTACCCATGTTAACAGGGGGCCGTGTTGAGTGTCATGCTCAGCCTATAAATTTAAGGCATATCCACCACATTCAATACACTATCAAACATCTTGAAGAACACTTAATACACTTCACCCATCTTCTTTCACCACCATTAATAAGGGATTTATCCCATCCATCCACCTTTTGAAGATCATGAAGATTAGTCATTCAAATTGGTTAAATTTTTCTAATTTGATTATGTTTGTATCTATTACTTTGAAGTATAACATTATGTATAGAATTAGCTAAACTTTTATATTATCATCTTGGTTTATAATGAATCTTAACTAAATTTAATAATACTGGTTAAACATGTGATCGGCTTATAAAAACTAAAGGTTATATTGTGATTATCACTTGATGAGGAATGTTAAAAAAATTTTAAAAGATACACCAAGTGCCGAGCTTGATGATAAGCTAGGGAACTGCCACTCTTGTGAGGCATTGGATAAACAAACTTTAAAAGAGACACCGAGTACCGAGCTTGATGATAATCCGGGGAACTTCCACTCTTGTAAGAGCTTGGTTAAGAAAAATACATAAATCCTATCATAAACATGTTGATACGTCCTTGTTCGTCTCGTTCTTTGTTTAACGTATTTGGAAATAGATTTAATGAATAGGGGTATTTTGGAAATTAATGTAAGGCTCATTCACTATGGGTTGTATAGCGAATGAGACTGGTTTTGCACCTCATTCGTTAGGTTTGTTAACAAATGAGATGTTTAACGTATGAAAGGCCATTTACTATGGATTGTATAGCGAATGGCGTAGCATATGAGATGCTCATTCGCTATGTGATGTATAGCGAATGAGTTATCGCCTATATACACCCTTTTAATAGTTATTCTAATAACCAGTTTTTATTATTATTCGTTTTGCCTCGTTGTGCTGCCCAAATTTCCTCTCGTTACACACACTAAACACACAGTTAACCTAATTAGTAGTTCGTTCAATCATATCATAAACTAGATCTGAATTGATTAATCTGCCATGGGTTCTTCAAGCTCTCTCAAGTGGTATCATAGCCATAAGAATATTCATTGATTGTTTTGAACTCAGATTAGATCAACTGATTTATGTATCAAGACGTAATTGTTAAATGGATTGAACGAAATTGATATCGGACTTTACATACCTAAAATTGATCAGTTAAAACTAATTGAGATGATAACTTTACAGACGTAATTGTTCATTCGCCACATTCAAAGTCTCATTTGTCATCAAATTTCTTTTCATTTGTTATCACAGTTTTCACATTATCCAAGTTTCATCCTTTAACTTTCAGTTGTTGATAAACCCTTTAAATTTTTGAAATGGCAAATTACTATGCTTTAGCTTCACAGAAAATGTTGAATTATGAAACTGAGATTGGTTCTCATGCTAAAACCCCGAAGCTTAACAAACTTTGTGATTTTCCTAGACGGGATTTAAGATTTCAGGCTCATTTGGGAGCAATTCATCAAGAGTGTATGCAAAGTTCTAGAGCACACCTATATAAGATTGATTGTTGATTCTCCTGGTACAGGTCCAAATGGAAAAACAAATTGCTCAAATGATAGTCGAAGAAAGAAAAGCTTATGAGAAAGAACAAATGCCCATTCCACTTTAACAATGGCCTTACTAGAAGATATTTTCCATCAATTTAACCATATTAAACAGGCTGATCCATTGTATCAATCTTTAAAAGCAAGGAGAATGGGTAATACACAAGAAAGTAAGAACTCCATGTTGAAGTTTTAGCTCAAAAACTTATATCTCATGCCTGGAGAAACTCTTGAAGAATTGTTAGCAAGGTTTTTCATTTGATTGTTGAGTTAACTAGATTTGAGATAAACCCGAATGAATGAGATAAAATTGATACCTTAAAGAATGCTCTTCCCAATTCATACTCAACATACTTGATGGTACTTACTGAAAATGGGTATTTCAAGAATTCAAGGTTCACTAGCATGGATTTTGTACAAAAGTTGTAGGAGAGAGTTTGAATTGAAGTTTTAAGGTTCATCGAAGGGTAATCAAAATCCAATGTTGTATGGTGTGGCAATTCCTGCAAGCAAGAGTGCATCCACTCCTATTACAACTGTTTATACTCAAGAAAATCACGAGGTTCCTCCTCAAGAAGCTGTTCCTGAATCTCGTATGTTTTCTAATTCATCTGGTACTAGTGTTGGTTCAGTTCCTCCTATCACACCACCTAATGTAAACATGAAGCAAGCATAACAACATTTTGCTTTTATGGGGACTTTTATTTCTTCATATGGACAGTTGGTGGGAAGCAAAGTTGCAACTTGAGATATGACTAATGGGAATTATGATCAGATAAATCTTGATGATCTTGAATTAATGGATTATAAATGGAACATGGTTATGATAGTCAGAAAGATTAAGAAGTACATGCAGAGAACTGGGCATGACTGTCCAACTATGAGTAAGACAACTGGATTTGATAAGCTGAAGGTAAAATGTTATAATTGTGAAGAGTTTGGGCATTTTGCTAAAGAGTGTGATAAGCCAAGAAAACAGTATTCTCCTGGTCAAAGGGCTCAAGGTAGAAACTCCAACAAGAGGATGTATAATACCAATAACCCAAAGGGGAAACCAAAGGCTGTAGAATAAGCAAAGCCAAGTGAGTCAAAGGTGATGATAGCACATGTAGGGATTGATAGGTCACGAAGACTGTTGGGTGATGTATTTACTGAAATGCAATAAGCTAATATGATTGTAATTTGTAAGTATGAAGAGATTGTAGGTGCTGAGAATGAGAAGTTGGTTGAAGAAAGTGAAGAGTCAGAGACTGATTCAACGATATCAATCATTTGTGTAAGAAGGAAGCATTTGTGTGCAATGAGAAAATAAAAGAGGTTAGTTCTAACTCTTCTGAATTTGTTTATTCTGAAATTGAGAACTTAAGTTCATCAGTTGTTGATGAATCACAGAAACTTGAATGTTCTCATTGGGTTGATTCCGAGTCTAAACTTGAAATGACATGTCAACACATGAGCAATTAGTACGTGATCTTGCTATCGTTCATGATAATTATTGGAAAATGGTTGTAAGTAATAAAAAATATAAGCATAAGTTTGTTGCTTTATTCGAAAGTAATCACAATTTGAAAGCAGAACTTTCTACCAAACTAAGTATAATTGAGCATCAGTTTCCAAAGATTTTGAAATTAAGAACCAAAATAACTTAGCTAGAAAATGAGGTAATAGATTTGATAAATAAATTTGGAAAATTTAGAAACTCCTCATTTTTACTAAATGAAATAATTTAAGTAAACAGTTCTCACCAAAAAGGTGGTGAAGATGGTTTAGAGTTTGTTGAAATCCTTCCTCCTGTTCATAATGATTATACCGAACTACCAGACACAGAGAATTTACAAAAAGTGGATATTGATAGTCCATTAACAATAAATCCTCCTTTGATTGTGAGTGAGGTTGAAGTTATCAAAGAGGAGAAGGTTAAACCACCGATAATAATTGTTGAGAATAGGTCTACTCCATAATTGCATGTTCTAGAAATTTGGTTTTCTTTGAAACTAATGATGGTATGGTAGTTGAAGATGTGTTTGAGCCAATCGTGATTCACCAAGACAATAATATTCCTCTTGAAAATCATATTCTTTGTAATCCAAGTGATTATGAGAAAATTATAAATGATACTAGGACTTGTTATGTGAGTGAGAGAACATCTTAAAAGAAGGTGATTTCAGATGAGGATTTAAGGAAGTTCTTAAATCCTTTTAGTAGTGAAAAATTGATAAGGGGTCAATAGTTTGTCGATGAAGTTTTTCCTTTAAGTTTGGTGAAACCTGATTTAGTTGAAAGAGTATTCAATTGTGGGACACCTGGGCTAACTGAATTTGAGAAATCCTAAATGATTAATACTAAATGTAACATCCCCAAAATTTTGCTTCAAATTTGACAACTTAGTAAAGTTGAAGGACCAAAATTATTCTCTAAAATAAGTAATGAGAAAATTTAGATAAAGAAAATAAAAACATTTTAAAGGAAATAAAAATATTCAATAAATAAAGTCATCTCATGTTAAGGATATGGAAAAAAGAAACTCCATCCCACATTGAAGGATGCAAGGAAATGGAAGCATTCCACATGGGTATAAATAAGGAAAATGGAATCCATCCAACATGGAAAGTGGTAAAGAAATGGAAACACTTTATAAAGAAGAAAGTTTCCATAGTAGTATTCTTTTATGCTTAGCATGCACCAAGTGGTCCTAACATAGGGTGCGGAGCACCCGACGCGCATGCGCACAGGCACAGGCTCGGACGAGGACGATAGCAATGGCGAAGGGCGTTGGGCGCAATGTGGCGCTTTGATGGCGCACTTTGCACTTTAATGGCAATGGAAAATGCACGCTTGCATCGCCGCGAGCCACCTTAGTATTTTTGGATAATGGGAGTTAGACCCAGACGTGACAAGCTACCAAAAGACGAGGGACCAAAAATGAAAAATTGTATTCAGGAACCCATCGCGATACGCAATGAGTCCTACAACAAGGCCATCGCGATATGTGATGGTCCGTTATGACTCAGCGACACGTGTCATATCTGGGTGACACGTGGCACTCTCTGACCTACATGAGTTAT
Organism: Bidens hawaiensis; assembly: GCF_021521415.1. NCBI lineage: Eukaryota > Viridiplantae > Streptophyta > Magnoliopsida > Asterales > Asteraceae > Bidens > Bidens hawaiensis. The sequence goes on along the minus strand of NW_027492359.1, from coordinate 544,773 downwards.
CGCGATATGCGACGACAATAAGAAAAGGTCCATCGCGTATCGCGATGGGGTTCAGTTTCGGCTTTAAATAGAAAGGGTCACGATATTCATTTTCACACCAAAACACTTTCTCTCTCTAGAATTACTTTCTCTCACTACATCGTTTTGCGTGCCGAACCTCGTAATCCGTGCCAAATACCCGAAGTATCCACAAAGTGCGTGCCACCCAAAAGTAACCACACATTCTGCCTCAAAGTACGTGCGAGACCCGGCGACCCCCGAATGTCACCTCGGTTTGTGTGCCAAGAAAATTTAGTCAAGAATACCCCGACATTCGTGCAAGTGCGGAAGTGCTGCCGAAAGTCTAGGTAAATATTAAGCTAAGAAAGATAGGTCTTGTGCCCAAATAAAATATTATTATTTAAAGGCTTAGACCCTAGTCAGGAGTATAGCCTAGACCTTGATCGAATTAAAAAGATAATAATAAGATTTCTTTATAATTAAGAAATACAAAATTATATAAACAAATGTTATAACAAAAATATAACTTCTTCATAGTAAAGAAATATAAGCATTCACATACATGAGGATATAGTTAAAATAATATTTCTTCAAGAGTAAGAAAGATAAGATTTACCTACAAGACGTATAGTAAATAATAGTGTTTCATTATGATTAAGAAACATAAGATTTTATATACAAAGGTTATAGATAAATGACATTTCTTCTTGAAGAAGAAACATATCATAGACATTTATTCTTGAAGAAGAAACATAGCACATGATTGGTAAACAAAGAGAAGGAATTCATATAAAAAAATATTTTATTCAAACAAAAGATCGGTCAAGGTTTAAAGCTATCAAAACCAGACTAACGGTCTGTAGCCGGATTAAAAGACGATCCAGGTATTTATATAAACCTATTTTATTATAGGTTATGCAATCATTCATTCATAAAGGTTTTCAAACGAGATCACCACATCATTCAGAACAGACAATCACAGGTGAATACGTTAAACCTTTTTCAGTCAAGATAAACGAGTTGTTTATCTCAAACAAAGGCAGTCAAATATTCTATGAGATTACATGATCTCTAACATAAAGATTTAAGTGATTACGTGATCCTTAATTTTACAAGATAGAAAATAAAGGCAACTCATACCGAGTACACATGTACCTGGATCCAAACATAATTAATCTAGTCTATCAATCAAAGCTACATTCCCGCAGACTATAGATCATAATAAAAGTTCTCCAATGAGCGTCAGTTCCCGGAGAACCGTAATTGTGTGTGTATGGCAGTGGCACAATCCCAGAAATAAGAGACGTTTCTGCTGAGTGTGTTCAAGAAAACTATTTTGTCAGTCAAAGAAAGATTTATTAAATGTTTTTAGAGTCAACGATTCACTAGCACATCGCTGACGTATTTTTCCTAAAATTTCAGGAAATAAAGTTAGTACAGGTAACAAGGGATTAGAGTCATTCAAGAAGATAGACACTCGCAAGGTAGAGATGACTTAGTTTTAAATCATTAAAATATTATAAACAATATTTAAATATGATTTATAAATTTCAACCAAGGTTTATAAATTAAATACTCGGGTATTTATTATCCGAGAAGCTTTCCAAATAAATTAAATATTTTATTATTATAAATAAAGGTTTTTAATTAAATTGTTGTTTCAAAAGTATATTAATAATTTATTATAAATTAAAGACTTCCGCTAAACTTTGATATATTTACAAAACATGTATCAACTACTGGTCACACGCCTAGGCCCTAAGTCAGGGGGTGACACTAAATCTCATATGAGAATTCAACCAAATTTTCTAAAACCCATAAGGTTTGTGAAGTCATCTAGATTAGATTCGCCTTAAAGTTTATCTGAGAGTTCTAATTTAGATTTTCATAAGAAAAAACATGCAAACAAATTAGGAAACACTAATGTGAAGGTTGTGACTTTTCTACCTGAGGAGTCACATGAAAAAGTTAATTCACCACAAGTGTTTGTAGATATGAGAACATGTTTCTCATTTGGTGAACGAGGTCATGTTGCACAAATTTGTGAATCTAGGGTTAAAATGTGTGAAAACCCCTTAATCAAGGAACATGTTTATGTGATTAAGAGTATTTTGAAAAGTCAGCCTTTTTAAATCAAGATTGATGATTCTTAGATAATGTTTAGTGAGATTAGCCCTAGGAAGGTGATTAGGGTTAATAATGCAAAGAAAAAAAGGTTCAGCTAGTTAAACCTATTTGCAAGAATATGAACACGGGTGTAATTGATGATGAACCATATTTTAGAAAGAAGTCAAAGGCAATTTTGACTTATAGCCAATTTTATCAGCTACATCAGCATGAGATGAAAAAGAAATTTACAAGTGTCAGGGTTCCTATTGATGTTCTTCCAACATGAAAACCTAAAGCTATTTTATGCCGAAAGGAACCGGGGGTTCAACCCAAGACTGAAGTTTGGGTTACCTCTTTGAATTGATCTTTTACTTGTATGTGCAGAGTCCATCCAAGACTATTTTAGGAGATAAATGGATTACGGATAGTGGATGTTCTCGGCACATAATGGGCAATATTAATCTCCTTTAAAATGTGAAAAATATTCAAGGGAGTTATGTTGGGTTTGTTGGTAATCAAGGCGGTTTTATTACTAAAGAAAGAGAAGTTTCAAATGGTAGAATCACATTCGAGAAGGTAAACTATTGTGACAAAGTTGATCATAATCTGTTGAGCGTTTCACAAATCTATGACAAAAGTATACAACCTTGTTCACGCATAAAGAATTTGTGATTTTGAACCTAGGGTTTGTTATTATTGAAGACATGGTTTTCATACGATCACCCCGATCGAATGATATTTATGTGCTTGACATGGCATCAACAACAACTTCCTTATCGATAGCAACATGTTTTATTTTAAAAGAAACTGAGAAAGACACGATCATTTGGAAAATAAGGTTGGGCCACATCCACATTTGTAAGATGAATCATTTGATGGTAAATGATCTGGTGGATGGTGTTTCATTGAAGAACTTTCAAATGACCTATCACTGTGTTTTGTGCAAGAAAGGGAAACACAATAAAAAGTCACATCCATTGAAGCTAATCAACTTAATCAATACTCCTTTGGAGTCTACACATGGATTTGTTTAGTTCTGTGAATATAGCAAGTATTGCTGGATATTTGTATTGTTTAGTCGTTACTGATGACTATTCTCGATTTTCATGGGTGTTATTTATAAGCACAAAGGATCAGAAAACCGTTCTTGTGCAAAATCTGATCACCAAGATCAAATCACTTTACAAGAATAAAGTGAGACGTATCCGAAGTGATAATGGCACCGAGTTTAAGAGAAACATGATGGAGTTTTTTTGTATTCAAATGGGTATCCATCATGAATATAGTGTTCCATATGTGACACAATATAACGGGGTTGCTGAAAGGAAGAATCAGACTATAATTGAGGCGGCTAGAACTATGTTAGCAGATTCTAAGCTTCCTATACAATTCTGGAACAAGGTTGTGAACACTTTTATACATTGAATAGAGCCCCCAATTAAGAAGCTGAAAAAGACAAGTTATGAGTTGCTTAATAACCGTAAGTCGAATATTTAGTTCTTGGAGCCAGTCAGGTGTCCTTGTATAATATTGAAGAAAGATGCGGGTAAATTTAAAGAGAAGGCTATAGAAGGTGACTTTCATGGGTATGCGTCACCTAAGGAACGGGTTTTTAATCTCTCTTCATGGTGTGTTAAAGAATGGTACCATGTAGATTGTCAAACGTACACCACACCACCTGCTGGCAAGGGACCTGATTGGATATTTGATTATGATGGTCTATTCGAATCTTTCTCTCCTTCGGTTGATGTGCACAATGAAGATTTGGTTCGTGCTTATCTAGAAGATGAAATTCTATTTATTCCAAGATCTTATACTCATCAAGATTTACCTATACATGTTAAACCAAATTCAACTTCGGTACCGTTTGTTGAATCTCGTGAAACTCCTAAGATACAATCTAGAGAATTTTCCCAACCTTTGAATGCTGAATCGGCTGAAGAAAATGTCACTAACTTACAAGACAATGTTGAAGTTCCTGAGCATCCTACTCTTCGTATTCATTCTTATCATCCCCATGAGAACATAATAGGTGATTTAAATGAAGGAGTTTGTACAAGACATCAAGTTGCTAATGTCGTTGATGATCAATTATTGTGTGTTTATGAGTCCATGGAAGCGTTAGGAATTATCAAGGTTGCAAAAATCGTTAGGCGGACCCTAGGCGGTCGACTAGGGAGTTGAGAGTACTCAGCCTTAGTCGTTGAGTACTCGTCCTTATTCGGAGAGTACTCGGGGATGGCTCACCGAGAACTTAGCCTAGGCGGGGATTACTCATTGAGTACTCAGCGCCTAGGCATGACTTTTACAACCATAGGAATTATTAGTATTGCCAAATACACTTACTTCCTATCACAAATTGAACCGACGAGTGTTTCTATGGCACTCCAAGAACCATCATGGGTTAAAGCAATGCAAGAAGAACTGCAACAATTCGTTTAACTTGGTTGGGACACCCCAAAAGCAGGGCACGACAAATTGTTTGATTTACACAAAAACAAAGCCTCTTTATTGATAATCACGGTGGTAGTCATAAGTCTTTAGAAAGAGATGTACAACAAACTTGAACAAGGCGTTTATCAGAGTTCTTCTACCAAATACTGCTTGTGACATATAGCTACCTGATGTCTTCTATGATACTTACTACTATTATCCTGAAATACATGCTAAAACAAATCAGCTTTCGCTGGTGAGTTCTAAGTTTATAATTAAAAAACAATAAAGTATAAAATACTTTAGTATATAAATAAGTTAGCATTGAAATTTATTTCAAGGTCACATTTATAGATTTCTAATCCCCTCGTTTGGTTTCAGTTACCTATTAGACGCACCCACTCTACGGTATCCTTTGCCTAAGCGTTGTTGGGTTATAGATATCTATTAGGGCCACCAGCTCTACGATAACCTCACCCTTTACTCGTCAATTCCAATGTAGCCAAGCTAGTCACTCTCAGTATCACACTATACAGGTACACAAATACCCCAAAGCCTTAAGGTTTTACTTGTGGGTTATCCAGCCCGATGGCCCGTGGTACGAAACCACCCTCCATTGCACCAATTATTCGAAAATGGAGTTAAGCACCCAAAGGTTTGTGTCATAACACCATCCTCCAATTCCCATAAGATCTTACATAGAGTTGCCTAGCCCGTAGGCCCCTGGTATAAAACCAATCATAAAAACATACTGGATTAAATTATTTTCCTTATGACCGTGCCAAGTAATTTTGTTGTTTTTTATGCAGACGTTTCTAGAATCAATGTTTGAATACAACCGTGCTAATTCAATTAAAAACAATTTCGAATAATATTTTTATCATAGTGTTTTGTGTAGTTTTAAACAAACATTTAAAACAAGTGAATATGAGACCATAGGATTTGAAAAGCATATGGTTCACATAATTAATTATTTAAAGCATTTATAACTTATATGTTTTTAATAATTATAAGATTGTGTTTATCTCGGCTCAAAATGATTAAGAATACAAAGTTTTAGAAACGTATAGTTTTATTACAAGACATTAAACGAGCATGTATCCCTGCCCAAAAAATAATAATAATAAGGGACAAGGTCATAGGACTTACTTATTTGATGTACCAGGTATACTCTAATGCTTCTAGTTAATATCATCTTACAATTTCGCAAGACATATTCCCAACATTGGTAGACCTGATTATACACAAGTAATAATTTAAATATGCAGTCTTAAAAGTGGTTATATAATATACTAAATTGTTAACTTGATCAATTGTTTAATATATATTCTTCCGTTTATAAAACCTACTCTCATTTATATGTTTACTTCTTTATATAAACTCGTTTTGTATATTCGACAGAATTGTCAAATAATTCGGATGTAAGAACAATTTATTAATATTTATATAAGAAAATACGAATGATCATAACTCATATTCAATTGGTATAGTTCTAGTCATCAATCTTTAAAGCTACTATTAAATATAAAACTTACATATGTTGATATATATAAACGAAAACCCAAAAATTCTAGATGTCGCGATGTGGTCGCTTCCCCTTTTTTTGGAGTCACCAGATTTTCTTGATTTTTAAATGAAAGCTTCTCATGCATTTGACTCGAATTCACGGGTAGGGTCTTATCAAACCCAGATATTTCTTAAACAAGTTATAACATCTCATTAAATTAAAAACTAATCTCACCAAATATTTGATATAAAAATCTTATAAAGTAGGAATATACTAAAAATTAATATATGATTTATTTAAAAAAAGATATATATTATTTATAATTAAAAAACCAATTTTATAGTAAAAATAAACGGGTTTTGGGTCTCATCAAACTCATATAGCTTTTAAACCAGGTTATAATATCTAATTTATTTGTGAAATAATTTACCCATAAGTATATTATTAACTTTCATACGATAAAAAAAAAATTTTAAAAATAAATAAATATTAGAAAAAGTAATATAAAACATCCCCGTAATACGGGGGATAAAAACTAGTGTATATATATGTGTGTGTTATTGAGACTATATATACTTTTATAAAAATACAAGTATTTTATGATACTGATTCCTCACGCTCTGATGTTGGATTTTAGCTTTAGTATAGAACTCATTTTACTAATTATTAAGTGTACCCGAGAGCTAAACCCGAGTTACCCGACCACAACTATACACTATTTATAATCAAATCTTTTGCTTAAAAGTGTATTTACCTCCCAATTAAAATAGCTTGGATACACGAACCCAGGGCCGGCCCATAGGGGTGGCGAGGTGGTCGACAGCCACTGGCTCGACACCCCGTTAGCCCGAAATTGTTTATATATATATATATATATATATATATATATATATATATATATATATATTTGTTTTTGTTCAAAACAATATGTATATTTAATGTTTTAAACTTAATTACATGACCACTAGCTTGGTTTAGTGGAAAAGGTGTACTACTCTCAACCAAAAGGTTATGGATGTTTAATCCTATTTTTATACAAAAATTTTTTACACAACCCAAATTATAACCAAGTAAACATGTATAAAAATTTAATTATACACACCAACAAAATAGTCCTTTTTAATCAAGACCCAAAAAAAATTTCACATTCGGCCCAAAATTTTTGTTTCCTTACTCGGAGCCGGGCCTGCATGAACCCATCCCATAACCAGTGTGTATAACAACCGATCACTACATAAAATTGTTGCTTATCATCACCATAAAGCTGTTGTATCTTCGACATAGTACCGCCATAACCATGCGTAACCCGTCATCGGGGAGGTCCTTGACCGGAGCTCGTAGACACCTCCGTGGACTTGCCGTTACATTGCCACCGGTGATCGCCGCAATGCCACCAAGAGCCATTGATGTTAAGGGCAACCGTACCACCTCTACTAAAACCACCCACCATTGTTATTTATATTCAACTATAATTATTTTTTGCAACTCTCAATTACCATCACCTCACCTAGGCGACCATCACTCTATTTTTCTTTTTCTCCTAATCTCCTCTCGCCGGGTCCCGGCGGCCGGGATCTTTATTTTCCTTTCAATTTTATTATAATTATTATTTTTCCTGATGATTAATTCTATAACTCATAAATATTTATAAAACAATAATACGAATGGTGACTCATCCTAAGAGAGAAGTGGAGGATGCATGGTAATAAGGAAATGATGATTTATTATAGAATAATACGTGACCTGCAAATTTATCTGACTCATGGTATGAAGTTTCACAATGTTCCCTCCAACCCAATTAAAATAGCGACTCTCTCTCTCTCTCTATCTAAGTGGGCGTCACATTGGTGTTTGGGATCTCATAGATAAACCGGCACGGGTGAGGAAAACGATCCCGAAAAAAGGGGTATTTAAGTGTAAAGAGAACGATTTTAGGGTAATTGTGCATAATAAGGCAAGATTGGTAGTCGAAGGATTCAATCAACAAGAAAGAATAGATTACACTGAAGTGTATGCGCCGGTTGCACGACCGGAATTGATACGAATATTTTTGGCCTATGTAGCTTTCAAAAAGTTCAAAGTTTATCAAATGGACGTTAAGAGTGCTTTTCTGAACGGGGAAATTCGCGCAGAAGTGTATGTGAAGCTGTCTCTTGGTTTTGAAGATCCAGACTAACCCGGGCAAGTTTATCATTTGACCAAGGCTTTTTATAGTCTTTACCAAGCCCCGAGAGCATGGACGTTAAGAGTGCTTTTCTGAACGGGGAAATTCACGAAGATGTGTATGTGAAGTTGCCTCTTGGTTTTGAAGATCAAGACTAACCCGGGCGAGTTTATCATTTGAACAAGGCTTTTTATGGTCTTCACCATGCCCCGAGAGCATGGTACAACATGTTGGCTGACCATCTAATGATAGTGACTTCAAGCGAGTGATTGTGGATTGTACTCTCTTCTACAAGATTGTCGAATATGATCTCGTTCTTGTCCCGGTTTATGTGGATGATATTATTTTTGGCTCCACAAACAACAACATATGCAGGGAATTTGAAAAAAACAATGCAGACTAAATTCGAGTTGAGCTCGATGGGAAAGATGAATTTCTTTTTGGAGTTGTAGTTCAATAGTATGATTCTGGTATCTTTATTCATTATACTAAGTATGTAATGATATCTTGAGCCGATTCAAGATTACAGCCGAAAAAGTCCCCTCAAATCCTCTTCATGTGGGTCACAATTTATCACCGGTGGAGGATAGCATCGATCTGACCCTATATCGTGCCACGATTGGTTCATTAATGTATTTAACTGCATTTTGCCCTGATATCATATTATTGTTTGTTGTTTGTTTGGGTGCTAGGTATCAATCGAGTCCCCGAGTGACTCATCTGGCGGCCGTTAAGCGTATTTTCCACTATTTGAGGGGTAATCTTGACATCAGGTTATGGTATCCCAAGGATAATAGTTTTGAACCTACTGCTTATATAGATTCAGATCATGGAGGGTGCAAGATTAACTTCAAGTATACCACGATAGGATGTCAATTCTTAGGAAACCGGTTTGTTTCCTAGTAGTGTAAGAAGTACACAACGGCCTCCACTTCAACCGCCGAACCCGCGTACGTGGCAGCCTCGAGTTGCTGTTCACATGTTTTGTGAAACCAACAACATCTGTGGGACAACGGTTTGAAATATCTTACTACTCCCATCTTTATTGATAATTCTGCAGTGATATGTATTACTAAAAACCCCGTCCACCACTCTAAAACGAAACATATTGAAATTCGTTATCTTTTCATCTGTGACTGTTATGAAAAGAAGTTAATTACTCTTAAGAAAATATACACGGATTTTTAAAAAGGCGACCTTTTTACCAAAGGATTTCATAAAACGAGATTTACTTATTTGCTTGGCTTAAATGGTTTAAAAACTTTTGCTGAAATTCAAAAGCTCGGTTAATCACTTTATTTTCTTTGTACATTCTTTTGTTTATTTCATTTCATTATCCCTTTTTGGGGGAGATTATGTGAAAATACAAAAAGATTGTGAATCTATTTGAATTATTATAAAAATACAAAACCATTGAAAATATAATATTTGAGAAATTTGACCTGACCAAAATGGGGAATGATGGTACATTGATCATCTATGTTCCAAATACAATAAAAATAAATAAGCGAAAAAGGTTGTGTGCCAAACTCTATCAGTGTGTTTGTAGGCATTAGAACAAACAAGTAAGGAAAAAGTATGTGATATAAAGCTAAATTGCCAAATTGACATGGTTGTTAGTCTCTAGCAAAGTCTTGGTAATCATATAATGCTTGGATAGGCCTAACTTGTAAGTTTGCTAGACTTCCTTTAAAACTAAAAATTTTATGTTCCTAGTTTAATGGTTAACACTTCAATGACATGTGATTTTATAGCCTTAAATCCTGTATTGGTGAGATACTTTGTGGTCCGAACACCAATGGGTGTTTATGTGGTTTATCATCTGGGTATTCACTTTTGTTAATATTAATTAGGTCAAAAAGGGAACCCACGAGTTATCTATCAAATAAGTCATTAAACTTGATAACATCGTACTTCAAAGTACAAATTCATTATTGACTTGATCAAACCACGTTGTTAGTCATACATGGTCCCCTTGCTCACGTCTAATTACTATTAAGAATCGAACCACAAGGGACACCATGTATGTAATCCTTACCAATGAAATCGTGCATACTCATCCATGGGAATGGACCTCGGGGTGTTGCCTGATAACGGGGGTATGTCTTGTAGTGGGGATTATTTGCTAGTCAGCTGTTATAAAACTCTTAAGTCATGGCTTTCTGGTAGTCTTGCATGTTTAGGTTTAATCAGACAACAATATCCTTGATCTTCTTAGCTATTTATTCATAATTAAATTTGTATATTGTTTATGCAAACAATTTGATCTGCTGTTTTTAAGGTTTAAGTCAAGTTGGGCTAACTAGTTAAAAATCAAAATGCGCCAGAATCAAGATTAGATGGGTCATAGTTCCTGATATTTTGTGCCTTAATTGAACCTTAAATCATGTTATAGAAATTTCGAAAAACTTTGTCTTGAGGTTTAAGTGGACAACAATGCCACTAACTAACTTAACACCAATATTAAAATATGCACTGCTTATTGTATTTTGATTTTAGTTTGATTTTTTATTATTTGAAAGAGTAGAAAAATATTTTTTTGTTTATTTTGATGTAATCTTTGAAAAAAATATATATTTAAGTGTGTTTGATCTTCAAAAATTTTAAAATCCAAAAACATTTTCTTTTCTACTTTATTTTCGATTACAGAGCTGGCGAATTGAAAGTTTGATAAAATCTTGGATTTTACCGTCTTGATAAGGTTTTATCCACGTGTGTTATGTAACATTTATAAAATCGGCTTCAAAATAATGTTTTTGAAAGGTAACTTAAAAATTTACAGGGTTTGAATGGTAATTCATTCATTCTCTACATGGTCTTCATTCGTAATGAAATTTTAACGAATGAGTGGCAATTCGCTAGTTAACTGTTGGTGCATAATGTCAGTAGTTCAGTATCTAGTGTTTTGTATGTCTCTATAATCGTGTTAGATTGTTTGTTTTGGTTTTGGATATTGTGTCACACAAGTTCGCCTGGGATGTAGGCGAACTTGTAGACAAGCGAAGTTGTGACAACTTCGCCTAGTCTGTTAGGCGAAGTTGTCGAGGATTATAAAACCTCACTTCGGCTTGGTTTTTGGTAGAGGTTTTTGGGCAGTACGTGTAAGTGATATTCGAGATCACGTGTTGAAGAGTTAACAACGTGTTTATTAGTATTGTAACGTGTGTTTGTGTATTGTCTCAACGTATTATATATCTTACGCTCGTGTCGTATTACGTGGGGATTCCGCACCCTCGTGTTACGAGATACTCCTGTGTAGATCCAGCTGGGAACCTACAATAGGTATCAGAGCTTTTGCTCGTGATTGTGTGGTTTGGGATTATCACACGGGTGTTAAGATCGTTCCGTTCGACTATTAGCGGAACGAGTTTACATTGAAATACCTAGTTTTTGTGTCTTACCCATCTCCCACCATCAAAAATAACCCATTACACCTTCGCATACGTCGCAATACGTCAAATTAAAACCTGCAAAAACCTTGTGTTCATCAGGCGAAGTTGCCGTCATCGTTTGTAGGGTTTAAGCGAACTTATAAGGTTTAAGCGAAGTTATAGAGAAGGCGAAGTTGTCAACAACGAAGTTAGGAAGTTAAGCGAAGTTAAGTTGTTAAGCGAAGTTATAGTGCAAGCGAAGTTAAGGTCAAGCGAAGATAGGCAGAAGCAGCGAAGTTAAGCAAGCGAAGTTAAGCTCAAGCGAAGTTAAGCACAACTTCGCCGTCTGATCATTGTTCAAAATAAAAAAAATTAAATACTTTCTTTGTATTTCGAGTCGTGTTTCTTTCAACTATGACTTCGATAATCATTACAGAACTGGTAAAAATGGAGGTTGAAGCCGGTTCAGCAACTAAAGCTCCAAAAATGCTTAAGGGTACCGATTTCGTTGCATGGAATGATCGGTTTGAACAGTATGTGAAATATCAAGATGCTAAGATTTGGGTTTGCATTCAAGATGGATACATTCCACCAACATCCTTGTTTGAAGGTCGTGATCAAATTAAGAAGTACAGTAAGATGGAAGAGGAGGAAAAGAAAATGTATGAGGCAGAGAGTAAAGCTCATGCAGCAATAACCATGGCTCTTCCACAAGAGATTCTTCATATCTTCAAGAAGTACAAAACTGCTAGAGAGCTATGGGAAGCACTAGAAAATAGATATGAAGGTAATGTGGGGATACGTGCTTCCAAGACAAAGCTACTAAAAACCCAATTCTCTGTATTTAAGTATTTGAAAAATGAATCACTTGACGATATCATCACCAGATATTATCCCTTGATGACCGAACTTAGTAATTACTCCATTGAATACAAGGAAGAAGAGATAGTAGAGAAACTCCTTGATGCTCTTCCACCGAAATGGGAAATGTACACGGTTTTGATGAGAGAGGATAAAGACTTTGCCAATATTGATTTGGAAACAGCAGTCAATAAGTTATGAAATTTTGAACTTAACATGGTTCGGAAGGAAACACCAACTGATCAGGTTCAGGATCCGGGAATGTATGGTGCGAAAGTCACTCCAAGTTCAAGTTCAAAATCAGAATCATCTGCCTACTACTCAAAGGGAGAATCAAACTCAAACTCTACTCGTGATGGTCATGTGACTCTCAATATGGATGGTGACGTATGTTTCGTAGCTGGAGGTAGTAATTCTTTAAAACCTCAAGCCACAACAGGAAATTTCTCGTCAAATGTTCCGAGCTACAACTACTCACAGATGCCCATGAGTGTTAAATCAGCTGAACAACAGTTTGCTCTCTATGCATCCTTCATTGCATCTTATGAGAACTACCTCAAAGGTAAAATAGTCGACCCTGCAACTTTGGATGAAGACTATGATCAGATCGATGTTGATGATTTGGAGGAGATGGATCTGCAGTGGCAGATGGCTATGATAGTAAGAAGGATAAGGAGATTCGTGAAGAAAATGGGTAGAAAGTTCGTTGGAGAAAGACCAGGGTTTGATAAATCAAAGGTTCGATGCTACAACTGTCAACAGAATGGTCACTTTGCTAAGGAATGTACAAATGAGAGAGTCGGGCGAAGTCAGAACAGGCCTGCACAACAGAATGGGGGTGGTAGTGAGAATAGGGCTATGGTATCTAGACAGAATGGTGGATACAACTGGAATATACACGTTGAGGAAGTGTTCGAACAGGCTAATTTGGTATACATCGAAACTGGAGGAAGTGAGCGAGAGACGGGAGAAAATCAAGCATATATGGCAGAAGTGAACAATCAGCTCTCTGAGGTAAGTTCTAAACTTCATTGTATGCGATGTGAAAATCTGTCTGAGCAATTGAAAACAATAACTGATCAGTTTTTTAGTTTGGACGCTCAATTTAAAATATTAAAAGAAGATAATCACTATACTAAAACTAGAGAAAACAGTTACTCGGTAAAAATAAAAGCTAGTGAAAAGGATATCAGAAGTCTTAAAGCCAGTCTAGCTGATAAAATACAAGTAATTGATCTTAGTTATGAAGTGCTAGAAGAAAAAACCAAACTAATTGCTGAAAGAGATAAACAGAGAGCTGATTACCAGGTAAAAGTGGTGGAACTAAACAGAAAAATTGAACAATTTAGAAATTCATCAGCTATGCTAGATCACATCATAAGTGTTCAACGTTCCCCGGTTAACAAAGGGGGAATTGGATTTTCTGAAGTTCCACCACCGTATAACAATAACTATACCTATAATCCTAGTAATCAGCAATCTGCTAATGTTGAGATTAATCAGACAGTTCCAGTCAAAATTTCGACTGAAGAACCTGAAGTCAAAAAGAGCGAAACGAGTAAGTCAACTTCTAAGGTTGAGATTTCTGTTCCTAGCTCTGTCTCATCAAATTCGGACCAGTCATCCGAATCGGGTGAGATAAAAGAAGAGGCAGTGTTACTAAAACGTGGGGAGGAATATAAGCCAAATGAAAAGAATTCTTCCCTAAATCCGTTTGTCCCGCCATATGTTAGACAAACGGGTAGTAATGCAACCTCAACATCTGCAACAACTGTTGAGACGAAAGTTGAACACAAAAGTTGTTTCAGATGCAATCAAGTAGGACACCTTATTGCTGATTGTCCTCTAAACCAGAGAAAATTTAGAGGTATGAGGCCTCCGAAAACTGAGAATAAAAGGAATATTAATTATGATACTGGTAAGAATGCGAACTCACCAAATTTCAGACATTGGACTAATCCAAGATTTCAAAGAAATCGGTCTCATTTTTCCTCAGTTAACTACTAAACCAACAATTATAATTCAGCTAATTCACTAAGGGTTGGATGGCCTCATAATCAACCCTCGAGAAGGTTTCATTTCAGAACTTACAGAAACCATCCTCAAACTGACTTTGGGCAACCAAAGTACTGGATGCCTGTAAACAGATTTAACTGACCCAAGACCAGTAGGTCTTGGGTCCCCATATTTTAATCTTTTTCTTTAATTGTGCAGGAACAGTCGAACAGAGCTGTAAACAATATGTGGGTAGTTGACAGTGGTTGTTCCCGGCACATGACTGGTAACAAGAATTTGTTACATGACTGGAAATCTGTTCAAGGAGGAAGGGTTAGTTTCGCTGGAGAGAGTGGAGGTAGAATCACTGGTATTGGAACTGTGACAAATTGAAAAATGAAGTTAGAGAAGGTGAATTTTGTTGAAGAATTGAAGCATAACCTGTTGAGTGTATCTCAGATTTGTGACAAAGAATACACGGTGCACTTTACTAAAAACGAGGCAATCGTCCTTTATCCTGGTTTCAAGATACCAGAGGCATGAGTGGTTATGAAAGCTCCAAGAGAAAAGAACACGTATGTAATGGATATGAGGTCAACTGAAATGACAACAGAAGAATCATGTCTTCTGTCAAAGGCAACTGAGTCTGAGTCAGAGTTATGGCATCGAAGAATGGGACATATACATCTTCGCAAAATGAACTACATTGTCAAGAATGGGCTGGTGCTTGGTGTCCCCTTGAAGAATTTTAACCTTGAAGATCAATGCTTGTCGTGCAAGAAGGGAAAGCAACACAAGAAACCTCATCACTCCAAGAAGGTTAACTCAATCGTCAGTACCCTAGACCTACTTCACATGGATCTCTTTGGTCCAGTGAATGTAAAGAGTCTAGGTGGAACGTCATACTGCTTGGTTGTAACCGATGATTACTCTCGATATCTTGGGTATTCTTTCTGAAGGCAAAAGATGAGACGGTTCAGTTGGTAATTAACTTGATTACCAAGGTTGAAAATATTGTTGGGAGAAAGGTTAAGTACATCAGGAGTGATAATGGTACAGAGTTCAAGAACTACCAGATGGAGATGTTCGGCTTACAGAAAGGGATAGACCATCAGTACAGCGCCCCTTATACTCCGCAACAAAATGGGGTGGCTGAGAGGAAGAATAGAACGCTAATTGAAGGAGCCAGAACCATGCTGGCTGATTCTAAACTTCCCGTGGTGTTCTGGGCTGAGGCTGTTGCCACAGCCTGTTATATCCTTATTCGTGTTTCAACTGTTAAAAGATTAAATAAAACTTGTTATGAACTCATGCATGGTAGAAAGCTAAACTTGAATGGTCTCGAACCTTTCGGGTCCCCATGTACGATATTAAAGACAAACTCAAAATTTGGTGAAAAAGTCGATGAAGGTATTTTAGTTGGATATGTTGTTGGGACACCCAACAGAAGAGTCTTTAATTTATCGAACAGCAAGGTTGAGGTGGTATGTAACACTGACATCACGAGTTACAAATCACCAAAACCTAGCATGGGACCCGCTGAAGCTTTCAACTATGATAAACTGTTCAAATCTTTTAATATACCTTGCTTGGATTTTGCAGATGTTGATGAGAAAATTGCTTCACAGATTCTGTATGACGAGGAAGAAAATTTTGTGCAACGTCCGCGATACGACGAAAGTCAAACTTCCTCGTCAAGTGCCGTTGATACTCCTGCCGCCTCTACCGAAGAAGAATTCTACAACCCATTTTTCTCTCAACATCAATCACCCACTGATGACCTCTCTTCGAATTTAGAAAACAATCTGGAAGTCGGTCCGGTTCAGACTACTGGAATTCACAAAAATCACCCTTTGAAGAACGTGATAGATAATCTATCTGACGGTGTTCAAACAAAAAGAAGTTTGGATGAACACACATGTGTTTACGCAAGCATTAAAGACACGGAGATCATAAATGAATGCTTGTACACGTGCTTCGTCAGCCAGATTGAACCGAAGAATTATCAAATGGCTCTAAAGGATAGCTCGTGGGTCGAAGCCATGCAAGAAGAGCTAGCACAGTTCGAGAAGATGGAAGTTTGGAAATTAGTTGAAAAACCAAAGAATGTAAATGCTATTGGAACAAAGTGGGTTTTTAAATGTAAGAGAGATGAGAAAGGGATAATCATACGGAACAAGGCAAGACTGGTAGTAAAAGGGTTTAATCAGCAAGAAGGAATCGACTACAATGATGTGTTTGCTCCTGTGGCAAGATTGGAGGCAATTCGACTATTTTTGGCATTTGCTGCACACAAAGAGATAAAGGTGTTCCAGTTAGATATGAAAAGTGCCTTTCTTAATGGTAAAGTCTATGAGGTGGTGTACGTTGAACAACCTCCGGGTTTCCCTGACCCAGATTTTCCTGATCATGTGTACAAACTGAGTAAAGCATTATATGGGCTACATCAGGCCCCTCGTGCCTGGTACGCAACCTTGTCTGATTACTTGCTTGAGAATAGGTTCGAAAGAGGAAAGATCGACAGCACGCTGTTTGTCAAAAGAAAAGGGGGAGAGTTTCTACTAGTGCAAGTCTATGTGGATGACATCATTTTTGCTGCATCAAATGTCACCATGTGTCAGGAATTTGAAGCAGTCATGAAAAAGAGGTTTGAAATGAGCGCCATGGGCGAATTAACTTTCTTTTTGGGATTGCAGGTTGATCAGAAGAAAGATGGGATGTTTATTCATCAAACAAAATATATCCATGATGTGCTCAAACGCTTCAAGATGGAAGATAGCACCCCATTTGATACTCCAGTTTGCGTCAACCACAAACTGGGTGCTGATTCTGACAGTGATGAAGACGTGGACCCCACCTAATATCGAGCAATCGTAGGTTCTTTAATGTATTTAACTGCATCTAGACCTGATATTATGTTTGCAGTTTGTCTTTGTGCTCGTTTTCAGGCAAGCCCGAAGGAATCTCACATGAAGGGAGTGAAGAGAATATTACGATATCTCAAAGGCAAGCCTATGTTGGGATTATGGTACACGAAAGGGGGAGACCTGGATTTGGTAGCTTACACAGATTCTGACTATGGAGGTTGCAATCAGAACAGGAAGTCAACAACCGGTGGATGTCAGTTTCTGGGAGGAAGATTGGTGTCGTGACAGTGCAAAAATCAGACCTCAGTAGCCATTTCCACCTGCGAAGTAGAGTACATGGCAGCATCGAACTGCTGCTCCCCGGTTCTATGGATACAACAGCAATTACGCGATTACGGTCTGAATTTCACTCAAACTCCTATTTGCATTAATAACACTGCTGCAATCTCAGTAACTAACAATCCCATCAAACACAGCAAAACTAAACATATTGACATTCGTCATCATTTTATCCGGGATTGTGCTGAGAAGAAATTAATTGTGCTTGAAAAGGTTGACTCTTTGGATAATTTCGCCGATCTTTTTACTAAAGCGTTTGACTGATCCCGTTTTCAAAATCTTGTTGAGCTAAATAGGATGATCAATCCCGAGTAACCATGTTTTTCGTTTTTTTTTTAAAAAAAAAAAAAAACCATCACTATCGCCTAGAATTATGTCGGTTGCTTCAGTTTGAAGGACACATCTTCGGATATGTTTGGTCCTTACTTCTACTAGTAGATTATGAGGATAACCTCTAACCAGATGACTGAAAGTGACCGGGGGGTTTATGATGGGTTTTTTATTCTTTCGCTGAAAAATTGTCGTTCATACTTAGTTAGAAGGACACATACTCGTATGTGGTCGGTCCAGCTGATCCATTGGATCTTCAGGATAGCCGTTTACCTGAAGACTTTGACTTGATCGGGGCGATAGAATTTAAAATTTATTTTTAGGGAGATGATATAATTTTTCAAGTCTATAACTTCGTAAGAAGTTTCTATACAATGTTTAAAAGAAAATTGATCCAACCTTGGAAAGTGATTGAAAAACTATTTCTGTGTGCTTAACTGGTGAAGTTATTAGGCCTAAAAGACTCTAGAACAGCCATTGTAAGTTATGGTAGCTTTGTATGGTGCGTAAAAGTAGAAGTGATTCAAACTAAATCTCCTCGATTTAATGTGGAGAATCATTCTGATTTGTGCTGTCTCTATATACATCTTTCCGAATGATAGGCAGAAAAGTGATTATCCAGTTATACACGAGCCCGTGAGTGTTCTGATTCCCTAGAAGATGGTGTGTCAAGTACCTGCAGTGATCCAGATTCGGGACTTGCAGTCGTCTACTATTTGAAGCTGTATTAATATCTCTATTAAAAAAAATGTTGTTAAGCCTTCTTAAGCTTATGTTGTTACAAATATCAGTCAAGAGGCAAGAAAGAGAACGGGAAGAAGACTCTAAAGATCGATATGTACTTACTGTTTAATCAGACACTACGGGTCGAGGTCAATTCGGGGTGACTTGGGGAAAGCCAAATACGCTTTGAGAATAGATAGGAGGCATCACAATCTCTCATGTGATGTCCATCTAAACTTTGAGCTTAATTGAACCTAATCCGTATCACAGAAGTGATGAAAACCATACTAAATTTTATACCTGCTTGCAACCTGTTTCTTTATGTCATAATACCGCTGAACATGGATCTATGTGACAGCCACTTAATTAGTATGATTCCTGTTCGGATCTTTTCTAAAACATGCAGGTTCTCGTCAAGACTGAAATTTGATCCAGTTTATTTAATTACTAAGATTTTCATTACCTATTTTGTTTTATGGTTTAAAACTTGGTTACTTGGTTTTTAAAAGACAGTTGCATTTTGATCAAATTATAAGGGCCTGTTTCGTAAATAAAATAGGCGAAGTTACTGGTAAAGTATAAGGGCGAAGTTGTTCAAGGGGGAAGTTAAAGGTAAGCGAAGTTGACATTAACTTCGCCTATGTATTTTCAAAAGTATAAAAGGTGAAACAGGGGTCATAATTGTCAAACACTTTTCAAACTATTAAAACTCAGCGAACTTATACTCAACCTTCTTACCCGTGGCGAACTTAAAACTCGAATCGAACCTCGTTATTATCTGTTTCCAATCCGTGTTAAAGGTGTGTAGGCTCGGTATAACATGTAATTCATACTAATGGTGATAATCAGGGGCCATGGTGATTTGATGTGTGACATTGTTTATGCTAACTTTTAAACAATCGTTAAACCAATATGTTTCTAATGTGTTCGTAACTCAGTTGATCGTTGAGATCTCCATTGTAACATCTTTTCTTGTTTTCAATCACAAATTCACCAAACAAACCATGATTGGACCTCTGTATACGCCGTTTCAGATTCAGGCGAAGTTAGGTTTAGGCGAAGTTGTTCTCAACTTCGCCTTAGGCATAACTTCGCCTGCTCATGTTTAATTAATTAATTAGACTGGTTGTTCTCAGGCGAAGTTAGGGTTAGGCGAAGTTATACTCAACTTCGCCTTATGCATAACTTCGCCTGCTGCTTCTATTATTTACAAGTTCTGATTTGTTATTAGGCGAAGTTGAGAGTTAGAGCGAAGTTGTACTCAACTTCGCCATATGGCTAACTTCGCCTGTACATTATATGTTATCATAACTTCGCTCATGGTAACAGGCGAAGTTATGATTTGCTACGTCGATGTTCTAACTTAGACCGTTTTGTGCAGATATGGCTGCTGTGGCAGGAGCTGGTGGTGCTGGTGGTGACGAAGGTGGTGACAACAACCGACAGTTCTTTCCGGGTCACAACATGTACATTACTTTGGATCCGGATGCTAGTGGTGTCGACGACTATCGCGAGATCATCTCCTTCCTCGTTCGCTCACGAATTTTTCACGCCATCACTACAACTCTCCCCATTTCACTACCGAATATAGAAGATTTCTAGCGAACGGTAGAATATGACTGTAGAGTTGAGCCTCCGGTTATGCGTGCCACAGTGAACAATCAGGAGGTGCAGTTCTCAGCAGATCAGATCAGAGTCGCCTTGCAGTTCGGGACTGAAACTAGAGATGATCCTACAGATTTTCAGCTCCATTCAGAGATGGTGCATTTTTACGTATGGGCTATTCGGGTCCTTTGGGTGACACTCAAAGGCGAAAGGGATTCTTGCTGGATCAGTGGCGTTTTCTGATGCACGTGATGATTGTGTGCATGTCGGGTCGTAAAGCTGGTACTGATGGTATGGGGGCAACGATGCAGTCTGCTATGACAGCCCTGACTTACATAAAGCCCTACAGCTTCAGTCAGATGGTGTTTTATGAAATCGATCGTCAGAGACGCGCGGTCGCTCGTGAAAGATTTTTAATGTACCCAGATTCTTACAGATGATTTTGAATCATGTAGCACCTACGCTACCTCAACGACGTCCCATCCGTTATGTTGAGAGTGTAAGTAAAAGCATCTTTGTGCAATGTAGGTCGTCAAGCGCTCATAGCAAACCAGAGCTTCGTCCGTGGCACACTCCATTGATTGGTTATTTGGTGAACCCTGCTTATATTGCTCCTCTTGGAGATGAATTTCGGGACCCGACACCGCAACAGGCTGATGTTCCTCAACCACCACCTGTGGTTCAGCAAGCATTGCCTACTGATCCTGTTGCAGCTCCAGAGGAACAGGTAGATCTTGAAGCTGCTCTTGGTGGCCAATGGTTCTTTGATATGGAGCAAATTGATCCAGCTGCAGAGGTTCAAGCCCCAGAAGCTGAGGCTTCTGGTGTGAATGTTTCGATGGTAGCTACGTCTGTAGCAGATTCTGAGAGAACCGATTCTGACTCCTCCACTGATGATATTGCTGAAGCACAACAGATTCTGGTCAGACAAGAAAGAATACATGGCAAGAGAAAGAGAGACTCGGATGACAGTGGATCTGACTATGAGGAGGAGTTAGACAAGTTGATACGAAGATTGAGGAAAGTCAGAGTTGGTGAGAGGTCAGGAGTTGGTGAAAGCTCAAGGGTGGTTCGTTTCTCTCCACCCTCGTTATCTGGTATGACCATGGCTCCGGCTTCGATGACTGTAACAATACCGATCACCTCCAGTGTTCCCGTGGTGACTTCATCATCATTTGGTATTCCACCAACCACGTTTCAGTTTTCGGCTCCGGAAATAGTTTCCTTGCCACCTCCTACTCTTACTCCATCGGAGGTTGTTGCAAGATTTGTTGAGTCGACGTTGGTAGCTACTGCGGGGTTATCTGTTACATTACCACCCGCGGTTACTGTTCAGCATGCTTCTGATACTCCAGTCAGTCTGGGAATACCTCCACCTTATGCTCAAGACGTTTCTCACATGCGGTTTGATTTTGATGCTACCTTGTCTGATTCTGAAAGGATAGCGGCTCTTGAAAGGGTGGTTGCTGAACAGTCGAGAATAAATCTAATCCAGACACAAGCTATCCAGCGCCTTGTAGCAGAAAATCAGATCCAATCGTCCCTCCTTGTTGAACACGGTAAACTTTTTGATGCTCTAAAGCAGTTCTTAGCATCTCAGGGGGGGAGACGAGCTGCAAGGGCGATGAGTTGAGAACAAAGAAAAGTCATGATAGAAACGATGATCCCAATGCATCGAAAGGTGCGGGTGGTGAGTTGCCAAGAACTGAACAAACTCTTGGGACTTCCACATCTCAGGGGTAGTCAACTGGTACAGCAGTGGATCAGGTGATGTAGATGTTGTGGTTGTGGATGATGAGGAAACGTTGGGTGATGACGATGTGTTACCTGTTGAAGAGATTGAAAAGATAGGAGAACAGATTGTGATCGATAGTGAGATTGAAGAGGGTGAGATTGTGGATGACAGTGTAGAACATGATATTCCAGGCGTTGACAAAGTAATTGTGAGTCAAGATATGGATGTGACAGATGAGTCTGAGTGGGAAGAGCAGCCGAGATGGAAAGAAGGATACGCTCAGTGGTTTGTAAAGACAAAGAAGCCAGCGGTTCCAACCATGTTCAAGAAAAGTTACAATATCAAAGGGTATGCTGAGTCGAAGAAGGGTATTATTTGCTGGTTGTATGATGAGCAGTTGAGAATAATTGGGAAGATTGTGTGGAAAGAAAGTGTGAAAGAGAAGAAGTTTGAGCTGTTAAAGCCTCGGAAAGGGAAGCTAGTTGAAGATAAGGAAATAGGAATGCGAGCTGATGGCAAACCTTGGATGGTGATGAAATATCAGCTAGTTCGGTGTTTGAAAGAAGTGCCGATGAAGACAATGCCCAAGGATGTTTTAAAGAATCTAAAGTGGTGGTATGTTGATAGCCAAACAGCTGAAGCGGTGATGGAAGATGAAGATGAACAGGAAGTTCTGAGAGTGTATGATCCCATGCACTTGGTAAATTTGTCTCAAGCTGACTTGCAGGTGCTAAATGATAATAAGATATTCTATATTCCTGCATGGAAATATGAAGCCAAGAAGTACCAGAGGGTGGTCTCTGTTTGTGTCAGAGAGGGAGTTCATGCTTGAAGACGGGTGACACGAGATTGTTGGGATTACTAGACACGAGAATGAAGATAGAGATATGAAGCTACTGCCAAGGGGGAGTCTGTTGGTGCATAATGTCAGTTGTTCAGTATCTAGTGTTTTGTATGTGTCTGTAATCGTGTTAGATTGTTTGTTTTGGTTTTGGATATTGTGTCACACAAGTTCCCCTGGGATGTAGGCGAACTTGTAGACAAGCGAAGTTGTGACAACTTCGCCTAGTCTGTTAGGCGAAGTTGTCGAGGATTGTAAAACCTCACTTCGGCTTGCTTTTTGGTAGAGGTTTTTGGGCAGTACGTGTAAGTGATATTCGAGATCACGTGCTGAAGAGTTGCAATACAACGTATTTATTAGTATTGTAACGTGTGTTTGTGTATCGTCTCAACGTATTATATATCTTACGCTCGTATCGTATTACGTGGGGATTCCGCACTCTCGTGTTACAAGATACTCCTGTGTAGATCCGGCTGGGAACCTACATTAACTTTAAGTTATAAACTTAATTCACTTCCGCTATAACTCTTGGATCCATAGAAATGAGAACCCAATCGTTAATATGTTGACGAATAAGTGGAGAATGAGCGGTCATTCGCCAATCTGTTAGCAAATGAGTTATTCGTGGTGTTGGGAATTGTGCAAATATGTACATACTTTATAAACCCTAAGATGGCAAATGGTAGTTTGTTACTCTCACCACTGTTCTCTTTGATATTCCCTTACTGTACACGTGCCTTGCAAAATTTCTCCAGAATCAATTTATTTGCTTAAATCATCGGTTTGATCAATGTTAATCGATTAAAGGTAGGTTACGATCTTTGGTGATAACTCTGTTAATTATAATGTTGATTTTATAGGGCGTAAACATTAAAACCCTTACGGACCTAAAACGGACAAATTGACTATCAAACTAGCAATTATAATCAAATTAGACATTGTTAGGCATTTATCAATGTTTTATCGATGTCCATGATACAGGTTTTAATGTTAATGGTTAAGACTTGAAGGGTTTTCAAAATTCAAAATTGCGTGTTTGACCTTGTGTATTCAAATTGATTTTGACTTTGAACTACAAGTCAAGAGTTCATTCGTTATAGAAAACATGCGTGTTCATTCGCTTGTATGTTTATTTCATTCATTAATTGTGTAACGAATGAACACCATTCGTTATCTTTGATTAAGGAATGACCTTATTTGTTTGTTTTTCTAGTGAATGATACTTTATGTTACATAGCGAATGTGATGTGAATGTGGTCTGTGTAGAGAATGAGTTCATTTGCTAATCTTTCTTAGCGAATGTGACATGTTTCATTCGCTATACAGATTCCGTTGCGAAGGAGGACTTGTTAGTTATTTCAAAAAATATTGCAAGTGTTAACATGCTTGTTTGTGCAATTTTGACTGAAACTCAACATGTTAATCTTCCTGAGAGTGAACAAGAACAACCCGTGATTCAATAAGTTCACATAATTCAAGGACAACAGGTTGAGCAACCTGTTGTTAATCCGGATCCCCAATAACAACAAGAAGATGAGGAACAAGCTGCAAGTGATCGTTGGGTAGCTGACAAAAAGCGCAATATTGTTGCTTATTTGGGTCAGAATTTCTTTAGGCAAGCTATGTTTGGTTATGTGATTATACTTTTGAGAAGATCAAGGATATATTAAGCTATATCTACAAATCTCCCTGTTTACTATAGCATTATTAGACCATTCTAGGAGACAACTCGATATGTTGCTGGGAGAATCACATTGTTGCTGAGGTCCAGAGAAAGCAGATTATTATTGATGTTTATATTATTTGGAAAGTGTTGGGATTTGGAGACAATGATGATTGTGTATACGAGTGTGACAAAGATTTTATCAACGACTTATTCAAATGGGTAAAGTATAACGGTGATCTCAACAAGTCTCAATACGACAGAGCACATATTTGCGAGCTGTACAAGTATCTGGTAGATGTAGTTATTCATTGTTTGGGAGGCCATCGTGGAGGTTTCGATCAATGCAGAATCATGCTAGAATCTGCATTTCGTAGCATTGGTGCTCAACAAATTGTTTAATTTCTCTAAGATGGTTTTCTATCTTCTTAAAGAAAATTGTACCACAAAGACACATAAGTTCCTAATGTCTCTGTGGTTTCTTCAAACGATCATCAATCATCTACAACCAGATTTGGTTAAAGACCCGAAAAGTAAAGCATATATTATTCTTCTTGAGCATATGAATGAAGATACTATGAGAAGAATTCAAGTGTATCGGGGTTTGACTGAACGTACAAGGACAATGTATAAGAGGTCATTTGTCATTTGGCTAATGAGGTATATAAAGCTGCATCTAATGATCATGGGATTCACGACGATTTCGATACTGAACGTGAAGGTGGTGATGTTGATGTTGGTGATGGTAATGATGATGGACATAGTGGTCCATGTGGTGATGGTAGTGCCGCGGCACGTAAACAAAAACAAAGGGTAAGACTGTTTCTTTTGACAAGCCTAAGTCAAAGAGACCTAGACAGGGGTCTAGTGTATTTATTTAGGAGCCACAACCACAAGTTCCAAGGGTTGTGATGACTACTCATGTATCTACTCCAGTTGTATCTACGCTATCTACAATGGTAGTTACTTTTTCTCCTAGTACTCCAGTTGCAACTTTGATGACAACGGCGCCTACCTGTCCTCATTTCATGGCTATTCCAAGATTGGTGCTTCAATCAGTTCAATCTCCGACCCCCTACATCTTCTCCACAACAGCTCTTGCTAAATCGAGTCCATTTGTGTCTGTTAGACCTACGCAGAGGCTATATTACTCATTTATCTCTTTCAAAATACCTCAAGGGCCAATGCAGCTTATTCATACGAATTTCTATAAATATACCAGTACAACATCAAATGTTTTAGTTGATGAATTACGCACTTAGAAGAAAATCATATGGCTTTCGATCATCAACTCCAAGAGAGTATTCATGCTGATCAGAGGCAGATGATGAGAGGTCTACAACTCCTGCAAAGGGAGAATCGAGAACTGAGAGCCATGATGGCTGCTCATTGGGGAGAAGATATAGATTTAGGATGTATATATCCTTAAGTTGACTTGTAAAAAAGATATGCTGAAAAAACTAAAGGATCACGATCACGATAAGGATCGTGAAGCTAACGGATTTGATCAGCAAACAGGAGCTTCATCATCTAGCCAAGCACTTGCTGAGGGGGAGTCGAGTGGAAAAGAGTTGATTATTTATCATGACTCGACCGAGGTTCAACCCGTGAATACCTTGAAAGAGAATATGGTATTGTTTGTTGATAATAAAGGGGTTTTCCTGAGCATGGTGGATGTTACTGATTTTGAGTGAGGCGAGTTTGTTGATCATAGCTTAACGAAAGAGCAGATAACCATTCTGTTAAATTTAAACAAAGAAGACGTGGAAGAGTTAGAGAGACAGGAGGATGTGGATGAGGATGATGATGATGATGATGTTAGATTTGATGCGAGTGTTCCATCCGGGAATACTGTTTTGATTGAAAACATGACGGCTACCCTGATATGTACACTCGTTTTGATACTGGTGATTTGATTCCGTTTTTCACAACTGAACATTACAAAGCAGCAGAGGAGTGTTTGAGAAAGCAGAAATTGAAGAGTATGGGTAAAGAGAAAGAGAAAGAACCTCAGACTAGACAAGTATCTGATGTTATGTTCTAGTACAATGAAGAAGACTATCTTCAATCAAAGGCCCACATGTCTGCATAACACATGAAGAAGTGTGTTATCGTGAATTCCGTCAAAGGAGATATCATGACGTGCATGTATGAGCCTGAGCTGAAGGATTGTATTATGAATTTGGAGAACGGTACACAGTATTTCAAACACATAACTGATGTTCTTCCCATGCCACAATGGAATGTTCGTACATTGGCGTATAGACCAATCATGAACCATGGTTATCATTTGTTGGCGTATTGGTTCTATCATAATCTTGTCCACAAGGTAAATTATGGTTTTAAAATTTTCACGCATGTGCCGACAAGAAAATATGTGGAGGAAATTGATCATCGAACTGGTTGGAGGAAGTTAGTGCAGAACATGAAGCCGACTCGAACGCTGAAGAAAGTCCCTTAAAATACTTCACCTCAAAGTCTTTATAAGAAATTTAATAGGTGGTATTATGACGATAAAACAGGGAAGCAGTGATCGTGTTGGAATCTGATGTGAGGGTTGAATTTATTTGGATAATGGATCTGATGTGGCTTGTCAACCTAGCTGAGTCTTATAACGACTTGTTATTTTATAATCAGATCATATGGGCGCATAATAAAGATAACGAGCTAGCTATGAAATTCCGATGTGTTGTTCACGTTTGTCATGCCTTTGAAATTCATAGCTATGCGGTTTGAAAGACCAGAAGATTCAAGATGCGAAGATCACAAAGCTCTAGATGAGGGGCAGTTTGTTGATACATCATTTTTCATATTTTTCTTTGTTTAACGTATTTGGAAATAAATTTAATGTCTAGGGATATTTTTGTAATTAATGTAAGGCTCATTTGCTATGGGTTGTATAGGGAATGAGATTAGTTTTGTGCCTCATTCGTTTGGCATGTTAACAAATAAGCTATTTAACATTTGAAGGGCCATTCGCTATGGATTCGCGAATGGCGTAGCGAATGAGATGCTTATTCGCTATGTGATGTATAGCGAATGAGTCATCGTCTACATAAACCACTATAATAGTTATTCTAATTATCAGTTCTTATTATTGTTATTCGTTTTTCCTCGTTGTGTTGTCCAAATTTCCTATCGTTACACACACTA
Organism: Bidens hawaiensis; assembly: GCF_021521415.1. NCBI lineage: Eukaryota > Viridiplantae > Streptophyta > Magnoliopsida > Asterales > Asteraceae > Bidens > Bidens hawaiensis. The sequence goes on along the minus strand of NW_027492359.1, from coordinate 517,077 downwards.
AACACACAGTTAACATAATCATTCGTTTGTTCAATCATGTCATAAACTAGATCCAATTTGATTAATCTGCCATGGATTCTTCAAGCTCTCTCAAAATATGGACCAAATGAAGTATTAGTAGTAATTAATCATCTTAAAGTGGGAATGTTGACAATGATGTGTAAACGTATTGTTAATATTAATCCACTAAAATTGGTTGATTATTTTTCAAGTGCATATAATCGATTTCAAAAAATTCTTTTGACGGTTATTACAAAGTTCTATAATTGTCCAAGAGTTGTGTGCGTCAATACTTGTTAAATTAAAGTTGATCCTTTATAAATGAACTAAGCTGATTTGGTATTGTAAGTATAATACAAAAGTCATTTTTACTAAAATATCAAGGAATATTTACTGAGTCATTTAAGGGATTGTCTCATCTTTAAAGTAAATTATCTTATAAATGCTTAATATAAACAAATTGGTTAGATAAAAGATGTTTTTGTAGAGATCATCAAGCTAAAAGGAGTTTTAACTAAATTGATACACTTCTATCCTTGATCATCTCTATAAAAATACCCAAAAATGTTGTTTTTAATTTATGTATTTAAATTTCTTTTAAAATGACTTAACTACTATGATGTTCACTTGCTGTTAAAATAAACACGATGATTTAGTAGTAAAAATCAAACAAGTCTGTCCGTGGATCCATACTTGGTTCTTACTCATACTATACTACATATACGATATGTACATTTGCCTATTTGTGTGTGGTCTAGTTAGGATAAAAATTATTTATATAAATTTAAAACTCGACTTTGTGTAAAGCAAAACATTTTGATTAACTAAATTTTCATAACTACCATGCACACATCGGTGTGAGACTTAATAACATGAATAATCATTATTGTAACCCAGAGTTTTATAAATAATTTAAAACGAACTTACTTAAATAGTTTCGGTAAAAAGTCTTATAGAGGTAAAATATATTTTCCTTTCAACTGATTATAACACTAAAACCAAAAATGTCTAAGTATTGTGCTTCATTTCATTTTCTTAAATCCTATTTTGAACTTAGAAATATTTTCTAGGGCCGTTTGTTGAACCGAACTTGTCCAGTTCAGCTCGCTTTTACTCGCTTATTATAACATGTGAGTTTTTTTTAACTTTCTTTAACTTATAATGTTTTTGGGGTGTAACACCTTACCATGCTTCTTGTTATTTCATGGTCATTTTTTACCAACTAATTCGCAATTATGTTATGCATGTTAATAATATTGCTTATGATGACTATACGTGTATAATGTACAATGTGTTTATCACTTTCTGGTTGGTACATCTAACATAAAAAATCAAAAGTTGGAGGGTCCGACATGACGTACTTGCGCAACCAATCCTTCAACTTCGGTTGTCGTGAATGATGGTATCATTATCGTTCTCCTAGGATGTGCCATTATTTGTGGTTGCATTTCGTTTATTTATGTTTGAATATATTTCGTTCTTGTCAGGTGAATCGACAAATGTTTTATATATATATATATATATATATGAATATATATATATATATATATATATATATATATATATATATATATATATATATATATATGCACACATGTAAAACTTAAGAAAGCTTACCACCATGTATTGTTGACAAAAATATATTATTTTAAACGTGTTGCAGGTTGAATCTGATGACGTGCTAAGGACGAAGACAATTAGTTTACCTTAAAATATATTAAATAAAGACCTATGTGTAATCCGATGAAATGTCTTAGTTTTGTTTTCCAATTATGAGAAATTGTGTACTTGCAACTTTGTGAAATGATATAAATATAATTTTCATCACTTTATTAGTGTTACGAATTTATGAGTGATAGGTACGTTGAACCCAGGCGTATTCCACTTAAGGCCGGGGTGATACTGATTGGTATCAGAGCGGTGGCTATAAGATAACTGAATAAACGTAACGACCCAGTAATAGTTTTATTTAGGGACCCTACTGCATGTATACCCTATGTGTTATGTGTCCGCACTTTTATTTAAATTTCATTCTTATGCTCAAAATTTGTAGGTTCCTGGACGGATCGTACACGGGATATCGCTAACAACGCAGGTGCGGAATCCCTGCGCAGGTAGTTACGAGTGTAGAGATAGAATCACACGAGCAATAAATCAACCACGTTATATTGATAACCGAACACGTGACTCACGGTCACTATTACAGAAAATAACACGTAACACCAATATGAAACACACTGAAACAAACCCTAAACGACCAACACTCAAACTGTTTCAGCGAAACAGTTTTATACACGACAACTTCGCCATTGGCGAAGTTGTCCATAACTTCGCTGATTCAACAAGTTCGCCATAGCGAACTTGTTGACAACTTCGCGTATTACAAAACAATCATAAACAAAACATAATTACATTACAGACTCGATTACAAATGCTAGACTATGAACTACTGACACACATGTACCAACAGACTCCCCCTTGGCAGTAGCTTCATATCTTGATCTTCAAATCTTGAGTCTTGTAATCTTCACCTCTACGCGTGCGCCCCTTCTCTCACTATTACAGTGCAGGACGTCTATATATTGCTCGTGTGATTCTATCTCTACACTCGTAACTACCTGCGCAGGGATTCCGCACCTGCGTTGTTAGCGATATCCCGTGTACGATCCGTCCAGGAACCTACAATTGGTATAAGAGCCAATCGGGATATCATAAACAAAACATAATTACATTACAATTTGTAGGTTCCTGGACTATGAACTACTGACACACATGTACCAACAGACTCCCCCTTGGCAGTAGCTTCATATCTTGATCTTCAAATCTTGAGTCTTGTAATCTTCACCTCTTCGCTCAGGATTGCTACGAGTGCTCGACGTCCTGCACTGAGCAAAGATACGTTTTGTTACGCACTCAACGTATCTGATAGGGCGTCTTTGCGTTATAGACGGAGCGACATGATTAATAATCATTTGTAGAAACCGAGGATACATAATAAAACGCTCGCGCGCCGTCGCCCGTCTCTGACGATCAATCTCGTAAAAGATTAGCTGACTAAAAGAATATCTGCGGTTGTAAGTCAGCGCAATCATGGCCGATTGCATCGTCGCACCCATCCCGTCTGTTCCTGCCTTTCTGCCGGACATGCATACTATTAACACATGCATCAGAAAGCGCCATTGATCCAGCAGAAAGCCTTTCCTCCTCTGCGAGTCCCCCAGCGGACCCGAATAACCCATCCTCAAGTAAGCTCCGTCACGGAAAGGAGCTACGAACTCCGTTGGGTCGTCTCTCGTTTCATCACCGAACTGCAGAGCCAACCGTATGTCTTCCGAGGAAAACTGTATGTCTTGACCATTGACAGTTGCTCGCATCACTGGAGGCTCAGGTCTGCAATCATAATACACCGTCTGCCAGAAATCGTCAATGTTAGGCAGAGATATGGGTAGTGTATTAGTGATCGCGTGAAAAACTCGTGATCGTTGGAGAAATGTGATAACTCCCTATAGTCTTCAACGCCTCGTGCGTCTGGATCCAAAGTGATGTATTGGTTATGGGCTGGAAAGAATTGTCGTTGCTCATCACCATCATCACCACCAGCACCTCCAACAGCAGCCATATCTGCACCAAACAAAACAAGTTAGACAGTGTGTAAGCAGCTCACAAGTTCGCTAAGTACCACGAGCGAAGTTGTGATGTACACAGAACAGGCGAATTTAAAGGTGAGGCGAAGTTGGGAACAACTTCGCTTCATCTGTAAGTTCGTCTGAAATCTTATAAAAAATTTGAAATAGGCGAAGTTGTGTTCAAGGCGAAGTTATGGATAACTTCGCCATAGGCGAAATTAAGCTTCAAGCGAAGTTGTGGATAACTTCGCTGAAAGCGAACTTAAGCCACTGGCGAAGTTGAGAATAACTTCGCGTAAACCTTAACTTCGCCTGAATCTGAAACGGCGACTGTTCAGATTCAAACAAGTTTTATCCGACGTTTCGGACCGATTTAAGGATATAACAATGAAGTCCAACATATTTCAATGGTGTTAGGACGAAAAGGTCGTCCATGAACACGTAACGTGAGGTCGAAAAACTTGGTTTCGAAGGTTCGACGACCCGAGGTCTCGAACCGAGTAAGTTTGTGAATGATATTGACAACACATACCGATAATGAGCACAAGAAACTGAAATCAAGGATCGAAAACGGAATGAAAACACGATATCGGATAATATGGATTTGATATTATGTTCGCCGGAAAAATTTGCAATATATGTTACTGCTTCCGTTTGAAAGTCCTTATATAGGGCTGAGTTGGTTCAGGCGAAGTTACGCTTAACTTCGCCTAGGCGAAGTTAAGCACAACTTCGCCAAATTCAACAACTTCGCCCGTATTTTCAAAATCAGCCCTTTAAGTTTGAATAATCTTGCACTTAACATTAGAAGTTTCCAAAAAGAGTTAAACAAAAATGATCATGTCCAAGTAACCAGTTTTACAATAACACAACTTATAAAAATTTTTAACGAAATAAGGGATCAAATTTCAGTCTAGTCAGGGACCACTACGTTTTAGAAAAGATCCCAACAGGAATCATACTAACTATGTGACTGTCACTTGGATCCGTGTTTAGCTGTATTATGACATAGAGAAACAGGTTGCAAGCATGTAAATAACTTAAATGGTTTTCATCGTTTCTGTGATACGGATTAAGGTTCAGTTAAGCTCAAAATTTTAAGTTGGCAACAACTCAGAGATAATGATGTCTTCTATCTATTCTCAAAGCGTATTTGGCTATACCCAAGTCACCCCGAGTTGACTTCGACCCATAATGTCTGATTATCTTGTAGATACACGATGTCTGCCTCCCGTTTTCTTCTAACTCCAGACTTGAGAAGTCTTGATTGTTACTATGTCTCATAAGTATTTAAAAATATACACGTATATATATATATATATATATATATATATATATATTTTTTTTTTTAAATCAACATTTTTATCGACTTCGGAGTACTAAACCACTGCAAGTCCCGAATCTGGATCACTGCAGTATCTTGAAATGCTTTCTTCACGGGAATCAGAACACTCACGGGCTCGTGTATGACTGAGTAGTCGCTTTTCTGCCTATCCTTCGAAAAGATATGTATGAAGACATACAAAACTCTTAAGGAGTTTCCACGTAAATTCGAGTAAATTTAAGTTAGTATCACATACACTTTTACGCACCATAAAAATTTACCATGACATACAATGACTGTTCTAAAGCCTTTTAAGCCTAATAACTTCACTAGTTAAGCACACACAATCAGTATATATATCATTTTCCAAGGTTGGATCAATTTTCTGTTAAACACAGCAAAGAACTTCTTACGAAGTAGTAGACTTGAAAAGTAATTTCATTTCCCATATAAAAAAATTTGATTTCAATCGCCCCGATCACGTCAAAGTCGTCAGGTAAACGGCTATCCTGAAGATCCAATGGATCAACTGGACCGACCACATACAAGTATGTGTCCTTCTTACTAAGAATGACCGACTAATTTTCAGCAACTGAAAGAACACACGTCATAGCTGCCCCGGTTACTTTCAGTCTTCCGGTTAATGGCTATCCTTATTTTCTAAGTAGAAAAACGAGGACCAAAACATATCCGAGGATATGTCCATCAAACTGAGGTAACCGACTCATTTTAAGCAAAAATGACCCTTGTTTTTTTTTTTTTTTTTTTTTTTTTTTTTCAAAACAAAGACATGGTTACTCGGGATTGATCATCCCGTTTAGCTCAATTAGGTTTTGAAATCTGGATTTATCAAACGCTTTTGTAAACAAGTCAGCAAAATTTTCAAGTGTATCAACTTTTTCGATCTTTATCAGTTTCTTCTCAGCACAATCCCGTATGAAGTGATGACGAATGTCAATATGCTTAGTTTTACTGTGCTTCACGGGATTGTTAATTACTGAGATGGCGGCAGTGTTATCAATTAAAATAGGAGTAAGTAAGAAATTCAGACCATAGTCGCGCAATTGTTGCTGAATCCACAAAACCTGAGAGCAGCAGTTGGATGCTGCCATGTATTCAGCTTCGCATGTTGAAATTGCAACTGATGTCTGTTTCTTGCACTGCCAGGAAACTAATCTTCCTCCAAGAAACTGACAGCCTCCTGTTGTTGACTTCCGACTCTGATTACATCCACCATAATCAGAATTTGTATATGCCACCAGTTCAACGTCTCCTCCCTTTGGGTACCACAACCCTAGTTTCGGCTTGCCCTTAAGATACCGCAAAATCCTCTTCACACCTTTCATGTGAGATTCCTTTGGGTTTGCCTGAAAACGAGCACAAAGACAAACAGAAAACATTATATCGGGCCTAGAAGCAGTTAAATACATTAATGAACCTATTATCGCCCGATACAGAGTAGGGTCCACATCTGCGTCACCATCTGATTCAGCGCCCAATTTGTGATTGACGCAGATTGGGGTGTCATATGGAGAACTGTCCTCCATCTTGAATCTCTTCAGCACATCATGAACATACTTTGTTTGATGAATGAACATCCCATCCTTCTTCTGATCAACCTGCAATCCTAGAAAGAAGGTTAGTTCACCCATAGCACTCATCTCGAATCGTTTCTTCATGACAGCTTCAAAATCCTGACACATGGATACTCTTGATGCAGCAAAAATGATATCATCCACGTAGACTTGAACCAGTAGGAAGTCACATCCTTCTCTCTTCACAAACAACGTACTGTCAATCAATCCTCTTTCAAAACCATTTTCCAGCAAGTAGTCTGATAACGTTGAATACCAGGCACGAGGTGCCTGATGTAACCCATATAACGCCTTGCTCAACCTGTATACGTGATCCGGAAAGTCTGGGTCAGGAAAACCCGGAGGTTGCTCAACAAACACAACCTCATCAACTTTCCCGTTAAGAAACGCGCTCTTCACATCCAACTGAAACACCTAATCTTTTTAGATGCAGCAAACGCCAAAAACAATCTAATCGCTTCTAACCTGGCAACAGGAGCGAACACCTCATTGTAGTCAATACCCTCTTGCTGATTAAAACCTTTTACAACCAGCCTCGCCTTATTTCTCACGATAATCCCCTTTTCATCTCTCTTGCACTTGAACACCCATTTCGTGCCTATAGCATGCACATTCTTTGGTTTTTCAACCAAAGTCCAAACTTCCATTTTTTCGAACTGAGCCAACTCTTCTTGCATGGCTTCGACCCACGAGCTGTCCTTTAAAGCCATTTGATAATTCTTCGGTTCAACTTGGCTTATGAAGCAAGAGTACAAACATTCGTTCATGATACCTGTATCTTTAATGCTTGTATAAACACAGGTGTGCTCATTCAAGCTACTTCTGGTTTGTACACTAGAGGACACATCACCTATAACATTCTCCAATGGGTGATCTTTGTGAATTCTCGTGGTCGGAACAGCACCGACATGCAAATTGTCTTCCAAGTTTGAAGAGATCTCATCTATGGTAGTTTCAGGCTGAGAGTGAAAAGGATTAATAAACTCATCTTCAGTTGAGGCCGCAGGGGTATCGATAGGGTTTGATGTGGAAGGCTGAGATTTTTCTGTCATCTGATGTTGCACTACCTCCTCTTCCTCATCAAATATCATCTTCGTCACTGCTCTTTCGTCTTCTTCAGAAATTTCCAAAGTAGGTACGTTAAACGACTTAAAAAGTTTAACATAGTCAAACAGCTCAGCAGGTCCATTGCTTGGTTTTGGCGGTTGGTAACTAGTAATGTCTGTGTTACAAACCACCTCCACCTTGCAAGTTGTCGTATTGAAGACCCGTCTGTTGGGAGTCCCAACAACATAACCGACTAGGATTCCCTCATCAGCTACTTCACCAAATTTCGAATTAGTCTTCAAAATCGAACAAGGAGACCCAAAAGGTTCAAGACCGCACAAGTTGGGCTTCCTTCCGTGCATAAGCTCGTAACAAGTTTTTCCAAGTCTCTTAACGGTTAACACCCGATTCAGAACATAGCAGGCTGTAGCAACTGCTTCAGCCCAGAACATCACAGGAAGCTTTGAGTCTGCCAGCATAGTTCTGGCTCCTTCAATCAACGTTCGGTTCTTCCTTTCAGCTACTCCGTTCTGTTGTGGAGTATACGGAGCGCTGTATTGATGCTCAATACCCTTCTGAAGACAAAAGATTTCCATCTCAAAGTTCTTGAATTCTGTCCCATTGTCGCTTCTGATAAATTTAACTGATTTACTCATGACGTTCTCGACTTTTGTAATTAGATTCTTCACCATCTGAGTCGTCTCGTCTTTCGTTTTCAGAAAATATACCCACGAGTATCGCGAGTAATCATCAGTTATCACCAAGCAGTAAGAAGTACCGCCTAGACTTTGTACATTCACCGGACCGAAGAGATCCATATGAAGTAGTTCTAGAGTACCAGCAATTGAGTTGATCGTCTTGATGAGATGGCTTTTCTTGTGTTGTTTTCCCTTCTTGCACGCTATGCATTTATCTTCAAAGTTGAAACTCTTTAAGGGAACGCCCATCACAAGCCCATTTTTGACAATGAAGTTCATCTTACGAAGATGAATATGTCCCATTCTCCTGTGCCATAATTCTGATTCTGATTCGCTTGCCTTTGTCATTAAACAGGATTCTCCGGTGGCCATTTCAGTAGACCTCATATCCATCACGTATGTATTCGTTTCACGTGGAGCTTTCATTACTATCCATTCTTCAGGTATATGAAAACCAGGCTTCAATACGATCGCTTCATTCTTCGTGAAATGGACAGTGTAATCTTTATCACAAATCTGCGACACACTCAGCAGATTGTGCTTTAATTCCTCCACAAAGTTTACATTTTCAAGTGTCATTCTCCCATTCGACACAGTTCCTCTACCGGTAATCCTTCCACCGCTTTCACCAGCAAAACTAACTCTAGCTCCCTGAACAGGTTTTAAGTCTTGCAACAAGTGTTTGTTGCCTGTCATGTGCCTGGAACAGCCGCTATCTACAATCCAAAGATTGTTGGCAGCCCTGTTCAACTGTTCCTGCACAATAAAACAAAGAGTTAGAATCTTGGGACCCAAGACCAATTGGTCTTGGATCGATACGTCCCGTACCCTGGCTTTCTCAAGTTAGCGTCAGGATAATTTCTGTAAGTCCTGTTAGGGAATCTCCCTGCAGATTGCGTGTAATGTCTTCCAAACCTTTGAGAAATGAAAGTGTTATATCTTGTGGTTTGGTTGTAAAACTGAGGTTTGTTTTTATGAAAACTTGAATTCGTTACATTTTGACATTTTTTAAAGTTTTCATTTTTATCAGTAGCAAAATGACGCTTATACTCAGTTTTATTTGGCTTCACATCTCTAAATCTCGGTTTCAAAGGGCAATCTGCAACTAGATGTCCTAACTTGTTACATCTAAAGCAACATCGTCTCTCAATTTTCTTGTCAAATGTTGGCTTGGATGTAGAGGCAGTGTTACCATCCGTTTGTCTCACATAAGGTGGGACGTACGGATTGAGTGGAGAACTCTTTTTAGAAACTTTATTTTTATCTCTATCGGTGGGTAACCCTACCTTCTCTTTTGTCTGATCAGATTCGGACAACTTATCCGAATCCGATGAGACTGGACTTGAAACAGAAATATTTACACTAGAAACAGACGAACTCGTTTCGCCACAGCTAACACTTGATTCTACCCTTGAAATCTTAATTGGAGTTGTCTGATTAACCTCGAAATCAACAGATTTCTGAACACTCGGATTATATGTATAATTGTGGTTAAAGGGTGGTGGAACTTCGTGATATCCGATTCCTCCCCTCTTTGCAGAGGTACCTGGATCACTCACGAGGTGATCAAGGATGGCCGAGGAATTCCTGAACTGCTCAAGTTTGCGGTTCAGTTCCACCACCTTTACCTGGTGGTCAGCAATCTGTTTATCCCGATCAGCAATCACTTTAGTTTTTTCCTCCAAAACTTCATAACTAAGATCAATTATTTCAATTTTCTCAGCAAGTTTAATTTTTAAGCTTTGAACGTCTTTTTCACATGCTTTTATTTTATTTTTATAACTCGTTTCTCTTGCTTTCGTAAAATGGTGATCTTCTTTAATAGTTTTAAAGTCAGCATCTAAATGGACATACTGATCAGTTATCGTTTTAAGTTGCTCAGACAAATTCTCACAACTAGTACAAATAGTTTTAGGACTTACCTCGGAGCGATTATCTTTGTCATTTGCCATGAAAGCGGTTTCTTCTTCATTTGCTTTCTCAATTTCTTCAACCTTCTCACATTCTTCAGCTTCAGACTCAGCCATGTTTGCTTGCTCACCAGAACCACTTGAGCGTTGATTCCAGTTGTACTCTCCTGCCTCTCTGGTCAACATGGCATTTATCTCTCTGTTAACTCCTGAGTGTTGTGTAGGTCGACCTTGTCCTCGTTCAACCCTCTCATTTCTGCATTCCTTGGCAAAGTGCCCGTACTGTTGACAATTATAGCACCTTACCTTGGACTTGTCGAACCCGGGCCTACCACCAACAAACTTTCTTCCAGTTTTGTGCATAAACCGTTTAACACGTCTCACAATCATTGCCATTTGCCATTGCAAATCCATCTCCTCCAGATCATCAGCATCGATCTGGTCGTAGTCCTCATCCAGAACAGCAGGGTCCACAATCTTCCCCTGGATGTAGTTTTCATAGGAAGCAATAAATGATGCATAGACTGCAAACTGCTCTTCAGCAGATTTTACACTCATAGGCATCTTGGAATAATTATTGCTTGAGGCATGTGCAGAAAAACCACTTGAGGACGCTTGAGGCTTTGAAGTACTAGATCCTCCAGCAATGAAACATACATCACCATTCATGTTAACAGAAACATTTCCTTCATGAGGTGAGTCAGGACCTGACTCCCCTTTCGAGTAAAAAGCAGCAGATTCAGGCCTTGAACTTGAGCCTGAGTTAACCTTAGCACCATACATACCAGGGTCTTGTATCTGATCTGTTGGTGTTTCCTTTCGAACCATATTAAGCTCATAAGTTCTGAGCTTGTTTACTGCTGTTTCTAGATCATAGGTTGGAAAGTCTCTGTCTTCCCTCATAAGGACGGTGTACATTTCCCACTTCGGTGGGAGAGCATCGAGAAGCTTTTCAACGATCTCTTCTTCTCGGTAAGCAATTGAATAATTGCTGAGCTCTGTCATTAGATGATAGTATCTGGTGATAATATCATCCAGTGATTCGTTCTTCAAAAATTTGAAGACGGAGAACTGGGTCTTCAAAAGTTTTACCTTCGATGCACGGATACCCACATTCCCCTCGAATCTATTTTCAAGAGCATCCCAAAGCTCTCTTGCAGAAGTGTACTTTCGGAACGTATGGAGAACCTCTTGAGGAAGTGCCATTGTTATCGCAGCATGGGCCTTGCTTTCGGCCTCGTACATTTTCTTTTCTTCGTCCTCCATTTTGCTGTACTTCTTAACCACATCGCAACCTTCGTATTGCGCAGTCGGAGGGATATATCCATCCTGGATGCACACCCACATTTTGGCATCCTGGTATTTGATGTATTGGATGAATCTGTCCTTCCATGCCACGAAGTCAGTTCCTTTCATCAGCCTCGGGGCCTTAGTGGCAGACCCCGCTTCTACTTCCATCTTGACCAAATCGGAGATGTTGATCGACGACATCCTTGCAAAAACCTGAAAAACCTGGAAAAAACAAAAAAATATTAAAACAGCTCAGTAGGCGAAGTTAAGAATAACTTCGCTTGAAGGTTAACTTCGCTGAAAAGAGAACTTCGCTGAGATCTTAAATTCGCTTGAATTTGGCGAAGTTAAAAATAACTTCGCTTAGCTCTGGTGAACTTATGAGTTGAGCGAACTTGGGTATGAAGCGAAGTTGCGGATAACTTCGCTAAGGCGAACTTATGAAGTGAGCGAAGTTGTGGTTAACTTCGCTAATCCTTATATCTTCGCCAAAAACCCTAATTCCAGCGACGGCAACTTCGCCTGAAGAAAGGTAACTTCGCCCGATGAACGGTAACTTCGCCCGATGAACAGGGAAGTTTGTTCAGATCTGTTTTCGTCAATCCAGCAGCTCCCGATCAATGCAAAGGCTTGAAAATGACTGTCAAGCACTAGCAAAACTCAATCCCAACAAAAACACGTCCCGCGAATAGGTCAAACGAGACGTTTTCTACACCCGCGTGAAATCCCGAACCTCACAATCGAGCCGATTGGCTCTAATACCAATTGTAGGTTCCTGGACGGATCGTACACGGGATATCGCTAACAACGCAGGTGCGGAATCCCTGCGCAGGTAGTTACGAGTGTAGAGATAGAATCACACGAGCAATAAATCAACCACGTTATATTGATAACCGAACACGTGACTCACGGTCACTATTACAGAAAATAACACGTAACACCAATATGAAACACACTGAAACAAACCCTAAACGACCAACACTCAAACTGTTTCAGCGAAACAATTTTATACACGACAACTTCGCCATTGGCGAAGTTGTCCATAACTTCGCTGATTCAACAAGTTCGCCATAGCGAACTTGTTGACAACTTCGCGTATTACAAAACAATCATAAACAAAACATAATTACATTACAGACTCGATTACAAATGCTAGACTATGAACTACTGACACACATGTACCAACAAAATTATATTTATAAAATTTTATAACGTTGCATGTACACATATTCACACACAAACTCTAAGGATTATGTTTATACCATTGTATTATCTTTTGGATTTGTTATGATTTTTTCATATTTGAATTAAAGATTCGTTTTTCTATATTTTAATTTTTCGCGCTCCTTAAAGATGGTTTTACGTGATGCGTATGTGGTAACTGGAAGAGGGACACAATTGCTTTTCAAACCCTTGACACCAAGGTTCTTAAACCTAAGGATAAGTAACGTGTATAAATCCTAATCATCCGCAGGACCCGGTTGCCTACCTGGAGGGTTGGAACTTATTAGGCCAAATCATACAACATCGAACATCATACGAACCACAACTTTAAGCGGTCAATTGTGACCATTTCCTTTGTTGAATAGAAAATTGTTGCACTCCTACTCTTAAAAGTGCATACAAGTCATGGTGGTTCATGCAACACATAATTCCAAGATTCAATATTTATATTATGTTTTTAATTGAAAACTCGAAAAGTCATGGTGTTACATGAACACTCAATTTCCAATTTGATTTCCTTGTTCATACTAAATGGGTATTGGATATTTCAATTTTAAACTTGTTATGAATTTTTTGTTTCATTTATCTCTTAAGGTTGACTTGATTGTTATTGGAATACAAAAACCCATGGTGGTTCATGGATACTCCAACGACAATCTTGCACCATGTGGATTTTATTGTCAAAATAATTTATGTAACTCAAAGTTCACATTTATGTTTCCAAGTCTCATGGATATTTTACCGCTTCATAGCATATCTTCCCGATTTCCTTGTCTCCCAGCTAAAAACTCAAACCTCACCGCTCAAGTCACTAAGCAAGTGACTGCTGTGCTTCCAGGAATGGTGGCTCAAATGCACCAAACCATTATTTTCGTTCGAACTCGGCCTCTTCGGTTTTGAGCTCCAACTCTTGTCAAATTGTATGGAGAAGTTGCATTTTTTTTGCCTCTTTGGGAAAATGTGTTGTTTTAATTGAGTACATTTGTTTTGTAAGTTCATTCGTTGATTACTAATTAATGTAGTTGTCACAATCCCGCGTTGATATTTCCGTCCACCAGATGGGTAAAATACTAATTCTCCCTAATTGAAGGTATGTAAAGGGTAATCATAATTGCCCCCTTAACTTATCAATAATTAGAATCACTTCCATCAAATAATTGCATGGGGCTAGTTATGTCATATTAGTTAAAGTATTATTATAACACAACGATAATAGTAATATACTAATAACTCTAAATGGACTTGAATCCATATTAAGGTGATGTTTATTTTTTTTAAAAGGTATGCGCATGCTATTTTGTATGCGCCGCACAGACCACGCGCATACATTGTCGCCTTTAGATTATTTGTTTTTTCGAAGACATTCCATTAAGAAACGACTATCGGAACTCTTCTTGGTGCAGACGAGGCTCATTCACTTTTAAGATATTCTAAGGTCTGTAGAGGGTTAAACACCACTTCCCACAACCACCCCACCCCCCATCATTCGCTGTTGGGCTACACTTAATGGTTTACCTTTATTCTATTAGGCTTAGTTTTGGAATATTTTATGTAAATCGAAATCCATGATTTCAGTGGGCTTAGTGTATGTTTTGGCTTAGGGTTAGCATGTGTGTATATATATATATGATGTATTTTGGCTGTTTGGGGTTGGCCGTTCAGAGAGAGAGAGAGAGAGAGAGAGAGAGAGAGAGAGAGAGATACGAGATAAGTATAATTAGTTTGTAATCTTTTACAAAGGGCTTAAGCACCTGTCGTTATAAACGTGTGTTTTGAAGCATTACCGTGTTCTTATTGTGTTTATTTCCTTCATATTGAATCCATTCGTTGTTAGATTCCGCCTAATAATGGGTTTTTGTGATATCACACTGAAAGATCCTCTCACGGGACTTAAAATTGGTATCACAACCTATAGACCTATTCTAGGCTCGAACTTGGTGATATCATTGATTCCGTATTGAGTTTTTGGTAGATCATCTTTGAAGATTTATGGAAATCAATAAAAGGGTGTTCTTCGTGTTCATCGAGGTTGGTTGAGACTGTTTTAGGATAGATTTGACTTGATAATTGGTTTAAATTCAAATCCCCTCATTCTCGAGGTTTGATATTCTTGCCAAGTTTACCAAGTCAAGTTTTAAGTGTTCTTGACAATTTTACTGATTGTTCTCAGGCTGTGTTCAAGGATTCTTGGCATCTTCTGAACGTTTTCAACCAAGATTCATTGTTCTCAGGAATATTTGTGGGTTCTCGGGCATTCCTGATAGTTCTCGGCCATTTATAAGGGTTCTCGAGTTGTCTGGATCATTCTCGGTGATCTCTGTTGGGTTCTCAGGCATTCCTGATCGTTCTCGGCCAACACTCAGTGTTCTCGGGAAGGTTTGGGAGTTCTCGGTCACTGTTCACTTGTTTTGGTCGATAATCAGTGTTCTCGGGAAGTGTTGGGCATTCTCAGTTGACTTTTAAGGTTCTCGGATGAATTTCAAGATTCTCGGTTGACTTTCAGGGCTCTCGGGCTTCTGGTTTTTGTTTGGGCTTTGAGTTTTCGGCCTGGTTTTCTGCTTCTGGGCCTCTGTCCTATTAGGCCAGATTGTTCTTGGACTATTTACTTGTACCTTAGTTTAAAATGGACCAAATAACTAATACATCATCAAATGCTGCTCTACATCAAGAGTTAGACTCCATCATGGGAACTAGTACTCGTGTACCCCACTTACTATCTCATGAGGGGTTCTCTGAATGCAAGTTCAGATTTCAGAACTACGTAGAGATGAAAGATGTAAAGATCTGGAGAAGTATTGAGCAGGGTCCTCAAACTATTACCTACCAAAGAGAAAAAAATGATGAGGTGGTTGTGAAACCCGTAGCATTGTACACTGACGCGGACTTTGAAAAGATTGAAGAAGATGAGAAGGCTCTTGCCACTTTACAAATGGCACTATCGCCTGAAATTTCCAAGGATTCAGAGAATTACCGCCCGATAATGCATGGTGGGAAGCCATTATTAAGGTGTATGAAGGTAACGAGGATACGAGAAGGATTCGACAGGACCTTCTACGACAAAAGTTTAACATCTTCAATCATGTTTTAGGAGAGTCTTTGGAAACTCAACTTCAATGTTTCGTTACGTTGGTGACTGAAATGAGATCTGCATATATCAATATGACTATCACTGAAATGAACAACAAGCTGGTTAACTCTCTGCCACAAAGCTGGGACATGAATGTTGTAGTAATTAAGAAAACTAAGGATTTGGGCCAGATTGACTCTGTCAAAGGTAAAGGCTATCAATCTATCATCAAGTCCTGTGACATGGATGATAAAAAAACGTGCCATAAATCATGCTAACTCCTATAATGCAGTCGGGTAAAGTGTTGCCTCACATAATGCTCTTATATCACCATACAGTTTTTCTATGTTCATGTCATCTCAGGGTCAGGATGCACAGCCACAACAGACTCAGAATAACTTCTCCATGGTTAGATCCACTCAAGGTCAATTGACCCAGCCGCTGCCACAGCCCGCTCATGTATTCTTCCAACAATCTGCTACAACAAAACCCCAATCAGTTGTTGGATGTTCTAGTCAGTCTCCCACACAGGTTTCCATTATCTCAAAGGAGACTCAAGAAAACATCGCCTTGATGGCAGGTTTTATGGACCGCTACAATGCTTTTTTCGCTGGAGATCTAGTTCAACCAGTTATTGCTGCTGAATTGGCTCAAATTCATCCTGATGATATATAAGAAATGGATATCTCTTAGCAAATAGCCATGGCAGTATTCCAAGCAAAGAAGTTCACCAAGAGAACTGGTAGAAAGAACTTGAATTTGCCAGCCAACAAGAAACTAGGGTTCAACCAAGAAACTTTAAGGTGTTATAACTGTCATGAGCCGGGACATTTTGCTCGTGAATGCACAAATCCTGATAAAGAGGTAAATGGGGAAAGGGCACTAGTTCCAGTGAATGGGGTTAGAGGATAAAATGCAGCTAGGTCTAGAGATAGTGAAAAAGGATTGGTGGCTCAGCACTTTGATTGGAACGACCAGATGGCGTCACTCAACATCAACAATCAAACTGCTAACTTTGCCCAGATTGATGTTGCTGAAAAGAAGAACGACGCAGATGAGGAGTTCATGGATCTTCAGTTTGCTTTCATGGCCTTTACCTCCTCCAGCTCATTAGAGGTAAGTTCCAAACTGTGTTCTCAATATTGTATTAATAAAGTAGATTTATATATACTAACTTGATTAGATTAACGGAGGGAATAAACCATGAAAATTTCACCCTTAAAAAACTAGAAAAGGCTTTGAAAGACAAGCTAGATGCACAACAAAAGTATTTTTCAAAACTCCAAATTGATTTTAGCATAAAATGTTATCACTACTTAGATGCCAAACAAAAAATAGTCGAACTAACCGTTGAGTTAGAAGCTTCTAAGTCAGAGATAGCCAAATTAAAAAATAAATTTGAAAATGCTGAATTCAACTTTAAGAAATTCGATGTGTCTAATGCTGTTGTTGAGTCCATGATTGAAAATCAATTAAAATGGAAAGAAAATAAGGGTGAGGGTATTGGGTACAGTGTGGTTCTTCCTCCATATAATGAAAACTACACTGGTCTTCCCCTCACTAAAGAAGACGAAGAAATGGAAAAATTTATCCAGTATGGTAAGCCAACTACAAATGCCAAAAGTGCTATTGGTTTAGTAAAAGCTACTGAATCAACCTCAAGGGTGAATGATACTAATGTGTTTTATTCACGTTCAGATGATGTAATTATTGAGGATTGGACTGATGAGGATGATGAGTTACTTGTTTTGAATAATAAAGACATTCATTCTAATGTTTCATTAAATTTGCCTGTTTTGAACTCTGTTGCTACTAATGTTTGTGTGGGCTCTGTTTTTAAGAGCAAAGACAATTGTGTGGTTGATTCTGATAAAACTTTTAAAAAGGATGGTGTGGTTTCGAATAAATCTGATAAAATTAAAAGTTTGCATAAATCTTTATCACCTACTTTTGTTAAAGAAGGAAGTTCATGTACTAATAGTTGTGATAAATCAAATGCTAAGTCCGAAGAGGGATAAACCGGCTCACACAACATAACAAGACCAAGAACTGACCATAATAATTTTTATGTTAAAAGGCATACATGTTTTAATTGTGGGATTCGTGGTCACATTGCTAGAAACTATCCACAACGTCCTTATGTCCCATATTATGGATATCATCAGAGGAATACGAGTCAAAATACCTTTTATAAGTTTAATTCTAACAAATTAAGGTATTATGAGGCAAATCCCTCTGATAGTGATTGAAAAAAAAAACAAGGCTTACATGTTAAGTTCTCATTAGACCAAAAGCGTGATGGAAACTCGGTTTCGGTCCCGAGACCCAAGTCGGCCTCTGGATCGAAATCGTCTTGGAAATCAAAGTCAATAGTTTACATGTTAAGTTCTCATTAGACCAAAAGCGTGATGGAAACTCAGTTTCGGTCCCGAGACCCAAGTCGGCCTCTGGATCGAAATCGTCTTGGAAATCAAAGTCAATAGTGTTTTCCGTTCGCAGTCCGCAGACAAAATCAACTGTTTATGAAAATAATAAAGTTCTAAAACCCCAATATAAATGGTTCCCCAAATCTTCAGTGTCCAAGCCATAAAAAACATCCTGCTCAATCTTAGATAATTAGGAAGACATGTCATGGCAACCTGTGACACGCTAGATAAATCAGGCTTACCCAACACTACTATGGACCAGGTGCCAAAAATTAATTAATCTCGCACATCGTGCAGGAACAGCTATGGAGGAATATCATTAGACCTTGGTATATTGATAGTGGTTGTTCTAGGCACATGACATGAGACATCTCCCAACTGCACGACATTCCTATAATGGAGGGTATGTTTCCTTTGCGGGAGGAGAAAAGGGAAAGATTACACAGAAGGGTACTGTAAGTAATGATGTTCTAACATTTGAGAATGTTAACTTTGTTTAGAAATTGTAACACAGTCTGATCAGCATCTCTCAGATCTATGATAAAGGTTTTTCAACTCATTTCACTAACAAAGAGCGTCTTATTTTAAAACATGGTATCATCATACCAGAAGATTGGGTTCTTGTTCGATCACAAAGAAAGGATAATGCATACTTGATCGACGTGAACAAAAATGTTCAAGATTAGATTGCTTGTCTATTTTCAAATGTGTCGGAACACAATGCCATGCTCTGGAATTGTCGTCTCGGTCATGAAAATGTCAAAACCATAAAACTCCTTGCTAAAATTGACATAGTCTGTGGTTTGCGTGTTAAAGATTTTGTAACAATTGAAAAATGTGTAGCTTGTGCTTTAGGCAAACATCATTGTAAATCTCACATGCCAAAACTGGTCAATACGATTTCCTCAGTTTTTCAATTGCTCGATATGGACTTGTTTGGTCCGGTTCACGTATTGAGTCTGTCTCGCAGTTCTTGTTGTTTGGTTATTACTGATGACTACTCACGTTTTTCTTGGGTGTTTTTCTTGTCAAACAAGAGTGAAACTGCATAATTGATAAAACGCTTTGTGGTGCTAATGGAGAATCAACTCAATCTGAAGCTAAAAGGAATTCGCTGTGACAACGGCACAAAATTCAAGAACTCAACATTGAATTATTTTTTTTCTGAAAAGGGAGTACTTAGACAATACAGCTCAGCTCACACACCGCGACAAAACGATGTTGCTGAGAGACGGAACAGAACTCAAAAGGCTGCAAGAACTATGTTGCGTGATTCGAAGCTACCTTTGTTCTTTTGGGCTGAAGCAGTCAACACTGCCTGCTACGTTCAAATCGGGTGTTGATCAACGAATCACAAATGAAGACTCCCTATGAAATTGTTTATGGTGACAAGCCTACTATAGCACACTTTCGAGCTTTTGGATGTCCGTGTACTCTACTTAATCTCGAATCGACTTCAAAGTTTGGAGCTAATGTTGATGATTTCTACTTTGTTGGTGTAAGTCCCGTAGATGGATCTTTCAATATGATATCAACTATCTCTATGTTAGTGCGGAATCCTAACAAAAGATGATTCAAGATGATGGACAATAACACGTAAAACACACAAAGAAATGCCTCAGAACACACATTATATTAACGTCGGGTGCTTAACTTTGATTACAATACTCGTTCAACCAAAAAAAAAGTGAACGGCTAGCCCTAAACCCTATACACATATTCTCTATATATAGGGAAGTTAACAACTAAGCCCAAGTAAAGCCCAAAGCCCACCGAGATCCTTAAAAGAGATCTCAATTTACATATATCACACAAAACCAAAGCCAATTTGCTAGAACTAAGTACAACCCACCGAATATGAACCCAACAATATCCAACTTGGTTTGTAGCTTTGTCCTTTAGTCGTGCTCCATAATATAAACATCTGCATCCTTCAAATCACCTGCCCAAAAACCTTTTCTGACAATGGAAGCTGTCATTCTGGTGTAATCCTTTGCAGCCATTTCAAAACTCTGATCAGCAATGACTTGAAATGTCCTGAGGGTCTTGATATCACGTTCTCCAAACTTGAGCAAGTCTCTTGGATCTACAAAACTGTACTGCCTTTTACCCTTCTGTAATCATATGACAACAGTGACAGTTTCACTGTCGAACATCCAGAACCTCATATTCTCCAAGGTCCCATCAGGTATTGCACTAGGCACAGGAATATGAGTGGTCTTGTTTGTTGCAGGCCACATCACATTGACCATGGTTTTTCTATTCCTTGGATCCTTGACCCCCTTTTCTTTCTTTAGAAAAGATTCTACAGTTGTCATGTTCGAAAAGCCTTTATTAACTTGGCTCCTCAGGAAATTCCAGAAATGAATACCTCTCTTATCATTTGTAGGATTGTGGAATGGTGCATTGATAAGGTCGCTGAGGTCTACTTTTGTCCAAGATCCGAAGTCTTTCTTTTTCATGTAGTACTCAATGTTCCCAGACCTTCGTTTAACCCACCACATATTCTTTTCAGCATCAAAACCCCACGACATAACTCCAGAACCATCACTGTACCTGTCAGAAAAACCCTTTTGAAATGTGACAATGAACTTATCTGGATGATCAGACGATTCGACATTTTGATTGGAGTTCTTCATAATCATAATCTTCTTCTGAAGTCGGTCCGATTTCTCACTTATCATTGGAGGTGCAGACATATATTGTTCCAGCGTCTCAGATTCATCTATGTTGGTAGTTGGGCGACCACTGGAACGGCCACCTTGATCAACTGGAGGTGTCTTAGACGTTACGTCATCACTGATATTAAATTCATCTCCAAACTTGTGAATAAGATTTTGTTGGAGGTCTAGGTACACAGCAGTTAATCCTCCCATGCTGGACTCAAGCTCTTTAATATTAGAATCATTGTCGGAGTTGCTAGCTTCAAGTTCTTGAATCCGTACATCTTTGACAACTGAGTCTTGTTCAAGCTCAAAGACTCGACGTTGTAAAGCTTGTACGTCCACGTGTTCAGCTTCCAACACGACCCCCTTGCCTTTATTCTGCAAACATTGATCTTGCATAGCAAGAATATGGGCAATCTTATCAGCTACACTCGAGCTCGACTGACCCTGATCAATTGGATCAGATGATCCAGATGGTGCATCAACATGTTGGATGTCAGCCTAAAAATCAAATTCATGAGCAATGTCGTCAAAGATTTGTTCTTGAGTTTGAGGCTCAGTAGTGGATGAACCTGTATCAACATGAGTCTTAGGAACTTCCGAATCATGTTGTTTATGTTGGCTTATTGTTGTTGGTGTTGTTGTTGTTGTTTCAGAGATCAGAACGCCTAGTATTGGATCCTTCTTTCTTCTTTTATGTGGAATAAGATAAACGTATGATACTTCTGGAATGTCTTCATCTTGATTTTCAGCAACTGTTTGAGGAGGCTTCAAAGTTGTTGACTGAAGTAATTCTTTGAACTTCTCAAAATCTTGTAACTGTTTAGCAGATGGAGCAGTCTCCGTTTCACGATGTTTGGACTCTATATGTTGTATATTAGTCTCCTCATCTTCATCATCAGAACTGATTTCAAGTGTAACAGTACGCCTCTAAACTGGTGCCACATGCTCTTCAGCAACTTGAGCTCTAACGGTTACAGTCTCTGTTTCAGCAAAACGGCCAAACTTAACCAGATCGTGAAGAACCTGGTAGACAACTTTCGCCCCTTTCCTTGACTGTTTCATCAACCCAAACGAGTTGGGTCCCATTGACTTCATATCCAGCGTCTCTACATATCTTGCAAGGTCAGGATAATATGAATTGAAGACCATCTGCAGAAACCTGGGATACATGAGGAACATCTCTTTCTTCTTCCCTTTCAAGTTACTCATCATCTCATAGAACACAAACTTGGAATAGTTATAGTTCCAGTCCATGATCAGAGCAACTACCGCAGACATTTGGGTGTGGTAATCTCATCAGATCCCCCTTTTCGACCCGACACACATGTAAAGAATGTGTGTATCAAAAATCTCCAGTATGGGTGAAAAATCTTCTTGATTGCAGGAGGATAAGATCCCTCGTAACCCATTCTCTTCAATACTTCTGTAACAGAAGCAGTTGAGTATTCTGTTGGGTAATCAGGTTGATCCCCAAATAGCAGTACTTCACGTATTATGTCCTCCGAGATGACGATCGGCTTCTTTTGAACTTTGGAATCAGTAGTAACAGTTCCACATGTTCCCCGCTGGTTGATGGAGGCATGATTCCTGAAGTCCGTCATCTTTTTCTTGCAAATGACAGGATTTTCTCGTAAATCATGAGAAATGTTGCAAGTATTGAGGCCAACGATCATGGACTTGAACTCCTTGTGTGCTAGAGGAGGATCAAACAAGTATCCAACAATATTGTGAGTGTCAACGAACTTTAGTCGAGCCTGATCAACCATTACTGCAACAAACGAGTCAAGTTAGCAAATATTTAAATAACTTGAATAACAATCACAAAAAAAAAAAACATAAATATTCTTTTATCAAACATGAAGGACCAATTTTGATAAAAAAAACAAGTCATAGGGACCATAAATGTAACTTAATAATGATTTTATAATAAATTTTGGCCCAACAGTTTGTTTTCTGTCCAAATGAAGAGATTTCGGTCCACACAGGTGGATTTCGGTCAAAAGGGAGTTCTTGGTCAAGGTAAGATGTTCTCTGTCCAGACCAACCGAGAACAAGAGTTCTTGGTCAAAGGTGAGAGATCTCTGTCAACGAAAGTCAACGGAGAACTCTTGGTTTGACCAAGGGGTTTTTGGTGAACATATCAGAGGTAAAGACCCTTTGAATTGAGCCTCGAAACTGTGTAATCTCATCCAAATAACCGATATCTCCAGTCTACCATGGAACCTGCAATGAACTCCTGAACTCCTAACATCTAACCATAACATGTTCCTAACATGTTTCAATCAGAAGTTTGACAAAAAAAACATCATCATCAAAGTATGAATCATTAACAAGATTCCATCTATCCTTTAGGACACGTCTCAATCGATCTCATGAAGATCAATCAAATCATTCCTGAGTTCATTACCTGTGATTGAATCAAAGAGCACTAAGCAAGACTGATTTCGATTAGTATATCAAGGTTAGGGTTTTCGGCCAGATGGGTTTTTAGAGAGAGAATGATTTTGAAAGTAATAAAAATAATTGAGGTTAAGAAATCCATTTATATTCCAAGCTTTGTGGGACGAGAACCCACAAAGACCCAACCAGACGAGCCCAAGAAGAATCAAAGAGCCCAATGCCAAGTTCAAATATAACCAGTAGACAGGATCAAAGCCCAAAAGAGTTTAACCACATCAAAAATAATTTTAACACTTGTTTCGAGGTGAGTAGATTCAAGATGAAAATAAAGTTTTAACTAAAAATAAAACAAAATAGCCAAAACAAAAACAAAAGACACAAATATTATTAAAAAAAACGCTAGTTTTCTTATAATTTTGTGATCAAATTTTAAGTTTTGATAAAATTGTCGCCTTTATGAAAAGATTCGAATATGTAATCTTATTGATTGAGGTACTTTTACAAGGATAAATGTTCAACTTTATTATGGCATAAAGAAACAAGTTGATAGTAGGTATAAACAACTTAGCATGATTTTTATTGTGTCAGTGATATGGATTAGGTGCAATTAGGCAAAAATCTCATATGGACATCACTCATGGACCTGTGATGCCTCCTATCTCTTCTCAAAGCGTATTTGTCTTTCCTTAGATCACCCCAATTTGACTCCAACACCCTAGTGCTTGATCAAAAAAATAATAGATATCAAAAAAAAATTTAAGCTTTAAGGTTGAACGTTGGACTTAGATGCCTTTCATTCATAGTGTTTAGGACTTATTTGAATGCCCCACCCTTGTAGTTCTAGTTTGACCCTTTAAGCTTTTGAAAAACCAAGTTTTATACATACTCATATATATATATATATATATATATATATATATATATATATATATATATAATAAAAATAATAGCACAATCCTTTTGGTGATCAAGACACTAACGGGCTCGTGTATGATTGGGTAATTTCTTTTCTGCCTATCCTTCGGAGAGATGTATATGGAGACATGCACATTTCTTCAAAATGACTCTCCACAGTAATTTTAGCACATTTAGTTTATATCACTTCAACTTTTACGCATCATGGAAAGCTACCATACAAATCAATGACTGTTCTAGAGTCTTTTAAGCTTAATAACTTCACCCATTAGGCACACAAAAACAATTTTTCTATCGTTTTCCAAAGGTTGGATCAATTTTCATTTGAAAAATTCTTTAAAGCTTCATAAAGTTGTTAAGTGAATAATTATATCATTTTTTAGAAGACAGTTTAAAACTCAGTCACCCCGGTCACTCTTAGTTTTCAAGTAAATGGTTATCCTGTATATCCGCATGTGGTTAACAGGACCAAACACATATGAGAATACATGTCCTTCCAACTTAGAGTTACCGACATAATTTTAAGTGAAAGAATTCAAAACACAAAAACACATCACGATCGCCCCGGATGCTTTCAGTCTTTAGGTAAATGGCTATCCTGTGAATCTATAAGTAGATACCGGACCAAACATATACAAGTATATGTCCTCAAACTTGAGCAGCCGACATAATTTTAAGCGAAGGTGAATAGTAAAAGAAAAAACTATTTGATTTTTTGATTTTTGATTTTTTTCATAAAGGAAGAAAAACACACACACACACACACTATTTTTGACTTTTTGATTTTTCTCCCCCTAAATATGTGCAAATTTAGAAAACATGTACAAATTTATACTAAAAATGACTCAATCCTTGAACCGTAGCATTTTAAGAAAACTTACAAGCACATTAAATCTGGCTGTTGCGACCGGTTTTGTAAATAAGTGCGCCACATTATTATCAGTGTGAACTTGTTCAAGATGAATCAAATTTTGGTCGTAACAGTCGCGAATAAAATGTAGTTTAATATCAATGTGCTTGGTTTTCGAATGTTGAACTGGATTTTTAACGATTGCAATGACAACATCATTATCACAAAAGATAGGAGTGTCTAGAAATTCCAAACCGTAATATAGCAATTGATGTTGCATCTAGATAACCTGTGAGCAACAAGCTGACACGGCAACATATTCAGCCACGGCAATTGATGTAGATACCGTTTGTTGCTTCTTGCAATGCCATTAGATGAGACGATCGCCAAAAAATGGCAGCCGGCAAATGTGGATTTCCGGTCAACGTCATCTCCACCATAATTGCTATCAGCAAAGGCAAAAAGATCAAAATCTGAGTTTTTGGGATACCAAAGACCTAACTTCGGTTGTCCCTTCAGATATCTAAAGATACGTTTAACAGCAATTAAATGAGGGAGTTTAGGATTAGCATAAAAACGAACACATTGACTGACTGTGAACATGATGTCAGGACGACTGGCGGTGAGATACATCAGGGACCCGATCATTGATCGATAGTACGTTTGATCTACGGGATTCCCTTCAGGATCAGACGACAAGAGAGGCCTTTCCGCCATAGGAGTGGAGGCACCCTTTGAATCTTGAAATTTAAATTTGGCCAACATGTCTTCAACATACTTTCCTTGATGCAGCAAAATTCCTGTCGAGCTCTGACGAACATGCAACCCCAGAAACGTTGTTATTTCTCCCAACGAGCTCATTTCGAACCTCTTCTTCATTACATCTTCAAATTCATAACACAAATCGGCGCTGGTAGATCCAAAAATAATGTCATCACATAGATCTGAACCAGAATCAATTCCTTCCCGACGGTTTTAAGGAACGGAGTTTTATCAATGGTTCCCTTTTTATAACCATGACCCAGAAGATTGCCGTCAATGTAGCATACCACGCCCAAGGAGCCTGATGAAGCCCATACAGTGCTTTATCTAGCTTGTACACATGAGTGGGATTCTTAGAATCTACAAACCTCGGTGGCTAATCCATGTAAATCTCTTCTTTAACTTCCCCATACAGAAACGCGGTCTTAACATCCATCTAATACACCATGAAACCCATGAATGACACATAAGCCAGAAAAATCCGAATGGCCTCAAGTCTAGCTACGGGAGCATAGACTTTGGTGTAATCTAAAACCTTCAACCTGACGAAAACCTCGAACGACTAGCCGTGCCTTGTTTCTAACAATGACACCCATGTCATCTTGCTTGTTTCGGAAAACCCATCTCGTATCTAGTGCTTTCTTCCCCTCCGACAACACAACTAATCTCCAAACTTTCAATTTCTCAAACTGATTTAACTCTTCATGCATAGCGTCCACCCAGCTCGGTTCTTGAAGAGCCATTTCTACAGATTTTGGTTCGATCTGAGAGATAAAAAAATAAAATAAGCAACTGTTTATGTATCATGTCTGACTTCTGGTGGACACGCCTATATCAAGAGGACCTATGATATTCTCCATTGGATGGTTTCGTTGGGTTCTTGTTGGAATTTGTTGTTCGGGAACAAATCCGATAGAAGGTAAATTTGATAGATTCTCATCAACCTCAGTGAGAGGATTCTTCCATCCAGAAGTTGTCATACTATGTGAGTACTAAGTGCTGGCAACGTATTCATTCGGAATGACATCTGGAAACAGAGTGCTCCCAAAAATTTGACGAATAGGACTCTCCCCCTCAACAGTTGGAGCATTTTCTGAAAAAGTTGGAGACATAGTTTCAGTAACTTCTTCTGGTTGATTGACTGATACGAATGGAGTTACATCAAGTAGTTCTGAGAGATCATCGTCCAGAATTGGAGACATGTGACATACTGCATGTGGGTCTTCTTTCTCAGCATCTACGGTAGTACCGCCTGGCGTTTCTATGTTGATAACCGGAAGAACGTTGAACGGTTTGAAGAGTTCATTGTTATCGAACAGCCAATCAGGACCAACACGGGCATCAGTCTCGTTTTCTTCCAACCAACGAACATCATATGATTCCAAAATCTGCTTGGTCGACTTATTGTCAACTCTGTAGGCGGTATGGCCAGTGTAACCAACAAAATAACAGTCATTAGCTTTGGCCCCGAATTTTAGAGTTGACTCAAGATTCAGTAGAGTACACGGGCATCCAAACGCTCTGAAATGCGCCACTGTGGGCTTATGACCATAGACAATCTCATATGGAGTTTTCATTTGAGACTTGTTGATTATCACCTGATTCTGAACATAGCATGCCCAGAAGAATAATGGTAACTTAGAATCACATAACATGGTCCTTGTTGCCTCGATAAGAGTCATGTTTCTCCTTTCGGCCATACCATTCTGTTGCGGTGTCCGAGCTGAACTATACTGACGAAGCACCCCCCCCCCTTTTGAAAAAAAATAATTCAATGAAGCATTCTTGAATTCCGTACCATTGTCACAACGAATTCCATTCAGTTTCAGATTTTGTTGATTTTCCATAAGCACCACAAACCTCTTGATCAGTTATGCAGTTTCACTCTTATTTGACAAGAAAAACAAACAAGTAAAACGTGAGTAGTCATCAATAATAACAATAACGAGGCAATAAGAGCTGCGAGAAAGACTTAAAACATGAACCAGACCGAAAAGATCCAAATGTAGCAATTGAAAAACTGATGAAATGGTATTAATCAATTTAGACTTATAAGTTTTTCGATGATGTTTACCCGAGGCACAAGCCAGACATTTTTCAATAATAACAAAATCTTTAATGGTTAAACCACTTACCAAATCAATTTTAGCAAGACGGTTCAAGTTTTTCATATTAGCATGACCAAGACGACGATGCCAAAGCATGGCATTATGTTCTGACACTTTTGAAAACAAACAGGTTATTTCATCAGGAACATTTTTGTTCATGTCGATCACATAAGCATTATCTTTTATTTGTGATCGAACAAGAATCCAGTCTTCTAGTATACTGATACCAGGTTTTAAAACCAAACACTCTTTCTTAGTACAATGAGTTGAAAAATCTTTATCACAGATTTGTGACACGCTCTACAAACTGTGCTTCAACTCAGGAACATAATTAACATTTTCGAATTTTAGAACACCGTTACTTACGATACCTTCTAAGTATTCTTCCCCTTTCTCCTCCTGCAAAGGACACATACTCACCATTAAAGATTTGAAGGTCTTGTAGCTGGGAAATGTCTCCTGTCATGTGCCTGGAACAGCCACTATCAACATACTAAGGTATGATGATATTCCTCCATAGCTGTTCCAGCACGATGTGCGAGATTAGTTAGACTTTGTTACCCAGTCCATAGTTACACTGGGTGACCCTGACTCATCTAAGGTTGTCACATGTTGCCATGAAATATCATTTTGATCATCTAACATTGAATTTGATGCCCCTTTTACCAGAGATTTAGGCACCCATTCATGTCTACCGTTGTAAGACTTGGCATTATTTGTACAAATGGATAACTTAATCTCTGGTTTTTGAGTGTCAGAAACATGGACGACTTTGTCTTTTCCACTTGTTTCGGTTTAGGGGTCATGTTCATTCTTGAACCCGAAGCACTTTTTCTACCCCTTTTACGAAACATGTTAGGCTTGGTCTGATGAGGACGAAACCTACCAGATTTTTTCCTGTTCTAATCATCGTCAGAGGGATTATCCTGGTTATGCATGATGTTTTTCCTGTAGGTATTATGAGGCATATGACGCATATTCCTCTGATAAAATCCATAATAAGGAGTGTATGGACGATGTGGACAATTTCTGGGAATATGACCGGGAGTACCACAGTTAAAACAAGTTTGACGTTTTACATAGAAATTGTTTTGGGCAACTCCTTGTCTGGACCGGTTGTGTGGACTAGTTTGCCTTACCTGATATTTGTTATTTGAAACATGGTTTGACTTACCGCCTTGTTTGTCATTAGAGCATCCCTCTTTAACAAACTTACGCGATGAGTATTTATTAGAATTTTTCAATCTCTTAAACTTATTAAAAACCACACTATCAGTGTTCAAATGTTTAAAGGAATCAACCACACAAGTACCTTTGCTCTTAAAAACAGAGCCCACACAAACAGTCGGAATAACAGAATTCAAAACAGGTAAATTTAACAAAACATTAGAAGTAATGTCTTTATTAATTGAAACACGAGACTCATCATCCTCATGTCCAATCCTCAATGATTACTCTATCTGCACATGAGGCAAACACAATAGAATCATTCACTTTTGAAGTGGACGCAGTAGTTTTTACTGAATCAATCCTTTCATTGTTAGCAGGTTTACCATACTTCATATCATTAATCTTTTCTTCATGCTCTTCGGTAAAAGGAAGTCTTGTATAGTTGTCATTATATGGTGGGGGTACCTAACTTTATCCTATACCCTCACCCTCATTCTTTTTCCACCATAACTGATTTTCAATCACTAAATTAACTACCTTGCAGGAGCCATCAAATTTCTTAAATTGAATTCAGCCCTTTTAAATTTTTCAGTTAGTTTTGTAATTTCTAACTTCGAGGCTTCTAGTTTGGCAGTTAATTCAACAATTTTCTGTTTGGCATCTAGATGGTGGCAACTTTTCAAGTTAAAGTTAGATTTTAGTTTTGAAAAATCCCTTTTCTGTGCCTCAATTTAATCAAGGTAAGATTTCTCGTTTTTCTTGAGTTTATGGTTTTCAGATTCTACTATTTCCATATCTCTACGCAAATTATCATTGTGAAGCTTATAAAAATTTATCTTATCAATGCAATCTTGAGAACATGATTGGGAACATACCTCAGAAGAGGTGGAGAAGTGAATGCCATGAAAGCGAATTGAAGTTCCTTAACTTATTCCTCAGCAACATTTTCTTCTTCAGTGTTTTCAACATGAGCATAATTAGTAGTCTGGTTGCTAATGTTGAGAGCAGCCATCTGATTAACCCAAGAAAACTGTTAAGCAACCAAACCTCTTTCACCGTTTCCGGAGCTACCTCTAACTTCACCTCTAATATTTCCCACTGGAACCAATGCCCTTTCTGTATTTCCTTCCTTTGCTGGATTAGTACATTCAAGAACAAAGTGACCCGACTCGTGACAATTGTAACAACTCAGAGTGTCTTTGTTGAAGCCCACCTTCTAGTTGTTTGACTTATTCCAATTATTCTTTCCCGTTCTCTTAGTAAATTTCTTGGCCCGAAACACTGCCATGGCGATTTGCCAAGAGATATCCATTTCTTCTACATCATCTGGATGAATTTGATCAAGTTCAGCAACAACCACATGTTGAACCAAATCTCCAGCAAGGAATGTGTTGTAGCAATTCGTGAATCCCGCCATTAGAGCAACGTTTTCTTGAGTTTCCTTTGGAATAGCGGAAATTGACTAGAGTTTTGATCATGAGCAACGCCAGATGATTGGGGTTTAACATTAGCCACAGGAGATTGAGCAGAAGTGAAAAAGACTAGAGATGGTTGCGGTGAGGTTGATGATGAAGGAGTCTGAGTGTTTTTAAACATTTGAAAGTAGCCTTGAGGTGGAAGTTGTTGTTGCCCCTGAGTAATCTTGAACATTGAGAAGTTGTCTTGAGAGATGAGTGCATTATTGGTAGCAGCACCGTAACCAGCTGCACTGTAAGAGTTTGCATGGTTTATAGCACGTTGTTTGTCATCCATGTCACATGCCTTAATGATAGCCATCATCTCGGATAGTGATAACATGTTGAGATCTTTTGTCTTTTTGATAACTGCAACATTCATATCCCAACTTTTAGGTAGTGAATTCACCAATTTATTGTTTATTTCAGCAGTTTCTAGATAGATGCTCGTAGGTCTCATCTCTGTCAAAAGGGAAATAAACCTCTGAAGCTGAATATCAAATGATTCTCCAAGAACATGATTGAACATATTAAATTTTTGTCGCAATAGATCTTGACGACTCCTCTTCATTTCTTCATTCCCTTCATACACCTCAATCAGTGCTTCCCACAGTGCCTTAGCAGATTGCAATTCTCTAAAACCCAGGGCATTCTCAGGTGAGAGTGCCATAGTCATAGTTGAAAGTACCTTTTCGTCCTCTTCTACTTTAGCAAAATTATCATCATCATACATTGCAATAGGCTTCACAGCAACTTCAGTAGAGTTCTCATGTTGGTAAGTGATGACTTGGGGGACCCTAACTATGATTCTCCATATTTTGGCATCTTTCATATTAACATACTTCTCGAATCGAAAGGTCCACTCGCTAAACCACTCATGAGACAGCAGACGGGGCACGCGAGTGGTGGTCCCCATTATGGAGTCGAGTTCTTGATGGAGTGAAGCATTGGAAGACCCATTACCATTAGTTAATTGATCCATTTTAGTTTAATCAGTCCAAAAGTAAATTAAGTCCTAAACACCAGGCCCAAATATGATGGATCAGGCCCAACTTTGTTCACAGTCTGCGTTGATCGAGAACCAAAGTTGGCCGAGAACTGAACGCGTTGACCGAGAACCAAGGATGTTGACCAAGAACCACAGAATTGGACAGAGAACTCTTAACTCTTACAAAAAACGATCAGATTTAAGAGAGAACACTTGAAAGATTTTCCGAAAACCCTCAAATCTACCCGAGAACTGATTATAGTGGCCGAGAACTAGAGAATCAGTTGATTTTGTAACAACTGAATTCCTAAATTAGCGGGATTTGAATAAGTTCCAAAGATAGCACATTTTTTTACTAAAACAATCCCTTTTCCTCTTCTCCGATTTAAAACTCGCTGGAAAACAACCAAACCACCAACACACTTAGATCTTGAATCTGTTGATATCAAAACCGAGCCTTGAATGGTTCAAAAGGCTCTGATACCAATTTTAAGTCCCGTTGAGGGATCTTTCAATATGATATCAACAATCTCTATGTTAGTGCGGAATCCTAACGCGAGATGATTCAAGATGATGTACAATATCACGTAAAACACACAAAAAATGCTTCAAAACACACGTTATAATAACTTCGGGTGCTTAAGCCTTTGATTACAATACTCGTTCAACCAACAACAAAGTGAACGGCTAGCCCTAAACCTTGTACACATATTCTCTATATATAGGGAAGCTAACAACTAAGCCCAAGTAAAGCCCAAAGCCCACCGAGATCCTTAAAAGAGATCTTGGTTTACATATATCACACAAAACCAAATCCAATTAGCTAGAACTAAGTACAAACCACCAAATATGGACCAACAGTTGGATATGCTTGTCGCACTGCCTACAAGGCCTACAACAAGACAAGAAAGAAAATAGTAGAATCCTATGACGTGCCATGGCTAGAAGAGAATGAGACTGATGCTCGTATCGGTCTTGACTGGTTATGCTATTATAATGAACTGTTTAAGCCATTTAATGTGTTTCCAGTTGTTGATGCAAAAAACTCAGGTGCAGGGACTTCGAATACTATTGATGAAGAGGATGATATGACTACTTATTTTCAAAAATCTCCTGTGATTACAATAGATCCGTCAGAATCATTGGATTGTGCTCAGCCGTTGTCTGCAAGTCAACAAGAAATTATCAATGAGACTGTACCTTCACAAGAATCTCCTGAAGTATGTGAACTGCACACCACTGAGACTTCTGCGACCAATGTTTCATCAGTTGAGGGGGAGAGTGCCATTCGTCAAATTTTTGTAGCACCCTATTCCCAGATGTCATACCAAATGAGTACATTGTCAGTACTTCGTACTCGTACAGTACTGTGGCATTTGGATGGAAGAACCCCCTCTCTGAAATCCTTGATGATCTAACAAATCTGCCAACTAACAGTTTGTTCCTAATCATTCTATTCAGACAAGAATTCAACGGGATCATCCAATTGAAAATGTCGTAGGCCCCCTTGAAACAGGAGTCTCAACCAGAAGTCAGACATGACACGTCAACAATTGCTTATTTTCCTGTTTCATCTCTTAAATTGAGCCTAATTCTGCTGAAATGGCTTTGCAAGAACCAAGTTGGGTGGACGCTATACATGAAGAAACGAATCAGTTTGAGAAAATCAAGGTTTGGAGATTGGTTGAGTTGCCACTGGGATGAAAGCTCTAGATAAACGATGGGTTTTTCGTAACAAGAAAGATGATATCGGGGTTATCGTTCGAAACACAGAACGGCTTGTGGTTCGTGGTTTTGGTCAAGTTGAAGGTTTAGATTACACTAAAGTGTATGCTCCAGTGGCTTGTATTGAGGCCATTCGTATTTTCTTGGCATATGTTTCCAACATGGGGTTCACAATTTACCAAATGGATGTTAAGATAGCGTTTTCGTCTGGAGAAGTAAAAGAGGAAATTTATGTGGACCAGCCACCGAGGTTTGTTGATTCAAAGCATCCTACTTACGTTTACAAGTTAGACAAAGCTCTCTATGGTCTTCATCAAGCGCCTCGGGCTAGCTATGCAACTCTCACTGCTCATCTACTGGGTCATGGGTACAAGCGAGGAACCATCGATCAGACTCTTACTTAAAACTGTTGGGAAAGATCTTATCTTGGTTCAAATTATGTGGACGTTATCATTTTCGGTTCCACTAGTACTGCTCTATGCTCTGAATTTGAAAAAAATAATGAAGAAGAGATTCGAGATGAGTTCGTTGGGGGGGGGGGAGATAACAACATTTCTTGGACTACAACTTCGTCAGAGTTCGACATGAATTTTGCTACATCAAGGCAAATATGTCGATGACATGTTAGCAAAATTAGGGTTGCAAAATCCTACGAGTGCGACGACTCATATAGCGGAAAGACCTCTTCTTTCCTCTGATCCTGAAGGGAATTTCATAGATCAAACATACTATCGATCGATGGTCGGATCCCTGATGTATCTCACCTCTAGTCGTCAAGACATCATGTTTGCAGTCTATCAATGCGCGCGTTTCCAGGCTAATCCTAAACCTTCTCATTTAATTGCTGTAAAACGTATTTTTAGATATCTGAAAGGTTAACCGAAGCTAGGTCTTTGGTATCCCAAAAACTCAGAATTTGATTTATATGCTTTTGCTAACAGCAATTATAGAGGTGATGATATTGACAGGACATCAAAGTCTGTTGGATGTCAATTCTTGGGCGATAGACTCATTTCATGGCAATGCAAGAAATAACAAAAGGTGTCCACATCTACTACTGAGGCTGAGTATGTTGCTGCTTCTTCCTGCTTCTTATAGGTTATCTGGATGCAACATCAATTACTGGATTACAGTATGGAATTTCTTGACACTCCAATATTTTGTGATAATAATGCTGCTAATGCAATTGTTAAAGTTCAGCATTCTAAACCCAAGCATACTGACATTAAAACTCATTTTATTCGTGACTGTTATAACTGAGAATTGATTGACCTGGAACAAGTTCACACTGATAATAATGTGGCGGACTTATTTACAAAACCGGTCAGAACAGCCAGATTTAATGTGCTTGTAGGGTTTCTTAAAATGCTTCGTTTCGACGATTGAGTATTTTGTAGGTTAAATTTGTACATAAAATATTTTTTTTCTTTCCGCTAAAATTTTTGCACAAATTTAGCAGGAGAAAATTAAAAAATACAAAAAGAGTGTGCGTGTGTTCTCAAAAATTTTAAATAAAAAAAATAAAAATTTTACACTCTTTCGCTTAAAATATGTCGGTTACTTAAGTATAAGGGACATATACTTGTATATGTTTGGTCCTGTTGTATACTTGTAAATACACGGGATATCCATTCACCTAAAGACTGAAAGTGACTGGGGCGACTGTTGTGTGTTTTGTTTGATTCTTTCTCTTAAATTGTGTCGGTTACTTAAGTTCTAGGGATATGTATTTTTTATAAGTTGGTCATGTTGTCTACTTGTAGATATATGGGATAGCCATTTACCTGAAGATTGAAAGTGACTGGGTGACTGAATTCAAAAAAATGGGGGGGGGGGTCTTCTAAATAACGATCAGGGAAGTGATATGATTGTTCAGTTAAGAGCTTTATAAAAGCTCAAAATATTTTCAAATGAAAACTTGATCCAACCTTTGGAAAATGATAGATAGATTGATTTTATGTGCCTAACGTGTGAAGTTACTAGGCTAAAAATACTTCTGAAAAGTCCTTGATTTGTATGGTATCTTTTTATGATGCGTAAAATGATGGGTTTTATACAAGCTTATCAAAGAATCAAGTTAACCATTTTAACAAGAAAACGCAACGGAAGCTTAGATTTTATAACTTGTTATGAACATACCATTATGTTAAAATTAAAACCCAATGAACAAGGATCAATATTACAAGAACAATATGCTCACAAAATGTAAATGTACCTCCTTATACCTTATAGGAAGATGTAGGTTGTTGAAGGGGATGATGGATGAAAGGCAAGCCTCCAAAGAAGAAAACCTCAAGAGAGTGATACCCCAAGCCTTTTGCAACAACACCAAGTTATTTGCTAGGATTCTTGAACACCAAAATTAGCTTACCAAGCTCTCCCAAAAAGCCAAAGTGGCCGTGAGAATTAAGAGAGAGTGAGGGAGAGTTAGTTGTTTTCTTGAACCAATTTCAAAATAATAACTAACTTGCATGTATTGAAAAAGGAGAGAGGAACCATTTTGCATGTCTTGTGATTGGAGAAGGGGTCAACACAAAAGGACAAAGTTTTAAATGGGACCAAACCTTCCACCCACATGGGTGGCCGGTTTTGATTTTTTTTTTTTTTTTTTTTTTTTTTTATTTTTTTTGTTATTTTGTTTTAACATTTAAAACATCTCCATCTCCATTCATTTTATAAAACTCACTTATATAAAATGTACATACATATATATATAATTATTTAACCAATTAAATAATTAATTTATATAAACAAATTATCCAAATAATTTATTTAAATCCTCAAGTGTGTTTGTTTAGAAAACCAATTTTCTAAACGCGTAGTGTTCGGTATTCGTTTAAATGATCAAATCATCAAAAGAATACATTTGGTGTTGTCTAGCTTGTTATTGGGTATGACCCGACTTGGATCAAACACAGTTAGCCACATTAATATAAATATGTGTCTCGGGCATACGTAATTCCAACAATCTCCCACTTGCACGAGATACATAGAAAATTAATGCAAGTGGTGAATACCGCCTAACAACAGTTCACCACCCCTAATGTGTTTGACGAAGTGCCATTCAATAACATCATCCCTTCAAGTCCCTTACTTGATATGATTTAGGTGAATCTATCATTATATCCCTTTGTTGCTAGATGTCATGTTGGATCTAAGAGACATAGGTGATCATTCTCTTTACAATTCAACTTTATCAGGCCTTAGACATCTAAACTCTCAACACATAAGAGGAACAAATTCCGTCTTGACTGTATACGCCTCTCACTATCACTTTATACTCCACCCGAGCTCATCCTTATGTACCATCTTTTACGAATAGCGAAGGGGAGAGTCAAAGTGTAATACTCGGTGAAAATCAAGACCCAATATACATCTCAGGTCTAAGGATAATATGAAATTCTCCTTTACTCAAGATTACTAATGATCAAGTCAATCGACTCCATGTAGTAATATTGAGAGCGGGTCAGTCCAATATTTGTATCCCACAAATATCTATGAACTTTGGCAGCAAACCTATGCTCCATATTCATTCCTTATGAATATCCACCAATCCTAGTTCATAATAGTCTTGCTTCATATTTGTTCCCACAAATGTGATCGACTACGGACTTTTAGAATAAGATAACTTATTCATGGATTAAACATGCAAAATTAGAATTTAACTCAAGATTCCATAATCATATAAAAGAGTTAAATTACAAAAGTCTTTTAAACTTTAATACAAAATAGATCAAATCCAATTACTAGAATATCGAAGTCCTAAGCCACTCGCATGACGCTCATGTTTCGGTCTTTCTAGGAGCTTCGTGAATGGGTCCGCAAGATTTTGATCAGTTCCAACTTTGCGAATACATATCTTTCCCTTTTCAACTTCATCCCTTATGTAGTTGAATCTCCGCTCTATGTGCCTTGTCTTTTGGTGCGAACGAGGTTCCTTGATTTGTGCAATCGCACCCTCGTTGTCACAAAAGATTTCTAGGGGGTCTTGAATGGAAGAGACCACCCCTAGATCGGTAATGAATTTCTTCAACCATGCAGCTTCTTGAGCTGCCAATGAAGCGGCGATGTATTCTGATTCTGTAGTGGACAATGCTACCACTTCCTGTTTTGAGCTCTTCCAAGAGACAGCTCCTCCATTAAGAGTGAACACATACCCAGATTGTGATCGAGAATCATCTCGATCAGTTTGGAAGCTCGCATCCGTGTAACCTTTTATAGCGAGTTCCTCCTCACCAGATCCATATATCAGAAACATATCCTTAGTTCTCCTAAGGTATTTCAATATGCTCTTAACAGCCATCCAATGACTGTCTCCTGGATTCTGTTGGTATCTGCTTGTCATGCTCAAAGCGCATGACACATCCGGTCTAGTACATATCATCGCATACATGATGGATCCTATAGCAGAAGCATATGGGATTTGTTTCATCATGTTTTGCTCACCCTTTGAGCTTGGACATTGAGCTGAACTCAATATGGTCCCTCTTTGAATAGGTACAAAACCTTTCTTGGAGTTTTCCATCTTGAACCTTTTCAAGATTTTATCAATGTATGTACTTTGGTTCAAACCTATCAAGCGCCTTGACCTATCCCTATAGATCTTTATTCCCAAAATATAGGCAGCTTCACCAAGATCCTTGATGGAAAATCTACTTCCAAGCCAAGCCTTAACGCTTTCCATGGTTGGAATGTCATTTCCAAATAGTAGAATGTCATCGACATACAATACTAAGAAGGTAATTATACTCCCACTAGCCTTTTTATACACACAAGCCTCATCAGCGTTCTTGATGAATCCAAAATTTTTGATTTCTTCATCAAAACGATGATTCCAAGTTCTAGATGCTTGTTTCAATCCATAGATTGATTTCTTTAACTTGCATACCTTTTTAGGATGTTTCGGATCGACAAAACCCTCAGGCTGAACCATATAGACATCTTCCTCAAGATATCCATTTAGGAAAGCGGTCTTGACATCCATTTGCCAAATTTCATAATCATAATGTGCAGCTATGGCAAATAATATCCTAATAGACTTAAGCATTGCCACAGGCGAAAAAGTTTCATCATAATCAACCCCTTGAGTTTGAGTGAAACCCTTAGCTACAAGTCTTGCTTTATAAGTATCCAAGTTTCCATGCATATCAGTTTTCCTTTTGAAAACCCACTTACTTCCAACAGCTTTGGAGTTGAGTGGTGGTTCAACCAATTCCCAAACTTGGTTGTCATACATGGATTGCATCTCAACGTTCATGGCTTCGAGCCATTTGTCACAATCATTCTT
Source organism: Bidens hawaiensis (assembly GCF_021521415.1). NCBI lineage: Eukaryota > Viridiplantae > Streptophyta > Magnoliopsida > Asterales > Asteraceae > Bidens > Bidens hawaiensis. Next base: position 478,542 of record NW_027492359.1, on the reverse strand, counting down.
GGACATTGCATCATGGTATGTGGTTGGTTCATCCGAATCTACCACGTAGCAACCTTCTACAAAAAATCCATATCTTTCGGGTGGATTGCTAACTCTACCAGATCTGCGAACGTTTTGTGTGTTTTGATCAACCACTTGATCACTTTCAACAACCTCTTGTTGAGTGCTAGTATCAACCAATTGTGTATCATCTTGTGATTCTTGATCCTCATCAAATTTCACTGTTCTACTATTAGTTCCTTCCTTAAGGAACTTAGTTTCCAAGAACTTACCCTTTCGAGCAATAATAACATTTTGCTCACTAGGATCGTAAAAGTAATATCCTATATCATCTTTAGGGTAACCAATAAAGATACACTTAGTGGATCGGACTTCTAATTTGTTTGGGGTGTATTGCTTTACATAAGTTTCACAACCCCAAACTTTTAAGAATGATAGCGATGGAGCCTTTCCATGCCATATTTCGAAAGGTGTCTTCTTCACTTTCTTGGTTGGAGCCATATTCAATATGCGAATAGCGGAAAGTAAAGCATAGCCCCAAAATGATAGAGGTAAAGTGCTTCTAGCCATCATTGATCGAACCATATCTAATAGGGTACGATTTCTCCTTTCAGACACACCATTATGTTGTGGTGTTCCAGGTGGAGTAAGTTGTGAAATAATTCCACAACTCTTAAGATGATCTTGAAAAATACTACTTAGGTATTCACCTCCTCTATCACTACGAAGTACTTTGATTGTGGTTTTGAGTTGTCTTTCTACTTCAGCTTTGAAGTCTTTGAACATTTCAAAAGCTTCATCTTTGTGTTTCATTAAGTACACATAACCATATCGACTATAATCGTCAATAAATGTAATGAAGTATCTTTCACCATTCCTAGTCATTGGTCTAAAAGGACCACATACATCCGAATGTATGATACCCAATAATTCTTTTGACCTTTCAAAAGTCTTATTAAAGGGTTGCTTTGTCATTTTGCCTTGTAAACAAGATTCACATACATCAAATGAATCAAACTCATTGGTTTCTAGAATACCACTCTTGCGAAGAGTTTGCATGCGATTCTTGCTTATATGTCCAAGGCGACAATGCCAAAGATAGGAATCACCCAAGTCCTTCTTGAGTTTCTTGGTGTTGACATTATACATTGAACTACTATGTGACATACCACTTTGATCTATTTCATATATACCATTCATGGGTATAGCTTTAAAATAAAATATGCCATTCATCAAAACATGAATATCATAATCAATAAACTTAAGATCAAAGCCACATTGTTTTAAAAGGGACACGGAAATAATGTTTCTCCTTAACTTAGGAGCATACAAAACATTTTTCAAAATTACTTCCAAACCACTTGGAAGCTTTAACAAGTAGTCTCCTTGAGCTTGGACTTCAACTCTCGCTCCATTGCCCATAAAGAGACTAATGTCCCCTTTGTTGAGTTGTTTATTTCTTTTGAACCCCTGCAACAAATTGCAAATGTGAGTTCCACATCCGGTATCAAGTACCCATGTATTTGAAGAAATAACATTTAGTTCAACATATATAGTAAAGATAATACCTGAGGTATGCCCCGCATCCCTCTTATCTTTTAATGCATTGAGATAGGTCGGACAATTCCTTTTCCAATGACCTATCTCTCCACACTCAAAGCATGGATCTTGCGCCGCAACCTTTTGCTTCTTTTCCTTCGGTTTGATGGGCGTGATGGCTTTCCTCTTTCCCTTTCCTTGGACGTGGCCCTTGCCCTTAGCAACACTTGCTTTGGGGTTGGAGTTATGTCCCTTTTTGCCTTCATTGATTGTTAGAACGGGTAAAACCTTTTTACCCATTCCCGCTTCGGCCGTTCTTAGCATTGCGTGAAGCTCACCAATGCTTTTGTCCCATCCATTCATGTTATAATTCATGACAAAAGTTTCAAACCTTTTGGTCAATGAGTTGAGGATCAAATCCGTAGCCAACTCATTAGACACGGGACAATTCAACCTATTAAGCTTTTCAATGTAGCTTTTCATCTTTAGGACATAAGATGAGACGCTTTGGGTTTCCTCCATACGACATGCATGAAACGCTCGAACCGTTTCGAAACGTTCCGCTCTAGCTTGTTGAAGGAACATTTCCTTCAATTGAGTTATCATGTCGTATGCCCCATGATGCTCGAAATCCTTTTGGATTTCGGGAATCATAGTTGCTAACATGAGGCAAGAGGCTTGCACCGAATCTTTGGTGTACTTAACCCAATCGAAATAAGCCTCCTCATCTTCCACGTTAGGCTCGTCGGGAATGGGATCGTCTAAGACATATGATATCTCTTCTTGCTTGAGAACTATTCTCAAGTTGCGATACCAATCCATAAAGTTATTATGGTTTAGACGATCCTTTTCAAGGATGGTTCTTAAGGATAGGTTACGGGTGTTATGGGTAGAGGTGTTTGCATTGTTAGTGGCCATCTACAAAATTTAACAAAGTTCTAATTTAGTATTATAAACAATTTAATTATTAATACCCTTTTATTCCAAATTTTAAAATAATAATTAAATTCTAGAATCCAACGATAAGTCAAATTTCGGTTAGGTGACCTTTATCCCGTTATTTGATTTAACAAGGTAGTCAACCTTGACAATTGCAACCCTTTGCAACTTCTAGAGGTATGGGACCATTCGAAATCCTTATTTCGTGTTGACATGTTTATCCCATCAACACCATTGGACCCCATGCTTAGGTGACCTTTATCACATGGTTTCCAATTCAAGTCGTCCTACTTGTATAAACATGTAAGATTAACATACAAGTGGTTAGGTGACCTTTATCCCACAAATATGTTAATATTACCCTAAGTATATTAGTTTGCTCAAAATGGTTAGGTGACCTTTATCCCATTTAAAGTTCCCTAATACGTTAAGTGTCTTACAAAAGGATGGTGTTAGACTTGCTTCCATGGTAATTATGAAAAAGGGATTTTTAAGTTTTCCAATATTCTAGTTTGAAAAACATTATGCCATATCCTAACATGCATTTAGTAATATGGCGATTTTGAAAACCAATTTTCAAGGTTCTAGTTATAATAAAACCAATTTTATTATATGTGAGTAATCGCTTAGTTTTAATAAACCCATTTTATTAACTAATTGACGCGATATTACCAAATATATATTAGAACCCGTTTTATGCCTGTTGTCGTTCCTATGTGACGGTTTGGATATCCTAATATCTATCAACCACACATTACATAAAGTAAAACAAACAACCAAGCATACATATGCAAAATATAGTCATAACCGAGAACCGCTAAGTTTGACCATACTTGTTAGCCGAAACAAGTATAGGTCATAAGTCACACCTAAGGGACAAAACATGACACAAGGATGGAATGTTGACTCCCACTTGACCTTGCATCCAAATGCTTCAAGTATCCTTTCAAAGTTGTTGTGTTCTTGTTGGGCTTGTTAATGGGCTCCAAACTTCCAAAAGTCTTCTTGGGCCCAAGAGTGAAATTTATGGGCCTAATGGGCTTGAATCCCATGATGGGCCGGTGAGGCCCAACAAGCCCAAAATTTCGGTCCAAGGCCCAAATCCACCAATTCTTGCATCTTCAATTTTTACAAAATGTATCCTAATACATATTTTTCTAAAAAAAAAGAAAATGCAACTAATCTATTTATTACATACCAACTTATGAATAAATAAATTACATAAGCCTAAGATTATGAATTATTACAACCATATTGAATAATAAACATAATCAACATACACAAACAACAATCAACACATCCAAGGTCTCGGTTTCGGTTATGACACAATCAAACATACCAAATGTTCTAAGCATGCAACCTAAGCAACCAATGCCCAAAATCACCAAAAGGAATCGGCCCCCCCCCCCCCCAAGAGGCTACGGCCCATCCCCCCCCCCCAAAATTTTTTGCAATTTTGATATTTCAACATCCAAATGTTAAATGGTTTCCTAAGATCTTTGCATGCATGTCAAGATCTTACAAAACCATGAGGGGTAAAATCCACCAAAATTTCGGACCCCTTTTTCACCCATGAAAAACCCGAAATCTATGAACATGTAAGGAGCATAAGTCCTTGTAACCGGCTCTTGATGCCATTGATGGGTTTTATACAAGCTTATCAAAGAATCAAGTTAACCATTTTAACAAGAAAACGCAACGGAAGCTTAGATTTTATAACTTGTTATGAACATACCATTATGTTAAAATTAAAACCCAATGAACAAGGATCAATATTACAAGAACAATATGCTCACAAAATGTAAATGTACCTCCTTATACCTTATAGGAAGATGTAGGTTGTTGAAGGGGATGATGGATGAAAGGCAAGCCTCCAAAGAAGAAAACCTCAAGAGAGTGATACCCCAAGCCTTTTGCAACAACACCAAGTTATTTGCTAGGATTCTTGAACACCAAAATTAGCTTACCAAGCTCTCCCAAAAAGCCAAAGTGGCCGTGAGAATTAAGAGAGAGTGAGGGAGAGTTAGTTGTTTTCTTGAACCAATTTCAAAATAATAACTAACTTGCATGTATTGAAAAAGGAGAGAGGAACCATTTTGCATGTCTTGTGATTGGAGAAGGGGTCAACACAAAAGGACAAAGTTTTAAATGGGACCAAACCTTCCACCCACATGGGTGGCCGGTTTTGATTTTTTTTTTTTTTTTTTTTTTTTTTATTTTTTTTGTTATTTTGTTTTAACATTTAAAACATCTCCATCTCCATTCATTTTATAAAACTCACTTATATAAAATGTACATACATATATATATAATTATTTAACCAATTAAATAATTAATTTATATAAACAAATTATCCAAATAATTTATTTAAATCCTCAAGTGTGTTTGTTTAGAAAACCAATTTTCTAAACGCGTAGTGTTCGGTATTCGTTTAAATGATCAAATCATCAAAAGAATACATTTGGTGTTGTCTAGCTTGTTATTGGGTATGACCCGACTTGGATCAAACACAGTTAGCCACATTAATATAAATATGTGTCTCGGGCATACGTAATTCCAACATAAAAGTCGAAGTGATATAAACTAAATCTGCTAAACTTGTTGTGGGGAGTCATTTTGAATACGTGTGCATGTCTCTAAGAGTATGTTTGGGATTGAGGTAGGAAATAGCTTATGACTTTTAGAGGAGGAAAAAAGTCTAAAATGCCCCTCTAAAAGCACCTAAAACCACCAAGCTTGATGCTTTTAGGTGCTTTTGGAGGGGTTTTTTAGTCTTTTTGCCTCCTCCAAAAGCCATAAGCACTTTCTCACCTCAATCCCAAACATGCCCTAAATACATCTCTCCGAATGATAGGCAGAAAAGCAATTACCCGGTCATACACGAGCCCGTTAGTGTCTTGATCACCAAAAATATAATGTTTCTTAGTTATTGCGTTAAATTATTATATAGTATTATGTCATTAATTTTTTTTAAAAGCTTAAAGGGTCAAACTAGAACAACAAGCGTGGGGCATTCACATAAGTCCTAAACACCCTGAATGTAAGGCATGTAAGTCCAGATTTGTAAGTCCAACATTCAACCTTAAAGCTTAAAATTTTTGTTTGTATAGTGAAAATCTTTTGATCAAGCACTAGGGGGTTGGAGTCAAATTGGGGTGATATGGGGAAAGCCAAATATGCTTTTAGAAGAGATAAAAGGCATCACAGGTAAGTGATGTCTATCTAAGCTTTATGCCTAACTAAACCTAATTCGTATCACTAACGCAATGAAAATCATGCTAAGTATCTTAATACCTACTATCAACTTGTTTCTCGATGTTGTAATAATGCTGAAAATTAATCATTGTGAATGCATCTTAATCAATATGATTCCATTTCAGATCTTTTCATAAAAGTTTGCTCGTTTATCGAAACTGAAATTTGATCCTAAAGTATGTTAGAATTACAGAAGGCCGGGTGGTTAAATTACTTTGTTTTGATTTATTATTATCTTTATTTTATTACTTTTATTTTTATTTATTCGTCTTATTTTTACCTCATGTTTATTCTTATCGAAACAAATGCTTTAAGGAAATGTTTTAAACATGGATTATGCTTATATTTGAGTCCATGAAATATAGTATCTAATAATTGTGTTCTCGGCCCAGTCTGATTGGCCCAATGTGATTATAAGAATTGTCTTCTCGGCCCAGTTCAATTACTTTTGAAGTTTAAAAGGCAGTTTTGTGTGCATTATTGTGTATCACCTTCAAAAATTGCAAAAAAAAAAACCCTAATCCTTTCATCATCCGTATCTGAAAAACTCAAAACATGTGTTCATCAAGTTACTTTGATTTCTAAATATCTTAAAAAGGTAAATGAGCTTTAGTTGAATCTGTTTTCGGACCACTATTGCAAAGCAATTTAGAGTTTTAGGCTTAATAATTGATTGGATGATGAAGATATTATTCGGAAACATGTGTGTGATGAATGATTATTGTGCGTTTGAGTTGGTTATGTGTTTCTCTTGAGATTGCAGGTTTAGTCATCCATGGAGTTTGGCTTAACAGGGAAGACAACGTGGATCTCCAATGGTAACCCAAGGGTTTTACGTTCTAGTTGACTGAATACCTTTTGGTCAACCAGTGAACCCTTTGATCAACAGATATCTCAAGGGTTCTCGGTCAAACTTTGACTGAAAACTCTTGTTTGATTTAACAGGGAGTTTGGCTTAACGGGGAAGAGAACTCCTATTCTCGGTGGTTCTGGGTCACTTATGAATAGCCTTGGACCGAAAACTCATTATGTTGACCAAAAACTCTTCAATTGGACCGAAAACTTCTATACTTGGTTAGAAAACACCTTTATTGAACCAAAAACATTTTTAATCAGATTATTATTGATATAATTTGTACTAATATATAAATGAAGGTTCATGTTGTCTATTTTTATATATTTGTTCCCTGTTTTATGATCAAGTTGTCTTTTATCCAATACATATATATATATATATGATTAATTTCTTTTGAGAACCACTTTGAGTTTTAAGAACTCGAAAGAAACCAACGTAACAAAAAAAATTTCGAATTTTTTTTACACATGTGTAATACGTAAGTGTAAGTGTAAGTGATGTACAAAAAATTACGGTATTTTTTTACACACCGAATCGACTTTTTACACATGTGTAACCAACGTTTAAACTTGTGTAATTATCAAAAATACTTATTCTCTCTCCTGCTTCATTTTTTAATTAAATTTAATCTCAGCCACATATTTCATATCATTTAATTAAATGTGAGGTTCAAAATTGAATTCTTAAAGTTCTTAAAACTCACCATGGTTCTCAAAATAATCCTCCCCTATATATATATATATATATATATATATATATATATATATAGGGGTGGGATCTAGAGAGAACTCCTCTTAAAGAGAGAACTAGAGAACTAGTAAAAAATTATTTTTAACTTTTTTCAAAAAAATATTTTGTGATTGTTTTTTCTTTCATTCTTCTAATAAGATGATATTGTTCCTAAAAAAAAACCGTCGATGTAATGCGTATGTGCATTAATGTGTATTGTATATATAAAATAGTGTTTTATTTCATACAATACAACACATATACATTATCCAATACACACTATTGAATATATGCAAATACGACACTAGTAATTGTATGCAAAACACATTATTGCATATATGTAATACAACACTAATGCACATATGCACTATATTGATTTTTTTAATTTTTGTATATAATATAACACTATTGCAAATATACAATACAAACCTATTCAACACTATTTCAAATATCAAAATGCACACTATTGCACCTATGCATTATAAAAAAAGTCGATGTATTGCATATATGCATTACAACGTTAATTTTTTTTATTATGTTTTATTTTTATATTTTTTGTGGTGAAGAATAACAACATAGGATGAAAGAAAAAAAGTTTTAAAAATATTTTTTTTTAATTTAATTAAAAATACTTTATTATTAGTTCTCAAGTTCTCTCTATAAAATGGAGTTCTCTCATGATCTTCTCCCTATATATATATATATTCCATATAATAATTGATCATATATTTAAATGAATATATAACTAACTTGACTCTTTTGTTGTAATCATGGCTGATCAAGCACCTCTGAAGTTTGTTGATACTCATAATATTGTTGGATGCCTCTTTGATCCTCCTCTAGCCACAAAGGATTCAAATCAATGATTGTGGGGCTAAACACGTGCAAGCTTTTTCACGCTTTACGAGAAACTCCTATTATTTGTAAGAAGATGGTGACTGATTTCTGGAATCATGCTTCCATTAATCAAAGAGGTGCTGGGGGTACTTTGGTGATTAAGTCAAAGATCCAGAAGAAGCCTGTTATTATCTCTGAGGCTATAATTACGTGTGTCTCAGGACGGAAAAGGGGTTCTGATGAGATAAGCCACACCCAGATGTCAGTTGTGGTTGCTTTGATCATGGATTGGAACTACAATTATTCCAAGTTCGTGTTCGATGAAATGATAAGCAATCTCAAGGGCAAGAAGAAGGAGATGTTCTTAATGTACTTGAGGTTTCTATAGATGATATTTGACTCTCATTATCCTAACATGATTAAATCTGTAGAGATGCTCGACTTGAAGGCTATGGGTCACAATACTTTGAGTTGATGAAGCAATTAAGAAATAGGGCTAAAGTGGTCTATCAGGGACTTCATCAACTGGTTAAGTTTGGAAGATTTGCTGAGACAGAGGTTGTTGCTGCTGTTGCTAGTTCCTCTGTTGCTGATGAACTGCTCAAAGGTTCATAACTGCCTATGAGACAAACTCTGAAGATGATGAGCCTGAGAGTTCTCTACCACAACATATAGAGACTGAACACCAGGTACAACAGCCAGTACCTACTGCTAAACAAGTGAAAGTTTTTGAAGCATTTAAAGAGAAGCTCCAGTCTACTGCATTGAAGCCTCATCAATCAGTCACTGTTACACATGATGAAGATGATACGGAAGAAGAGCCAGCCACCGATCTCATTCTATGAAAACGACGTAATAAGGATCCGAGACCGGGTGTGCTGGCTACTGATATTACACTAACCAACCAACCAACAGTTTCTGAGTATGTTACAATTGAAGCTCAAATTGATCAAGGTCCATCTACTACTGACCAACAAACTCAAGAACAGATCTTTGATGATATTAGGAAAGAGTTTGAGTTCGAAGCGCATTTTCAATCCACCAATGAACCATCAGGATCGTCTAACCTGATTGGTCAAGAAAGTTCAAATGTAGCTGAAAAGATTTCCCATATCCTGGCTATGCAAGAAAAATTCTTACAAGACAAAGGCAAGGGGATTGCTCTAGAAGCCGAACCAGTTGATGTACCGTCCTTACAATACCAAGTTTTTGAGCTCGAACAATATTCGATGGTGAAGGATGTACGGATCCAAGAACTTGAAGCTAGTAGCACTGATAAAGATTCAAAGATTCAGGAGCATCAGGAAAACATGGGTGGCCTTACTGCATTATACTTAGACCTCCAACAAAAGCTGATCCAAAAGTTTGGAGATTAATTCAAAAGCAGTGATGACAATGGTGAAAAGACAGCTGGTGATAATCAAGGTAGCGGTTCTAGCATGCGACCTGCTTCTAACACTGATGCCTTTGTGCCACTGGAACAATATTTGGCCGCTCCTCTAAGGACAACCGAACAAACTGATAGGTTACAAAGAGAGATATTGATAAGAAAGAACTCCAATCAACATGTCGTGTCTTTAGATCATCCGGAGAAATTTGTTATTGAACTCAAGAAAAGCTTCTCTGACAAATATGGTGATCGCTCAGGGGTTGTCTCGTGGGGTTATGATGTGGATAAACAAATGTGCTGGGTCAAGAGAAAGTCGGGAAACACCGAATATTATAAGAAGATGAAAAGCTTTGGTTCGTGGACAAAGGTTGACTTGATAGATCTGATAAATTCTCTTTTCCATAACCCGAACAATGATGCAAAGGCCATTAACTTCTAGAATTATTTGAGTAATCAGGTTGAACGAGGATTCCCCAACATGACTACTGCCGAGTCTTTCTAAAGAAAGCAAAGGGAGTATGTGATCCTCACACTAACAAGACTTTGATGAATGTGATGTGGCCTCCAACTGATAAAGAGACGTCTATTTCGTTCACCAAGAGGTTTCCTGAGGGTACTCTTGATGGAATGAAGTTTTGGACATATAATGGTGAAACAGCTATTGTTATTATAAGGCTTATTCAAGGATAGTATCATCTTGTTGATCCAAGGGATTTAATGAAGTTTGGTGAAAAAGATATAAAGACCCCTTAGCGGCTTTCAAATTTCTTTTGAACCACTTTACGAGCCAGTTACTTAGAAATATACTAAAATGGTGGGATCTGTTATACGCATAGGATTATGGGCAGACACTTACAAGGAAGCTGATGCCGACATACTTGAGCACTAATGATGATCAAGCGGTAAACCAAGGGGGAGAATGTTGGGCCACACTTAATGGTTTACGCTTATGCTATTGGGCTTAGTTTTGGTATATTTTATGTAAACCAAAATTTTTCGGTGGGCTTAGTGTATGTTTGGGCTTAGGGTTAGCATGTATATATATATATATATAATATATATATATATGATGTATTTTGACTGTTTGGGGTTGATCGTTCACGAGAGAGAGAGAGAGAGAGAGAGAGAAGAGAAGTATAATCGCTTTGTAATCTTTTACAAAGGGCTTAAACACCCGACGTTATAAATGTGTGTTTTGAAGCAATATCGTGTTCTTATTGTGTTTATTTCCTTTATATTGAATCCATTCGTTGTTAGAGTCCGCCTAACAATGGGTTTATGTGATATCACATTGAAACATCCTCTCACGGGACTTACATTCGCCACCACCATTGTCCACCATCGTCCACCACCACCCACCACTACCGTATATCATCACCACTATCTACCACCATCGTCCACCATCATTGTCTATCATCACACCACTGTATATCACCACCACCACCCACCTACAACCACCACTGTCCTCTACCATCACCACCACCATCGTCTACCATCAATACTGTCCACCACCCCCTCCCACCACCATCACTATTGTCCACCACTACCACCACCCGTCTGCTACTACTATCGTCCACCACCTTCCACCAGAATTTACCACCACTACCTTCCTCCATTACCATCACCATTACCTTCACCATCCACTACCAATATTAATGCTGCCACCACTATAACATCTGATGTTTTCAAAAATAGTAATAAAAAATTAATAAAGGATGGTAGGTTTAAAATAGATGGACTTAGAATAAATCATGGAATTAGTGAGATTATGAGTCTAAGGTCCACGGGCTTAGGGTATAAGATACACTTAAAACCGTAATCTCATTCATTTTCCATCAATTTCTCACCTTATCCTACACACTCAAAAACACACACTTAAGCCAAACACACTCTACAACATTCATGAGTAAAAATAGAGATCGTAGAAAGGTAAGGAAGATTTATCTCAGCTGTATGAACCCAATGAAACCCAGCACCGCGGCTCTAGGAGGCCATTTTTGCTGTACGGATCTATATATAGTAAAAATCGGGTGTTTATTGGATCAAAAACAAACTTAAGGGTCACCTTAGCTCGGATCTTGACCAACCAAAGCTTCATGGATCAAAAACGATCAAATTCTGACCAAACTCGGTGACCAACGACGCTGTAGTCGCGGAAAAACCCTAAAAACGCGATGAAGATGACCAGACCTGCAATTAACAGGTGGGTATGCCATTTTCCAGCGGATATGGCACAACCATAAACGGCGTACATGGGTGCAACAATATCCGGTGGATATGGCACCACCATATCTAACATATATGGAAGCACATATACGGCGTATGTGTGGGGGTTGTATCTAGCGGATAAGAGGAAGTGATATCCGGCCTAGGTGTAACGTATACAACGCAAATGTTAAACAACATATATGGCGCATATGTAGACTTGTACGTTGGAAGACTTATACGCTGGAAACATATACGGGAGTTTGAACTTCAAATTAACCCCAGCCAGGGGCTCTGACCCTTGGATATGCTAGGGTTTTGTCGCCCCTACAACCACATTGTCAAGGGCGCTGCCCCCGAACCCCCGTTAGCTAGGGGTTTCATTAACCTAGAAAAATGATATAATTAGGTGTAGTTAAGTGATGCTTGTTAATTGCTACACAGTTAGTCGTGCCTATCTAAGAAGAGGTGTGACCATAAACTTAGAAAAGAACAGGACACAGGTGATTTACTAGACCATTTTCTCTGTTATGTTTTTCCAGGGGGGGCTATGTGCACACTCCTATGTGTTTAGTTAATACACTTACCCTAATTGATAAGTGTATGAATTTTATGAAGGATATTTGAATGATAGAGGAAGAGCTAAGATAGTATGTATGGTTGTATGGTAAAAATTTATATGGTTGTATGCTTAAAGGGTTGCAGACCCTAACAGTATTTGCGCAGGTTAAAGGGTTGCAGACCCTAATAATATTTGCGAAGGTTAAAGGGTTGCATACCCTAATAATATATGCGAAGGTTAAAGGGTTGCCGACCCTAATAATATATGTGAAGGTTAAAGGGTTGCGTACCCTAATAATATAATGCGAAGGTTACAGAGTTGCAGACCCTAATAATATATGAGGAGGTTACACGGTAGGAGGCCCTAATAATATATGCGAAGGTTATAAGGAGAAATGCTCTTTGAAATGTATAAATAGTAATGTAGGTAATGTGCAGGTTAAAAGAATGAAAGTATGAAAGAAAGAATTAAAGTATGTATGTATGTATGTATGTATGTATGTATGTATGTATGTATGTATGTATGTAAGAAAGAAAGGTAAACAGATCAAGTATGTAATACATATATTCGGATACGTATATATGTAAGTATTTGAATGTATTGTATGTTTCTTGATTAACTAGAAATCACTCAATGTAGCTGACTTTTAATATGCGCGCAGACAAATAAAACTAGACAACTGGCTTGAGGAGCACACATGGTTGAAGAATAAATAAGTTGGAATCTGAATATTTGAAGTTATATGTTTTATGATGTTTGTACTTTAAAAAGACGTGTTTAAGTTTTAAATGCTTTTGTATGAATGATTGATGTCTTAAATATTCCATGAAAAGTTTTAATTAACTCGGATATTTAGAACTGTGTTTATGAGTAAATCCAACGCCAATGTAGGGAACCGGGACCGGGGCCTAACAACCACCGTCCACCACCACCACAACCACCACCCACTATCATAAATTGTTACGTCACAACCAGTTTTTTTAGCAGTCTACATACGTTAAAAGTAAGCAGCCTTCTTCTTACAGACTGCATAGGTTTGGTCCACTTCTTCTTTTACAAATGTCTGCAGATATGGTACGCAGACTTCAGACATTTTACCTCCGAAAAAACAAACAACACCTATGTGTGTAATTCAAACACAACATGTTATACATTTTCCTCCCATGGTTTCTATAATAGTAATTCTTTGAAATGGATAGGTTTTTCAAAACTACTAATGTATAAGATTTAAAAATAGAAAACACACTGAGCTTGGGATGTGTCGGTAGGCCCATCTAGCTTTGAAAAATTTTCCCTAATTATTATTAATATATCTAATAATCATAAACTTTGTTGGTTTTCATCTTTAGGGGGATAGTGAAGGTGAAAATTCGATAAGCCAAAGGGAGTATTGTCGTAATGACTACCTTGAGGTGGTGAGAATTAAATGCACTTAAAATTAGCACACCACTCTGTTTTATAAAAGTAAATAATGAGTGGCGGCACCCCGCCATGTCAAATTTTATAAGAGCATAGAAAAAAAATTTAAATTTTAGGGTAAAAGGTGCCTAAGAGCAAAGATATGCAATTATTTTGAAAGAAAAAGTGAATGAGAAATTTATACAAATGCCAAAGAAGCATTTAATAAAATAAAAAATTAGGAAAAGAGGCTAAAAGGCACATACTAGACAGGGCTAAGAACTTACGCGTTACCTTGGGGTTGACCATGAGGGCACACTATTGGTGTTCGAGGTTTTTTGTAAATAAATAGTTTTAAGAAAAAATAAGGGTTGAGATTTGGGACTGTCATATATTGGGTTGCAGCTCGGGTGAAACAATGCTGGGATGAAATCCGATAATATAGTTTTAGGTTTAGGAATTTCTTGTACAACCTCACTTGACCTTTCATCCATTTAAATTCCACCTAAGTATGTATTCTGATTACCATTAAAGAGTTCTTAGCTTACGGTGATAGGTTGAACCAGTGTAAAGGCCCGGTCCCGGTGCCCTACTTTAGGATTAGATTTATTCATAAACACATTTCTAAATATCAGAATGAATGAAAACTTTTTCGGAATAGATAAATGTCAACCATTCATTACATAAGTCTTAAAAGTTAAACATTATAAAACATGTCTTTAAGTTCAAACATCATAAATTAAGTCTTCAGATGTCAGCTTCTTTATTCTTCTTCCATGTGACCCTCTTCACGCAGTTGTCTCATTCTACTCACCCGTGTGCATAGTAAAAGTCAGCTATGCTGAATGAGTTCTAGTTAATCAGACAGCATACATTACATTCACATACTTACATATATGCATCTGAAAATACATATTATATACTTAACCTGCTTACCTATCTTTCATACTTACAAACATTCATACATTCCTTCATACATACATATATACATACATACATACATACATACATACATACATACATACATTGTTTCATACTTTCATACGGCATGCATAACTATTTTTACCATCTCAGATATTAGTATGGTCTGGTCCCTTCCTTTTCTATCTCAGATATTTGTAGGGTCTAGTCCCTTCTATCTCAAATATTATTAGGGTATGTTCCCTTCTTTTGATACAACTATACATACATTTCATTATATATATATACTATCATATATACCCTTACCTTTTTCCATATCATTCATAAAATATTCACATAACATACATTTACCACTTAAGGTAAGTGTATTAAGCACATCGAGTATGCACACAGCCCCGAAAACATAACAAATAAGTGTGGCAAGAAACTCACATGTGTCCTATTCATTTTTGAGTAAAAGGTAATATCCCACCTTAGTTGTGCATGACTAACCATGTAATAATTATATGTATCAATAAACTAATTATACTATATCATACTTCTAAGTTAGTGAAACCCCTAGCTAACGGGGCTCCGTGAGCAGCGCCCCTGGCATTGGGGTTCTGGGGGCGGCAACCCCTAGCCGGGTCCAACGGGCAGAGCCCTAGGCTGGGATTAAGCTGCATTCTATTTTTATTAATAGTCCTTAACTAGAAATTCTTAAGAAAACTGACTTTTCATAATTCTGGGTCATGTCTATTCTAATCGAATCGTGTCTTAATTCCATTCGAAACGAGTTTGAAATTCCAATCGAATCGAGTCTGAATTCCAGTCAAATTGAGTCTGAAATTCCAATCGAGGTATTTTCAATTCGATTCATTTCGTTTTGATTGGATTCGTTTTATCAGCAAACGAATCAAGTTTCTCCAGAACTCGACTCAAACATGGTTTTTCGTGTCTTTTCTACCAAATCACATCCTTACATCTCATTATGCCTATTTAAATGATAAAACAAGTTACAGGCCATAACGACTTCATTTACTCATTTTAACACGATCCAAACGTCACTCGTTCGTCCCGTTTCATTCTATACATCTTATTTACATTTAAGTTAACATTTTTCTTACTCAATAAGGTCTGATTTGCCTTAGTATCAAAACCTAGGCAAACCGACCACAAAAACTTAACCTTTAACCTAAAATGTACGTTTTGGTTCACTTCTAGGTTTGGGTTTGATTCAACACGTGAATCTTGACGTGTTCTTGCTTGTATGACGACGATCTGACAAAACTCTTCTTGGTTTGGATTTGAATATGAGCCAAAATGGAGTAGGAGTGTTTGTGTGTGTTTTTTAGTGTGTTATGGTGGCTGGATGTAGGAGATGCAGGTTTTAGGGAGGCTTAAGGTGTTTATATACCCCTAAGCCCATAGATCTAAGGCCTATCACCACCCCTTATTTCATCTTTTATTGTACAAGCTCACATTATATTATTTTTATTTAACTTAACTAAATAATTACACATCATTAAGTAAAAAAAATTCTTTTGTTTATTATTAACAAAAGTAAGATGTTACAACCAGTCTACTTCAACCCGGTGTAAAATGTCTTGATTATGCTTGACATGGGGGTAAGTAGATCTGTAACTCTTTAGGTGTGAAACCCATGGGTAAGCAGATCTATAACTCTTTAGGTGTGATTGGGGGCTTGATAGTTTGGTGGTTGAATTTAAGTGGGCAACAATATCGGCAATTGCGATTTTTGTGTTTATCTATTATTAATTAAAGTAACTTAAATGTTTGAAAACCAGTTTTCTATTTATGATTTTGTTGCAAGTTTCTTTTTTTTTATTTCTGGAACGAAAAATGTTTAAGTGTGTGTATATTTGAAGTGATCTAAATATATGTACGATTATATTAAAACTTCATGCAACTTTAACTACTTTTGAGCTACGTTTTTATTAAATTTGGGTTTTTAAGGTTCCAATAGACAACGAGCTAAATTAAAGTAATTTTTGATAAACTTGAGAATGATAAACAAAACTTTATACAAGCTTTCTCAATTATGATTTTAAAATTTCTTTATAATTAATTTCATATATGAGTTGTTGAAATTACCGTATTACTTAATATTGTTTATAATAATCAAATAGACTTGTGGACTTTTACCACACAAACGTTGAATTCTTTTAACTAATTTGATGCCATACACTCACATGTGTAAGGTTGGATCACATGTGTTAAGTTGGATCCGATGCATCACAAAAAACACTTATTTTAATTAATTTGATGTCCTACACTCATATGTGTTAAGTTGGATCCAATGCATCATAAAAGAGATCGAAAGGGATTGATTACTTTCTAGTCTGAAATCATTTTCTATGGTTTGTTATTAGTTGGGCTTTTGAGTTGGCTACATCAAAAGGAAACTAATGAGGATTGGGACGGAAGAAATAAAGGGGGAATTGTGGTATCGGCAACAATATATATATTTTTAAGCCTACGCATGTCAGAAAAAAAATAATTCATCATAAAACACTTTTCACGGCATCTGCTAGTTCTCTATTGTGGAGAGCACAGTTTGACGAAGAGGAGGCTAAGGAGTCAAAACGCAAAGGAATTAGAGGTGCAGAAGACTTTTGGTGTATTATTACTCTTTTGGTGTCGAAAAAAAGAGAAGGAATGAAGCACTAGTTTATTCGAGTAAAGGCGTTCGGGTTCAATTCTAATCATCCAAACACAGTCTTTTGGTTTGAATTTATTAATTTTGTTATGAACTAAGACTTTGAAGTTATTTATTGTATATTCTTGGGAATGATTATTGGATAAAATTATCTAGTTACATAGGTTAAGAATGAATATTTGTTGAGTTTTTGGTATGCTTATTGGTTTATTGATAACTTGTGTTGGGCTAATACTATTGTAACCAACTTTTTGATGCTTAATTGTATGAATATGAATGCTTATTTTTAATTTAATTTTATTCAATCGTTCCATATGTGTCTTTGTTAATGTCTTTCATGTGTAGATGCATATTAGGTTACTTACTTTGTGTTTGTAACTAGTCTATTGTTTATAGTCAACATAATCCATTGGAATAATTGTTTGAGGGTATAGAGAGATTATTTGTATTACCTATCTTGAGATTGAGTGGCAATAGATAGTTGGGTTGTCTTGGCCATTAGGTGGTTTGGGTACAGATTGCACGAGAGTGAATTTCCCCCTTATTGTATTTTGGTTTTTGCTATTCCGAGTCTTGTTTTAGATTCTTTAGGTTACTCCCTACGTCCCTTACACTCCCAGATGTATTTAGATATTGAGAGGTCATCTAATTTCTTTAGAGTAATTTAGTATTGTTGGAGAGACTGAATTAACCGGTTTGCGTCATACATCCGTGAGGGTTTTCTTTTAGGTCACACCCTAAGAATGATCAGGGATCCACTAGATTGTCTACGGGCATCGTGTTTTAGATCCCGGTTCCATCACAATTACCATTTCCGATAAGCGCCCAAGATTCACAAATAAGATTTCAAGCCTAAGTAACACATTTTTCGTTATTGTTCTCGTCTAAGTCTTAGAGTGTTAATTTGTTTTCTCTAGTATAATTTAGTTTAATTAGTTAGTCAAAATAATAATTAGTTTTAAATTAAATACATTAAAATTTCATAGACAATCTTTTCTTAATTATTATTTAATTAGCTTTTAGTTCTAGTTTCGTAAATTCAATAAGTGTCTCTAGGATTCAATACTCCCGGACTTCCCTTAGCTATACTACACCCGATAGATACACTAGCTTGTTGTTAGTGGTCTGGTTTAGGGTTATCTAGGTTTTTATTACTAGGTGTGCTTCTCCATTAGTTGCTTATATATTATAGACCGCTTTTTGCACATAAAGTCTTTGGCGCCGGTGTCGGGGACAACGAACTAGCTTATATTTTCTTTTTGTTTATTTTAAGTTTTAGTTTAATTAATTTGTTTTTACTTTATTTTATTATTTAGTTGCCAAAATTTGTTATCTTTGCCTTGATTGCATTGTGTGTGCTTTTGGGATAAGCATGAGTCCTCCCTATGTATATCTATTTTTAAGCATATGTGGCACACTTTTTCACTAGGACCACCAGAGTTCACAGCTTCTGACGAATCCGAGAAATATTTTCGTCAGTGTTGTAAGGAGTTTATAGAGATTTCATGTGCTCTACGCGAAAGCACGGTACACGTTTCTGATTTCACATTAGATATGGGTGATGATAATCCCTCTAGGCATACGGTTCACTCAAGAGTGAATGAGAGGGTCGTCGGGAGACTGTCTGTTATCACACGTCTAGCGATGCATGATGCTAAAAACAGACAGATTCTGCCCAACGTCATTATTCCATTACTAATTCTTCCCCATTTAATTGACTTGACGACGAGGACTCACCAAACTTCTGAACAAATTCACTCGTACTAGCGACACTTTCAGTATCGCCAACGTCACTCGTGCTACTATCTACCTTCATCTTTTTTCCATTTTCTTTAGAGGGTCGAGCTTCATCGAGGTTGGAAAAACTTCCCCTTGGTTCCATAACTACATGGTATGATCTTCAAGCTATCCTTAAGAAGTATATTCCACCATGTAAAGCTTCGCATCTTCACAATCTGATCTGTTCATTCCGCATGGACCCTGACTAGCCATACCCTTTGGCCTGGGTAAGGTTCCAAAATATACTTTGTAGATGCCCCCAGCATGGTCTATCCGAATGGGCCATAGTCGAGAAAATCTATAACGGGCTGACTTTTAAGATGAAGCAGAGATTCAATACATCGGCTGGAGGGACATGTTAGGGAAGCTAAATAAAGATGAGTGTGAATCGTTGTTTGAGAGTCTCACCCTAGCCGAGCAACAGGATCCGTCTGCCCGAGGTACTTCTTAAACCACCACTTCTTCCGCTCGAGGCATCTATCAGCTCGCGAAAGATACTAGCATCACGGCTTCCTTAGAGGCAATGTAGAAAGAATTCAAAGACCTGAATAAGATCGCTCAGAAATGTTAAATCTGCCAAGGAGGGCATGATACAGTTGATTTTTCGGTCAATCAACATGAGCAGGTGGACTATTTGGGAAATCAAAATAGAGGATCGAGTGCCTACAGGAACTTAGGATGGTAAAATAGCTCTAACTATGATTGGAGGTATAGAGGTAATGCTCAGTGTTTTCAACCAAGGAAGGATCAAGGGCATGTTAGATACTTTGAGGCAAAAAGGAATTTTGAGTGTAGTGAAGAGTAGCGGCATGGATCCGGATCTTAGGTAGCTTCTAGCTAATCAATCCAAAATACGCTTTCTGACCTTCTTGATAAAGATAATAACACACTACAAAGACTGGCTGAGCACGAAACCATATTGAAGAACCAATAGTCATCATTCTTAGAGACGTCTCAAAATATGGATGAAATGCTAAGGCAGATGCTACCTAATAGTAGGTCGGAGTAATTCAGGGCAACACCGAGATTAACCCGAAAGCATTTGTAGGCGGTGACCACCCGCATTGGCAAAGGAGGCGATAGAGAGAAGCCGCCGACAGATAATGAGGAGCCGGTGAACGAAGAGATAGAGGTGGAGACTCACGTGAAAACGCACGAGAGGAGAGTCCCCGCAAGTACTGCATCAAACGGTGGGTCTTGATAAGATTGAAGAGAAGAAGAGTGCCAAAGTCGATCATACTTAAATCACCGTTTGACGCGGTACTTGCTGGGAGACTCACCGTTTGTTGCGGTCTTGCTGGGGACTCGGCTCTCGTGCATCCTAATGGGAGTCTCCACCTCTATCTCCTCGTCCACCGGCTCCTCATCATCTGTTGGTGTCTGCTGGTAATAGCCTCATCTGCCACTTTGGGTGGTCACCGTCTTCAACTGTACCTTCGGTTTAAGCTCGGTGCTGCCCTGAAATACACTGACCTGCTTATTAGATAGCATCTGCTACATCATTTCATCCATATTTCTAGGCATATATAAGAATGAAGACTGCTTGTGCTCCACTATGGTGTCGTGCTCAGCCAGTATTCGGTATGTGTTATGATCTCTATCAAGAAGGTCAGAAAGCATTTTGGACTAATTAGCTAGTAGCTCCGTAAGATCTGGATCCATGTTGCTACTCTTCCCCGCACTCGAACTTTCTACTTCCTCTGAGTGTCTAACTTCCCCCCTGCTCCTACCTCATTTGAAAACCCTGAGAATTACATCCAGACCTCCAACCATAGTTGGAGCTATTTCTCCATCCTTTGTACCCTAGGCATTCCGTCCTTTATTCTGATTTCCCAATAGTCCACATGCTTCTGTTGATTGAACGGATGATCAATTGTATCGTGCTCTCCACGGAAAATTTTGCATTTATAAACGATCTTCTTCAGGTCTTTGATTTCTTTATGCATTTCCACTAAGGCAGCCATGATGCTAGTATCATTCGAGACCTAATAGATGCCTCGAGCAGAAAACGTGGTGGTCTTAAAAGTACCTCGGGTGGACGGCTCATGTTGCTCGGCCAGGGAAAGTCTCTCAAACAAGGATTCATACTCATCTTTATTCGGCGTCTTTAACATGTTCCCTCCAGCTGACGTATAGAATCTCTGCTTCATCTCAAAAGTCAGCCCGTTATAGAACTTGACGAATACGACCCATTCGGATAGACCATGCTGGGGGCATCTGTTAAGCAGATTATGGAACTTTCCCTGAGCCGAAGGGTATAGCTCGTCATGGTCCGTGCATAATGAATAGATCAGATCATGAAGATGCGAAGCTTTTGAAGGCAGGAAATACCTCTTAAGAATTTTAGCTTGTAAATCATCCTAGGTAGTGATGGACCAAGGGGAAAGTCTTCCAACCACGGTGAAGCTCGACAATCTATAGAAAATGGAAAAAGGATGAAGGTAGATAGAAGCACGAGATACATTGGCGATATTGAAAGTGTCACAGATACGAGTGAATTTTTCAGATGGCATGGTGCGTCCTCGTCATCATGTCCGGGAAATGGGGAAGAATTAGTAATGGAGTTCATGTTGTTGGTTGGAATGAATCTGTCTTAACAGACCGTCTCCCCTTGACTCGTTCATTCTCTCTCAAGTGGACCACACACCTAGGGGTTAGCGTCACCCATGTCTAAAATGGAATCATAAACATGTACAATGCTTTCGCGTAGAGCACGTGCAATCTCCCGAAACTCCTGACGGCGCTCACGAAAATCTCTCCCGGGTTTGTTAGAAGCTGTGAAGTCTGGTTGTCCTAGTGAATGAGTGTGTCGCATACTCTAAAAAACAGTTATACATAGTGAGGACCCTAGCATATCCCTAAAGCACACACGTTGAAATCAAGGAAAAGATAGCAAATAAGAGAAATTAAATAATAAAATAGAAATTAATTAATTCAACTAAAACTAAAAATAAACAAAAAACAAATAGAAGCTAAATTGTTGTCCTTGGCAACCACGCTAAAAACTTGATGTGAAAAAGGCGGTATATAATAAGCAATTAATGGCCAAGCACAACTAGTAATAAAAACTAGATAACCATAAACTAGACCACTAACAACAGGCAAGTGTACCTATCAGGTGAATTATAGCTAAAGAAAGTTCGGGAGTAACGAACCCTAGAAACACTTATTGAATTTAAGAAACTAGAACTAAAAGCTAATTAAATTAATAATTAAGTAAAGATTGTTTATATTTTTTTAATATATTTAATTCAAAACTAATTATTATCTTAACTAATTAATTATTTAAACTACATTATACTAGGAAAAACAAATTAAAAATATAAGACTTAGACAAGAACAATAACGAGAAAGGCGTTACTTAGGCTTGAAATCTTATTTGTGAATCTTGGACACTTATTGGCAATGGAAACTGTGATGGAACCGGGATCCAAAGTATGATACCCAAAGACAACCAAGTGGATCCCTGATCATTCTCTAGTGTGACCTAAAAGGAAACCCTAAGGGATGTATGACGCAAACAGGTTCGTTAGATAACCCCTCAGTCTCTCCAACAATACCAAAGTACTCTAATAATAAGATCACCTCTGAATATTACTAATCACAATACATCCGGGAGTGTAAGGGATGTAAGGAGTAACCTAAAGATGCTAAAACAAAGACTCGGAAGAGCAAAAACCAAACGACAATAAGGGGGAAATTCACTCTCGTCCAATCTGTACGCAAACCACCCAATGACCAAGCCAAACCAACTATCAATTACCACTCAGGCTCAAGATAGGAAAAACATTTAATCCCTATAAACCTTCAAACAATTGTTCCTATGGATTATGTCGACTATAAACCATAAACTAGTTACAAACACACAGTAAGTAACCTAATATGCATCTACACATGAAAGACATGCATAAAGACACGTATGGAACGATTGAATAAAAGTAAATTAAAAATAACAATGCATAATCATCTAATTAAGCATCAAAAATTTGTTTACAATAGTATTAATCCAACACAATTTATCAATAAACCGATAAACAAACCAAAAACTCAACAAATATTCATTCAAAACCCAGGTAACTAGAGAGATTTAGCCAATAATCATGCTCAATAATATAAAATAAATAAGTTCGAAGGCTTAGTTCACAACAAAATTAATAAATTCAAACGAAAAGAACCGGGTTTGGATGAGTAGAATTGAACCCGAACACCTTTATCGAATAAACTTTTGGTTCCTTCCTTCTCTATTTTTCGACACCAAAAGAACGACAATACTCCTAAAGTCTTTTGCTCCTCTAATTCCTAAGCGTTTTGACTCCTTTGCCTCCTCTTCGTCAAGCTGTGCTCTCCACAAAAGAAAACTAGTAGTTGCCGTGAAAAGTGTTTTATGGTAAATTATTTTTTTCTGACATTTATAGGCTTAAAAATATATATATTGTTGTCGATACCAGAATTCTCCGTTTATTTATGTTGGGTTCGTACGCCTTGTGTGGTCTGTTTTGTTATTTGAAGTCCAAAGGGCAGACAAGGGTAGGGTGGCCAGAACGAAGCCCGACCCGGTTTGGATTTCTTGTTCAATAATTTACAAACCCTAGTTCAATTTCTATTTAAACAACGCTATGTACTTGTAATTATTTGACACTCAATAATGAATATCTAGTTGTCACCCGTGGACGTAGGTCAGTTTAGAGCGAACCACGCTAAATTCTCATGTTTGTTTATTGCTTTTGTGTGTTGTATTCGGTCCGTGTGTGTGTTTAATCCTAACAAGTGGTATTATATCTTAGGTTGGGGATCACACGAGAACACGTTGAATCGGTTCCGCTGCCGTCGCCGTCCGACTCTCACCGCCACAGCAACCGGCTGTCGCGCTCGTCGTCGACGATTGTAGTTTTTTGGGTTCTGTTTGGAAAGTAATTAATTTTCAACGACCACTTTGCATCTTGTGAGTATCGATATGTTTTCTCTTTTTAAAATTCTCGTACGCCATTAAAATACGAAAAGGAAGAAGCTGTTACTTTATGGTTTTGTCTTCTTGTGGATTGACAAAGTAAATCAAAAGAAGGTTGAATTTTAATTTGCTTTTTTTAGTCAACGTGGAAAGAAACAAAACGCCATAGTGGGCTTGTGAATTATTATTCTATTCTTTATTTTTTTTTTAGCTTTGAACAAGGGCAGGAGGCCTGTTTGTTTGAGTTGAGTGGGCTGGAAAATTATTTTCTGGCAGTTTGGTCAAGAAATATAAACTTAGAAGAAATTATATTTTGTGAAGAGTCAAGAACATTTGAGTTAAGATCCTATTTTCATTGAAGAACCGTTATCAATAAGAAGAAACATTAAAGGAACCAAAACCAGTGCCAATCACATTTGTCAGGTTGTATAGTTTCAGTATTTAAAGTTTTTGTTTTCTGATTTATATTTCGTATTTCTGCTGCATTTAAAATAGGTTAATTATTTAACAGAGTTCAGTAGAACACCCGTTAAGTTCAGGCCAGTGCCATTGCTATGTCTGTCTCTGTTTCTATCCGGTTTTTCGTTTTAGTCATTATCATGGTAGTAGACGGAAATGTTTCAATACACAAGTTTGATGTACGGAAATTTGGTTGGTGGAAGATGCATATTGAGGCGCTACTTTGTCAAAAAGACTTGGATGTAGTGCTTAAGGATGAAAAACCAGAAACATTTTTAGAAGCAGTGTGGAATAAGTTAGACAAAAAAGTTTGGGCTTGTATTACACTGTCGTTGTCGGAAGATGTGGCGTTTAACATCATGAAAGAAACCACAACCCGTGTTATGATGGAGGCACTATCAAACATGTATGAGAAGCCTTCGGCACCAAGATCTAGCGACAACTAGAATGAAAGAGGGTGGGCCAGTTAGAACACATATTAATAATCTTAATTCGAACCTCTCCCGCTTAGTGTCAGTCGGCATTAAGTTTGATGATGAAGTTCAAGGTCTTTTATATTTATCCTCTTTACCCGACAGTTAGTCGCAAACAGTGACCGCGGTTTGTAGTTCGTCTACAAAAATTACTTTTGATGGGATTCGGGATTTGATTCTTTGAGACGATTTAAGACGCATAAGTTCAGGTGAACCATCAAGTAATATATTAGTCACATAAGGTATATTTAGGGAAAACAATGATGCAGTGGGAGCACGAAGAGGAGTCAGTCTTGGACTCGTAAAGATATTGAATTCTTGGGTTGTAAAGAGAAGGGACACTTCAGGAATCAATGTTCGAATGGTAAGAAAGAAGTGAACGTTACAGAAGATGACATAAATGATAGGGTCACTAGTGATGAGAATTTGGTTTGTAGTGTTGAGAGTAACGTTATTAATTGGGTGATGGATTCCGGTGCATCGTTTCATGCCACTCACTGCAGTGAAACGATGAAGAATCTAAAGTTTAGGTATTTTGGAAAGGTTCGACTAGAAAACGATAATATTCTAGAGGTTACGGGTTTGGGAGATTTTGATTTGCTAACTTCAGCCTGTACTTCTTGGACTTTGAAAGACGTGAGGGTTATTCCAAGTTTTATAAAACGTTTGATTTCAATCGGGCAGTTAGATGACCAGGGTTACGATGTTAAGTTTGGGATGGGTAGTGGAAAGTAGTCAAAGGGAATCTCATGGTTTCTCGTGGCAAGAAAATGGGTTCATTGTATATGATTGATATTTCACCGAAAGGAGTAGATCCAGTTTTGGTGAAAAACAAAGTCCGGTTAACAGAATTTCGTGGGTAGAAGAAGGTTCATTTTGCAAATAGCAAACCCATAGCCAAAGTGAAGATTCTGGATGAACGAGCTAGGAAGGCTAAATCAGTCATAGGACATCGTGACAGTGGGAGCGTAGGTTGTGTTTCATTTACAGTTCCAGGTCGACAGTGGATTAAGAAAACCTATATTCCAGCTGTTAAAGTCTCTGTAGTGAATTACTTACAGAATATGGAGAGTGTTTGTTCACGGGGTATCTTAGGATTCGGTAGTTCATTGCAGTGGGAGCCGGTAGGGACAAAGAACGGGCCAGGGGCAGTTTTAGCCGTGTTGAAGCTCCGGGGAAGTTCAACGGGCCTTCGGGTTAATTGATGAGAAGGCGGTGGCAACTAGAAGATGGTTAATGTTCGGGTTACAGAAGTATAATCAAGATTGCAGACAAGAGTGCTCAAGGCCTCCAAGTGGGAAATTGTTGGGTTCGTAGGCCTTGTGTGGTCGGGTTTATATTTGAAGTCCAAAGGGCAGACGAGTGTAGGGTGGCCAGACCGAAGCCTGACCCGGTTTGGATTTCTTGTTCAATAGTTTACAAACCCTAGTTCAATTTATATTTAAACAACGCTATGTACTTTTAATTATTTGTCACTAAATAAAGAATATCTAGTTGTCACCCATGGACGTAGGTCAGTTTAGACCGAACCACGTTAGATCCTCGTGTTCGTTTATTGCTTTTGTGTGTTGTGTTCGGTTCGTGTATATGTTTTTAATTCTAACAATTTCTTCTGTCCCAAGCCTCATTAGTTTCCTTTTGATGTAGCCGACTCAAAAGCCCAACTAATAGTAAACTATAGAAAATGATTTCAGCCAAAAAAATATGCATCAGATCCAACTTCACACATGTGAGTATATGACATCAAAATAACTAAGATAAGTTTATTAATTCAACATTTGTGTGGTAAAAGTCCACATGACTATTTGATTTCAATAAACAATATTAAGGAAGTAGTAAATTTTAACAACTAATATATGAAATTAATTTTAAAAAAATTTTAAATTTATATTTACCAAAACTTGTTTAAGTTTTGTTTATCATTATTAGATTTAATAAAGAAAATTAGTTTTAAATAATCCCAACTATACCCTATTGGCAAATAGTAGTCTCAACTTAACAGTTGGCCGCTGACGACCCACTAAAAGTGTATTTGTTTTTAACGATCCGCGACTTATGAAACCTTAACTCTGTTAGTATGATGCTGAGGTGGCATGCCTTGTTATCAAAAAAATCTTATGTGGCATAAAAGTGGGCCCCTCTCCATCCCCTACCTCTTCCTTCTTCTTCCCCTAACCCCCACCATTCACTTCCCACCACCAACCTGCAACCAACACCATCACTGACTTGCAACCACCACCACCTTTAATCCCTAATTGAAATCAAATTAGAGGCTGAAAAGAAACATGTTTCCAAAACCATGTATTCCGAAAATGAACCCAAATCACCTATATTTATCAAGCTTACGCCATTCCATTCTAAACAACCTAGACCGACAATTCGTTTGGCATTCCCGACCCGTCAAACAAAACCCAGTTAATAATAATGGTGTTTTGGGTCAAGTAGTAAGGAGCCGGCAGATTCGGGTCGGGTAAGGAAGAGGAACATTCTGATGCTTCGTCATATTGTATAAACCCAAAATCACTGGGGTATTTTACATTTTTCGACCCGTCGTTAGTCGTTGCCGGGTTCCGATTCGAAACCCTTGGTGGCGGCGGGGTGGTGCTGATGTGGTGGTTCAGCGAAGTGCCGGAGCACCTCGTTGGATTGTCGGTTATTGCATTTGTTGACCGTGAGTGGCTTCATCTTTGTGATATATGCCCTAAGTGGTCTTCGTTATTGTGACGGTACAGGGGGATGGGGGGAGAGAGAGAGAATGAATAGACATTGCCACGCAAGCTTACCACGTAATCAGATTTTTGACAACAGGGCATGCCACCTTAGCATCATTCTAACGGAGTTAAGACTTTGTTAATCGCGGGCCGTCATAAACAAATAAACCTTTAGTTGGGACTGTCACCGGCCAAGTGTTAAGTTAGGACTGTTATTTGCCAGGCATAGTTAGGATTATTTAAAACCAATTTTTTATTTAATAAAAATTACTTCAATTTAGCTTGTTGTCTATTGAAACCTTAAAACCCAAATTTGAACCAGTTAACAATAATATTCAATAAAAACCTAGCTCAAAAATATTTAAAATTGTAGGAGATATTAATATAATAATATTTATATTTTAGACTACATCATTGGTTGTACTCAGAGAGTATCAAATATAAATAAAATGAATTTTTAGATATCATTATATATATATATATGGTTGTGTGTGTGTATGTCAATTATCATTAGTTTACTAATATTTATAACAAAATATGTGAATATCAATATAAATCAGATAAATACATTTTTAAATAATAAATCATTCTAAGAATTGCTAATTATTAATTAAAAATATGATATATGTTCTTATTATCATAGAAATTGAATTATGTATTATTTTTTAAGTCAAATCGGCTCAAGTCCACCAACTACATGTGATTATGACTGAGGTTGATTATTTTTTATCGATTCTTAGTAACTAGGTAGAGTTAAAGAAACTCCCTCAAAGACATACCTGGCAGCGAGTACTCGGTTTTGTAAACCTACTTTTACAACATTAAAAGGACCTTAAAACCCCCAAAACCCAAGTTCTCATTCTTTCCCTATTTTGCTTTACACACCTCAACTACACACACAAACCTCCTATCTCTCTCTTATTTTGGATTCATCAAAACAAGTGTTTGTAATTTTCTTGGTGTCATATAAAAGGAGGAAGATAAGGAAAAATCAACAGCGTTTTAGTTGGTTTAAAAAAAACTCGCTTAAATCGGTTCATCTTTAAAGTAAGTCTTATGATTTAAGGTTGAACATTTTTCGCTTTTTTTTTTTTTTTGATAAAAGGGCAATGCCCTTGGTAAATAAGGTTGAACATTTGTAGTTAGATTAAAATGAAAATTGATACGTAGCTAGATCAAGTTACAATTTGTCATAAAGTAATAAACTTGGTAATAACAACATTAGAAAAAAATTAACGGAGTTAGGGCTCGTTAAATTCGGTAGCGACAGAAGAAAACAAGCTACAAGTTGGAAGTGGTGAAAGTTATCATCCAATGAGTGAAAATTGGAGGTATTAGAAACAAATATACCAAAATAAAATGCATAGTGGATCATAGAAGTTTGACTTAAAGTTAATTGATGTTAAAAAAAATATTAAATGATAGTGTATGTTGCGAGCAAGAATTTAGCGTTGTGCGAGCCACTGATGGATAATATGTGAGCTCCTTATGCGAGCAGTGATCCATTAGATAGGCCAAAATCTGTAAGGCCCACTTGCGAGCAACGGGACACAAAACTGCAAGCAGATTATGTGCGAGCCACTGGGCCATGTCATGTGAGTTGTGGCCCACTGTCAAACTGATTAGCGAGCAAACCTATTCCAAAACTCTATATGTGAATGCTGACATGTTGCATGTTAAACCAAAACTAAATCAACATAGCTAACTTTCAGTATGCATGAAGATTTTATAAAGGTTATTTTATGTTTTATTGATAAATACATGTTATGAATGTTGGTTTAAGTCAAGGTTTGAATGCTTATTTAATGAATAGTTGAAGTTTTATATTACGTGTAAAGTTTTTATTAACTCTGATTTCTAACTGTGTTTAAGTGTAAATCTAATGTCAAGTAGGGTTGTCGCATCTGGGCCTTACAAGTTGGTATTAGAGCATAAGTTTGAGAGAAATAAGCATCATACGTGCTTAGACTCGAATAGGGAATGAGACTAAATGGAATATGACAGTTCATGAAAGACATGTGTCGCTCAAGAAAGCTCAACGATAGTAAAGTACATTGATTATATTAATGTAAAAATGAAGGAATGTATAATGATGCTAGTTTAATTGCTAGTAGTAAGAATGTTTGAATGTTATCCTAGTTGCTAGAGATAAGAACATGTAATAACATAGATTATATGTGTAGTTATATGTATGATTTTTTAATTGTATAAGATGTAGAACCTAGCACAAGTAAAGTCATAAGGAAGTGTATAAGACACGAGGAGAATTATGATTAGTTAATTACTTATGGCCATTGTCATTAACTGTTTACCTTACTTGTACTAAATGGTTCCTAGAGTGATAACATTTGTGTTTCTTATAGAATACGAATGGTTGAAGAAAGGACAGTATGTAGGCGTGTAGGTCGCAATAGACGTCGTGGTAGGAAATGTGGTAACTAGTTGCCTTTTGAGGAATTGTTTGCTAATTCGATTGGTGAAAATAATGTATCAGTGAGAGACCATGGTAGTAATGAAGGGTACCAACTCAACCCTGCTATTCAAGCTGCCATTACCCAAGTTGTGGCTAATGCAATAAAGAACATGCATATATTAAAGTCTGTTTTAAATAACTAGAGCACCGAGAAACCTAGTGAGGACAATACTAAAACCACTAAGCAGAAGAAGAATGGTACTAAGAAGGATACTAAGACTGAAAGGACTAGCTCAAGTGCAGTCAGGTTTGTAAAAGTTAATACTGAGAAGAAGGGTGGCGATGGGTGCAATTACAAGTCATTTAAAGGTTATAATCCACCAAAGTTGACTGGTTTGGGAGATGCAGTAGATACTCTTCAATGGATAACTGTTGTGGACAAGGTTATTAGAATCAGTGACTGTTGTCCAGATCAAGCAATGGAATTTGCAACTTAATCCTTTGATGATGAAGCTCTTCTATGGTGGAAAATAGTTGAGAAGAGAAAGACTCCAAGTGAGGTTATAGCCGTGCAGTGGGAGGATCTTAACAGATGGTAATGAACCATTTTTATGCTGATGAAGAAGCTGAATGGGTAGAACTAAAATTCCTAAACCTTCATGTGGGAAAGAAAAATCACCGTGACTACACCACTGAGTTCCATCGTATGTCTAGATTGATATCTGACATGATGAATACTTAAGCGAAGCGAATCAAGTGTTACATAAGAGGATTGCCACAAAATGTCTAAGCTTTGGTTAGGGCTAATAAACCAGCAACATTTGATGCGACAATGGATTTAGCGGAAATGGTTGTGATGATCTTGCTATTGAGGATGTTGAGTTCGTTGAGAAGAAATATACAAAATGGACCGCCTCTACTAAACAACCTTGTACCTAGATATGGAACCACAAGGACAAGAAACCTAATATTTGGGAAGGGTATTCATGCAAGACTTGAAAGATGCATGGTGATGAATACAAGTGGGGAAAGGGAACATTAACTTGTTATAAGGTTGGCAGGATACTGTTGGAAGTGTAGACTTGGATATAATGCCTGCTACATGTGTGGGAAGACTGGCATTATGCTCATGAATGTAACTCAAACCCCGTATGTTTCAAGTGTGGCTATGGCAAGAGAATGTACCAGATGTGAGTTAAACTAATACGAGTTAATTGATGAAATAAAGTTTGAATTGATTTATGATAAATTTATAGAAATGGCTGATGGTGTTAAACTCGTCATTTATACTCTTTGATTGCTAGGGAAATAATAATAATAATAATAATAATAATAATAATAATCAAAGAATTTGTTCACTGGTTGGGAAAGAAGAATGAAGACGAGGATGGGGGTTTTGGGTTTGGGTAATTGCACGAGGTCATTGAGGTTTGAGGGGATTTGAATGTTGGTATTAACTTTAACTATTTTAACAATAAACAAGATAATATTTTTATAAACCTCAATAAACAACGTAACCATTAGAAATAAAATAAATGACCAATGTATAAATTCCATGAATTTAATAATAAAAAAGTAAAAGTTTGAAGTACATTAATAAGCAAAATGGGTCAAATAACAAATGTAAAATTGACGAATGTCACAGTATTCCATATATTTGGGAATTTCGTCCCGAAGCTAAAATAAAATATAACCGATGAATAAGGGTTGACAAAATGAGGTTTGAGCGATGTTTGAGTTTGCTTCACTTGGGCTCAATATGCATCAAGGAACGAAGACATTATCTATATACTATAAAAGAGGATTTTGGTGCCGCGGTTCCATTTAGCAGCCCATTTTAACAACCCCGATTCAGTTTAGCATGCTAACTTGCTCCGTACACGTGCTCATCTCTTGTGTCTCTAATGTATCTGGCTCTTTTTTGCTTTATTTCATTTCTGCTTTACACAGTTTGAAAGCTCACCAATCTTGAAGAATAATCTTAATCTTAATCGAAATCATTCTATGATCACAACTTGAAGGTAACTTAATTCTACCCTTGAAATTGAAATTGACAATCGGTTGAATTTATTTGATTTAGGGTTTAAAGTATTTAGGTCTGTCAGCCACATAGATTTCATTCATTGTTGTCCTTGCTTTCTTTGAATATGGAAATTTAAGGGTTTTGATTTCTTCCTTTATTTTTATTGATCGAAGCTTTCTTTGATGTACTTGAAGCTCTTTTGATTTCTAGACACATCGCTCGGGTCGAGGCTGCCACTTGAAGCTCTATTGATTTTTATATGTATGTTTCCAGTAAAATCTATGTGACATTCCCCATTTTCATGTCAATTTGTATTTGTTTTTATTATGAAAACCGACCAATTTTGTATCCCGAACCTTTCAATAATATAAAGATGATCAATTTTATGTTACATATTTGTTTTATGGTTGTCGGATCTCAAAAACACCTTTTACAATCCTTAAAATGCACCAAAAACGCTCAAAACGAACTTCATGGACTAAAAATGTCAAAGTTAAAAAATCATATTTTCCCTTTGAGACAGTTAGCACTGCGCTAAGTGGCAAGGGCAGAGCCCTTAGCACCGCGCTAAAGTGCTATGCAGCAGCAGATTCGATTTTTGTTGTTTTGTGTTTGTTTGACTCATTTTTCTCCACCCACTTACATGCAAACACTTGAATTAAACCCTATGCATGACCCATTCAACTTAACTTATAAATACAAGCCTATTCCCTTCATTTTTCCCTGCTCATTTCATCAAATCTCTCTCTCAATCTAAGATTTCTAAGGTTATTATTCATGTTCTTGGCAGTTTGACTTTCCAAAGTCAAACTGAGTTTAATCTTACATTCTAACTAACTTCTTAGTAATTAAAGCTTGTTGTTGCAACATATATATAATATATACCCCTTGTTTTCCTTCGGCTTTCACTTCTCCGGTCTCTGTTGGTGAAGTGTCGGGCTTATAAGGTAAGGATACATGAAGGATTATTGCAGTCCTTGATTATACTATATTTCGTCTTAATGATTATTAATCTTGTGGTTACTGTTTATTTCAGTTTCTAATTCATATTTATTAGCCTCGGTTTCATCCCGAGTTGAGAACCGAACCGAAACCGAACTTTCGTGTAAAAGCTTTATTATTAACATACTGAATGTAAAACTTAAGTATTATTTTTTATAAGTTATTTTACAAGTTCCATAGTATTTGAGCATGTGGTAACCATCCTCGGTCTTACTCCGAGTCAAGGACCGAACCAAAACCAAACTAAACCGAGTTTACTCGCTTAAGACACACAAGTGTGTTTTGGGCCACCGAAACTCACCTTTTTTCTTCCAGATTATATTTTAAACTATTTTTAAATTATTTTCTCAGCATACTTGGCATGTCCGAATCCAACTTGATCATATAACAAGTTGGGATCGATAAAACTGAATACTCGCTTAACGGATGTTAAGGTTCTTCACAATAGAACTATATACTTAGTTAAGTTTTTTTGGATGGTTGAATTGTAGTTTTCGTCTTCTAGGCCAACGAACCGTGTTATACATGTCAATGTTTTAAGTTGTCGAATGCAAGCGTTCCGGTTGCCTCCTTATATTTTTGTTGGAAGCATAAGAGCCACGGTGAAACGTGGACTAATGCTTTCAACAACCTGATTACCTCATCGTTTACTTTTTATTGTTATTATTACGATATTTGGGACAAAATATATAAAACATGGTGCTTTCGTGCACATGTTCAACTCCCCACTTTACCACGATTTTTAAGATTTAATGTTGGGAAAACTAGTCATGGTGGTTCTTGCAAGTTTTCCCGCTTTTAAATCCTAACACATTATTTCAAACTTCAAAAATTTAAACTATTTAACTTTTTTTTACTTGATTTACTGACAAAAGAAATTTTTTTAACATCCTCATCCTCATAACTCTAGGGTTCACAATCATTAAAACTCCATATTTACTCATTTCCATCATACTTATATCAATTACCCAAACTTATATCATTTCTCTTTTATTTTATTAGAATGCCTCCACTTCGTCGCCAAACTCGCAAGCCAAGATCCAGTCATCGAATGGCCGCAATGGTTGCTAAAGAAATCTTTGTTGTGATTCCCGGACTAATAACTCAAATTCAAGCCACCTAACGCATCGTTACTCAAACCACACCTAACCCCGCACCTTTCGCCTTGAAAAATTTCACCGGTGTCAACCCATCTCAGTTTCATGGCAAGAACCACTACCTTGTTTCAATGGTTCGAAAAGATGGAAAGTGTGTTCAACCTTCGTGAATGCCCCGAACCCAAGAAAACCACGTACGCCTCAAGCATGTTCGAGGGAACCGCCCGCACTTGGTGGAATGGCGATATGTTCGCCAATAGGGCGGAAGTGACCTACTCATGGACCAAGCTCAAGAAAGTCATGATGAAGAAATTTTGCCCAAAACATGAACTCCAAAAACTCGAATCCGAATTTTGGGAACTTAAGCAAGAGAGTTGTGACAACTCCACCTACTCCAACCGCTTTCACGAGCTTAGCCTCTTGGTTCACCACTTGGTCACTCCCCTCGAACGGAAAATTGGCAAGTTTGTCGGTGGTTTGCCTATGCAAATCCGCGACTCTGTGATGAGTAGTTAACCGCAAACCCTTCATGATGCAATTACCCTAGCCAATGCTCTTTTCGAAAACCATGTCAAAGCCGATACTCTCACTATCAAAAGCTCAAAGAAACCCAATGAGAAAAGTACACCCGAACCATCAACCCTCACCAAAGTTGACCCGCAACCTCAATCCATAAACTACTCCAACTCATCCCACCACTCCAAGAGGAAAAGCAAACCCAGCTACCAAAACTATGCCGTCACCCACCCATCAAAACCTCAATCTCAATCCCAAGCACTCCAAAGCCGAAAACCGTATTCCGGATCTTATTCCTTGTGTAACACTTGCCAACGCCATCATCCCGCTTACTCCTCTTGTCCCCGATGTACTAAGTGGAACCGCTATGGTCACCTTAGCAACATGTGTCGGGAAGCCTCTCGTGGGAAACCCGCTCCACCAAGATTCGCTTCATCTAACCAAAATCGTCCAGCACCTTTTGCTCAAACTCTTCCTCAACCTAGATCTTGTTTTCGTTGTGGAGATCCGAATCATTTCCACAATGCTTGTCCTCAACTTGCTTTAGTTAACCAAGCCCAAATCATACCCACACCATACTACCAAACCCAAGCCTACCAAGTTCAAACCTATCAACCCCAACTCCCGCAACTCTTGGCTCCTCCGGCTCAACCGCTCCAAACGATGCAAGCCCTCCCGCAAGCTATGCAAGCTATTCATCCACCTCCTCCGGCTCAACAAGTCAACCATGGAAACCAAGGGCGTGCTTTTATGATGAACGCCAACCAAGTTAAAGTTGCCAACAATGTGGTGAACGGTATGTTTTTAGTAAATGAGCATTTGGCTTCAATTTTATTTGATACCGGAGCTGATAGGACTTTTATTTCTTTTAAATTTTAATATATTCTTGCCGTACCTCGCACTAAAATTTCTTGCCTTTTTTCTGTCGAAGTCGCCAATGGTAATTCCATCACCATCGATTCGGTCATTCGCGATTGTATCCTCACTCTTTGCAAGAACGAATTCTCGATCGACCTCATCCTGATGCAAATGGGAAGCTTCAACATCATAGTAGGTATGGATTGGTTAGCTTTGCACCGTGCCAAAGTTGTTTGTTATGACAAATTCATTCGAATCCCTCTCGTTAATGGCAAAAACCTCAAAGTCTTTGGGGAAACGATTCCCAGGAAACTCAATCTCATGTCTTGCTCTCGATCTCGTAAATACTTGCGCCATAAGTATGTTTCATTCCTAGCCCAAGCGGTGGTGAAAGATCCCAAAGAAAGAAAATTTAAAACATTCCTCTTGCTTGTGAATTTCCCGGCGTTTTTCCCGAAGACGTCTATGGTCTCCCAACCATTCGTCCTATTGAATTTCGAATCGAACTTGTGCCCCACGTGACTCCCGTAGCCAAGGCTCCCTACCGTTTAGCTCTTTCGGAATTGCAAGAGTTATCGAATCAACTTCAAGAACTCTCCGATAAGGGCTTTATCCGTCTAAGCTTTTCCCCTTGGGGCGCTCCCGTCCTCTTCGTGAAAAAGAAAGATGGATCATTTCCCATATGTATCGGTTACCGTGAACTCAATAATCTCACCATCAAGAATCGTTACCCTTTGCCCCAAATCAACGACCTCTTCAATCAAATCCAAGGTGCAACTTGTTTTTCCAAAATCGATCTTCGATCGGGTTATCACCAATTGCGTGTTCATAAATACGACATTCCTAAAACCTCTTTTCATGCTCGGTATGGACATTACGAATTATTGGTTATACCTTTCAGATTAACCAATGCACCTGCGTTATTCATGGACCTCATGAACCACGTTTGCAAACCATTCTTGGACAAATTTGTAATTGTTTTTATCAATGACATCCTCATCTTCTCCAAGACCCAATCCGAACAAGAGCATCATTTACATTCCATTCTCGACCTCCTAAGAAAAGAACAACTTTATGCCAAGTTCTCCAAATGTGAATTTTGGTTAAAAGAAGTTCAATTTTTGGGTCACGTCGTCAACGACAAAGGTATTCATGTTGATCCCGCAAAAATCGAGGCCGTAAAAGATTGGAAAACTCCATTCCCACCCACGAAAGTCTGATCTTTCCTTGGTTTGGGCGGGGTATTATCGGCGATTCATTCTAAACTTCTCCAAAAACGCGTTACCCCTCACCGCACTAACTCATAAAGGACAACCTTATGAATAGGGACCCAAATAAGAAGAAGTTTTCCAAACTCTAAAGCATATGCTTTGAAATGCTCCCGTTTTAACTCTCCCCGATGGAAACGACGACTTGGTTGTATTTTACGATGCATCCAACCAAGGTCTCGATTGCGTTCTCATGCAACGAGGTCAAGTTATCGCATATACCTCAAGGAAACTTAAGGTTCACGAAAAGAATTACACGACTCATGATCTCGAACTTGGTGCCGTCGTTTTCGCTCTCAAAATCGGGAGACATTATCTTTATGGCACAAAATGTGTTGTATTCACCGATCATAAAAGTCTTCAACACATCTTTGACCAAAAATATCTCAACATGAGACAACGTCAATGGGCCGAATTACTTAGTGATTACGATTGCGAAATTCGCTACCATCCCGTTAAAGGGAATGTCGTGGTTGATGCCCTTAGTCATAAAGTTAATGTCAAATCCGTTATGCTTCATAGCATCATCATCATCCAAACCGATATCCAAGACCGCATCTATCGAGCCCAATGCACCTCTGTTGATGAAGGCAATATGTACGACGAAAAGTCATGTGGAGCCGAACTTCAAATTGAAACCAAACCCGATGGCTTGCTTTATTTTCTTAATCGTTTGTGGCTCCCTGATCGTGATGAACTTCGTACTTTCAATCTCGACGAAGCTCATATGTTGCGATATTCCGTGCATCCCGGTGCGGATAAGATGTACTTCAACCTTCGATCTATTTATTGGTGACCATGTATGAAAAAAGGACATAGCACTTTGTGTCTCAAAATGTCTTATTTTCTCAA
The DNA here is from genome assembly GCF_021521415.1 of Bidens hawaiensis. Classification (NCBI taxonomy): domain Eukaryota; kingdom Viridiplantae; phylum Streptophyta; class Magnoliopsida; order Asterales; family Asteraceae; genus Bidens; species Bidens hawaiensis. Next base: position 440,853 of record NW_027492359.1, on the reverse strand, counting down.
AGGTTAAAGCCGAAAATCAAAACCCTTTTGGTTTACTCGAGCAACCTCCTATTCCCGTTTGGAAATGGGAAGGCATTGCTATGGAATTTATCACCAAATTACCCCCCACTCAAAAGAAAAATGATAGCATTTGGGTCATCATTGATTGACTAACCAAATCGTCTCACTTCATCCCGATCCGCGAGAAGTACTCTTTTGAACAACTCGCTCAAATCTATGTTCATGAAATTGTATGCCTCCAGGCATTCCGTTGACCATTATTTCTGATCGTGATGCTCGTTTCACCTCCCATTTTTGGAAATCACTTCAAGAAGCTTTGGGAACTCGCCTCAATCTTAGTACCGCTTATCATCTTCAAACCAATAGTCAATCCGAGCGTACAACCCAAACCCTTGAAGATATGCTTCGATCTTGTGTTCTTGATTTTGGTGGAAATTGGGATTCTCATCTCCCCTTATCGAATTCTCATACAACAATAGCTATCATTCTCAATTGGTATCAGAGAGCCTTTAGGTGTTAGATTTCTCTTAGTTACACGTTATTAGATCTGTAATTGAAGGTTTTGATTACTCTACGGTTTTATAAAGTATTAGTTGAATTTGATCATACTGACAGTTGACATCGTTGATTATGGAGTGAATTTTTGTTCGGATGGTGTTTGGGAAGGTTTAAGGTAAATGTGTGTGGACTGATTTGTGAATTGATAATTGATTGGACTGGTTTTGTTTTGGATTGGTTTGTGTATGAAACAGGGGATGTTATTTGTGGTAATTGATGTTTGTTTGATCAATTAAAGTATACGGGATTGGGATACTTGGATTTGCGAGTAGTTTACGAGCAATTTGAGCTACGATTTGGCCGATTTAGTGTTGGTTTGAGGTAGTAATACGGATTTGAGTTTGGTTCTGTGTGTTCGTGAATCTGGAAATAATCCAGATTTCTGGAAAATTCACTTGAAGATGTGAAGATTCATTAATAGCGATAATTCGTTATTATTGATTCGTCGCCTACATGTCCTAATTCGTTAACTAATCTGAACAGATTTGTGCCACGTGGCGAGTTGGTTACAACGGTCTAACAACCTTGTTCGTTATCAACTGTAGCTGATTCGTACTTACTGTTCCTAATTCGTCTTCCTGGATTCGTTAAACTTTAATCACTGATTCGTTATTAATTCGCTCATTGATTCGTTCAGTGATTCGTTACTTATTCGTTCTTGATTCGTCATCTCAATTCGTCAACACTTCGTTATTAAGTTGTTATACTGATTCATCAGTGCTTCGTTAGTGACATGTCTTTGATTCGTTACTAATTCGTTATAACCTAATTCGTTACTAGTTCGTCATTATTTCTGATTCGCTATCCATACCAAATCTGATTCATTATCCTTACCTCATCTGATTCGTTACAAAAGTTTCAATTTTAACCCTCAAGTTTGAATTTTTTTCAAGTTTGAACTTGTTATTTACAATGGCTGGTTTCTACGCGTTAGCATCTCAGAACGTGCTTATGCAACAGATGTTACACTTGGATGCTGAAATTGGATCCCATTCAAAATGTCCTCAACTGATTAAATTCAGTGATTTTGCAAATGGGAACCACGATTTCGAGCACATCTTGGTTATGTGCATCCCAATTGCTCTAGATGTCTTGATGATGTCTACACTATACCAATGATAGGTGTTGAGACTACTGGTTTTACCCCTAAAGCTTTTACACATTATTCACAAGAAGAGAAGAAGGCTTTAGAAATAGAGACTAAAGCATATTCGACTCTTACTATGGCTTTACCTGATATATATTCCATCAAGTTGGGAGTATCAAGATCTGCCGCGATTGGCAGTCAAAGAGCTTCAAGTAAATTAAAGACAAAGAGCTCAAAACGGGGGGTGTTTGTTAGTGCACGGTTTTGTCGTCTCGAGTCTTTGTAATTATCGTTTGTAATTTATTAATATTTTAATGTTAAGGGCATTTATGTAATTTATGTTAGTTATGTATGTTCCCATTCGTCATGGATTGTTAACGAATGGGGGCATAACGAATCAAAGATTCGTTATGCTTTCCTTTTGAGTCATGTAAGTTAATGAACTGGATCCAATTCCTTACAGGATGTCTAACAAATTGGTATCCATCGTCTATATATAGGGTGTTTATACCCTGATGAATTAAGTTTTGAGTTATTATTATATCGAACCTCTGTCAAAATCCTCTCCGGCCAAATTCTTCCTTAAAGTATTACTAATCTACATATTACAACTAATATTATACATAGGTACATATATAAAGCTAATTAATAGTATATCATAAACTAGATCCAAATAAGGTGTTAGATCTAATTCGGATAATTGTTATTGATCAGATCTAAGGTATTCTCACATTGATATGGCCTTTTCCAAGCTCTTTATGGTCGTAAGTGTCGTTCTCCGATTTGTTGGAACGAGATTGGTGAAACCCAAATCACCGGTCCCGAGATGGTCCAAGACACTACCGATCGTATCGATCAAATCCGCAAAAATCTTCTCGCTGCTAGGAATCGCCAAAAGAGCTATGCCGAAAAACGATGAAAACCCCTCGAGTTCAATGTTGGCGACCTTGACATTCTCTAAGTATCCCCTTGGAAGGGGTATTCCGTTTTGGAAAGAAAGGAAAGATAGCTCCCCTTTTCGTATGCCCATTAAAAATCCTCGAAAGGATCAGAAAAGTGGGTTATAAACTCGAGTTACCACAAGAACTTACCGGTGTTCATCCAACCTTTCATGTCTCAAACCTTAAAAAGTGCTTAGCCGAAGTTAATCTCCAAATACCTCTTGACGAAGTACGTGTCAATGAATCGATGATCATGGTTGAAAGACCCGTCGAAATCATAGACCGTAACGAAAAGAAAACCAAATGTAGCCGTATCCGGTTAGTTAAAGTCCGTTGAGAATCACGGCGTGGCGCGGAATTTACTTAGAAACGAGAAGACACAATGAAAGAGAAGTACATGCATTTGTGTTCCTCAACATCATCTTAATTTTGGGACGAAATTTCTTAAAGTAGGGAATACTATGACATTCCCCATTTTCGGGTCAATTTGTATTTGTTTTTATTATGAAAACCGACCCGTTTTGTATCCCGAACAATCCAATAATAGAAAAATGATTAATTTTATGTCACATATTTGTTTTATGATTTCCGGATCTCAAAAACACCATTTACAACCCTTAAAATGCCCCTAAAACGCTCAAAACGAACTTCAGGGAATAAAACTGCCAAAGTTGAAAAATCATATTTTCCCTTTGTGAAACTTAGTGCCACGCTAAGTGGCAAGGGCAGAGCCCTTAGCGCCGCGCTAAAGTGCTCGGCAGCAGTAGATTCGATTTTTGTTGTTTTGTGTTTGTTTGACTCCTTTTTCTCCACCCATTTGCATGCAAACACTTGAATTAAACCCCATGCATGACCCATTCAACGTAACTTATAAATACAAGCCTATTCCCTTCATTTTTCCCTGCTCATTTCATCAAACCTCTCTCTCAATCTAAGATTTCGAAGGTTATTATTCAAGTCTTGGCAGTTTGACTTTCCAAAGTCAAACTTAGTTTAATCTTACATTCTAACTAACTTCTTAGTAATTAAAGCTTGTTGTTGCAGCATATATATAATATATACCCCTTGTTTTCCTTCGGCTTTCACTTCTTCGGTCTCGGTCGGTAAAGTGTCGAGCTTATAAGGCAAGGCTACATGAAGGATTATTGCAATCCTTGATTATACTATGTTTCGTCTTAATGCTTATTAATCTTGTAGTTACTATTTATTTCAATTTCTAATTCATATGTATTGAGTTCCATGGTATTGGGTATGTGGTGACTAGTCTCGGTTTCATCCCGAGTTGAGAACGGAACCGAAACCGAACTTTCGTGTAAAAGCTTTATTATTAACATGTTGAATGTAAAATTAAGTATTATTATTATTATTTATAAGTTATTTTACAATTTCCATGGTATTTGGGCATGTGGTAACCATCTTGAGTCTTATTCTGAGTCAAGGACCGAACTAAAACCGAACTAAACCGAGTTTACTCGCTTAAGACACACAAGTGTGTTTTGGGCCACCGAAACTCATCTTTTTTCTTCTAGATTAAACTATTTATAAATTATTTTCTCAATATACTTGGCATGTTGGAATCCAACTTGATCATATAACAAGCTGGGACCGATAAAACCGAATACTCGCTTAACGGACATTAAGGTTCTTCACAATAGAACTATATACTTGGTTAAGTCTTTTTGAATTTTATTGAGATATATCATAACATTTATCACTTTGGAAAGTTGACTTTGAGTTTGGTTAAATATCAAGTCTTGAACCGACAAATCCCAACACTCGTTTAAAACCTTGTTTTGGTATTTATATAACAAAGGGTCTTGCAATAGTGCATTATAACCCACATAATTACTTAACATAGGTTGAGGATTACTTATGAATAGAATACCAAGACCCGGTTTCGGGTAAACTTATTTTTCAAGAAACATTTCTTTAATTTGTCAAATATTTACATTTTAAACCCTAAACTTTATTTATTTACTTTATGTGTCTTATATTTTACATTAAACCCTTCCAAAACTATCTACTAACTCAAGACCCATTTAATCTAGGTCTTGCTCGTTAAATCGATTGCTCCGATTATTCATGAAACAATCCTTCATGTTACTTAGTTAACGTGAGTACATTTCATTCCCCGTTTTCTTTTATACTTTGGGGATAACATACATACTTATTCAAAACAAGAATGATTTATAACACTCTATCCTCAAACCACAAACTCTAGGGTGTATGATACTTAGAATATTTGCTCTATTGTGTGTTATATGTTTCATATGCTTTACGTGCACAAGTGTTTATTTTTATGTTGTTTTGGAGCCTTAATAAGTATGATTATACGCACCCCTAACTAATTTAGCCTTGTGCTAGTAGAATATGGCATCATTATCCGAGTATGTCGGTTGTTACCGATTAGAAAGGATCCTCATTTACTTATGATTTATATACCGCAATTGTTACTTTTATTTTTAGTCTCATATACGTTTGTGGATTTCGCCTTGTATTATATATACTCAAAAACTATGAAATTGTTCACCAACATACGTGTTGACAAATATTATTTTATGCATTGTTACAGGTTTGATTATTGGTTGATTGGAGTTTGAAGATGCTATCCTATTCAGACGGCTTAGGTTATTAGAAAAATGAATAATTAAATTCTTATATTTGGTGTTATTTGTATGAACAAGATGTGTTACTTTTGGTGATTTAATGAAAGTAATGAGTTGTTTAAATATTGCCACTTTAATAGTGTCTTGTGTTCTTGGGCAATCTGTTGCTTCCCGGCATGTTCTGCCTCCTTTGGTCGGGGTATGACAATCTACAACAAAATTGGCTCATATTCACGTTTTTTATTTGATTATGGTAAAATGGATATACATACAGAATGCGAGTTGTTACACATCAGATTAGCATCTGGAATCATCATGAGTGTGGCAAAATGGGTCTGAAAAGCCGGTCTCCAATATTATCTGATAAAGCTTAGGGCCTTCCGGTTGAAGCTTCTGTTGTTATACACATTTGGTTTGAATCTCTTCTGTAAAAGGGTTGGACTGAAATGTTTTAAGTTGACTTAAATACCTTTTGTCTCATCTTTTATAAAAAAATATATATTTAATAATTAGTGTTTCGGTTATAGTCACTGAGACTAAACAAATTGATATTAGCAATAGCAATATTGCATTTGAGGTTAACAATAGATGATGTTGTATCATGTTTGTGTATGCATAGGTTGAATTGAGGAAGGAGATTGGCATCGGTGAATATCACCCTTCTATGTTACTCAGCTAAGGCATTTGCTGATGGGTCTATTATGCTACAGCATGGAAGCATGTATCTTATTGTATCCGAACCCTTTTGATGTTGATAATTGTTGATATATGTTGTACTTATTATCATTTTATTAGTATTAGAGATGATGTTACACATTGAATCAGTTTATATGACTGAGGTTGCAAATTACATGTATTTTAGTTAAATGCACTCCTCTAATCATCTTTTGTTTCCATAATTGAAACAATTGTTAACTTCCCATTTATGAGCAAATTAAAATTCTCAGATTATGTAATAGTGGACAGGAGTTGAGATCCCAAACCGGAACACCTTAAAGTTAGTAAACAAATGCGATTCATTTATTTATTCATTCATATTGTTTATCTTTTTTTTTATATTTGCAGAGTTAAGTAGACCTCTGCAATCGGACAATGGCTCCAATTGGGTGGAATTTATTCCCATTTTAGTGGACGCGTTCTTAGGTAAGATGCTGGGAAACTTTAGCATCTTAAAATATATCATTGGAGTTACTTGTATCCACCGAAATCTAAAAACATTATGTGAAAATAATATAAGCTAATTGGCTTGAAAACAAAATAATCATAACATTAAAAGTTTGGGGTCGTCTTTTGTGCCTTAAGGTCGTATAGCGGTATCGTGTTTCTCAATTATTAGCTTTTTAATATGTGATGTGTATAGTAAAAGTTTTTAGTATTTTGATATTGATAGCATGATCTTGCTTTGAAAGTAGTTTCAATGTCATAGTTGTGAGTTGTGTCACTTAAATAATTAAGAAATGTGCAAGATATATAATGAATATTTGAATGTAGTTTCTATAAATCAGTTATATTTTCTAAATATATAACGATATATGCATACCATTTGTAAGTCACCGTAGAAATTTTTAAAAGTTATTTAACTTGTCTGAACCTATAGGCTGCAATATAAACTTCATTTTCTGCTCCTTTTTTATATCCTTTTTAATCAATAGGTTTTTTTCTTATACTTTTGTTGTGCCTCACTTGTAATTTGTGCAACTCTAGAAATTGTTTTATGCTTCTCCCTTTGAAGTTTTGTGTTTTATGTTTTCTTGTATGGCTATTTTGCGTTGCATGACTGGATTTTTATTCTTTTGTGTTTTCCATCGAAGGTCGTTGTCGGCTACAAGTATGCTTACGTTCAAGCAACCTTCTTTTGCATAACCCAAGGTAAGCATATCCAAAACTTTATCACTTGAATTTAAATTCATTAACTAAATAGTAATAACTAAAATATTCCCTATCAATTCCCAATTTGCAGACCTTGGGTTACTATAGTGCATCTCATTCAACCAGAACTGGATCTGCAACACAACTGTTGTAGTTGTGCGAACCTACTTCTTGGAAATCCACAACATCAATGAAGCAATCACAGTCTACAAGCAACCCTGCCACAAGGAATGTAATTCCTTTTGAACATAACTACACGGTGGCCACACATAAAATATATTATTGTATGTAATTAGACAAATAGTCGTCCGCCTGGATTATTTGGTTACACGAACGACACAACATATATGTAACAAACAATACTCGATGACTCTTAGAACAATATAAACTTGCAGCTCGTGAGTATCTATAATTGTGTTTCCTACTTAGACTTGCCCTTATTTTTATATTTTCTGCAGATTTATATGATAAAATCACATTGTTTCAAAAAAAGAGACAGAACTAGAACTAGCCTGGAGCAATGCGCCGGGTGAACAAACTAGTTTGATAATAAATGATTAATTTGTTGAATGATGAGAGAAAAAATTGAAAATAAAAATTATTTGTATAGGTGAGATAATAGTTTCTCATAACTAAAATTTAATACAACAATTAAGGGCGTATAAATAATGGGCAAAATAAGACAAATCTTCAACTGACTCGATAAACATTACAAATGAAATATGAAAAGAACAATTATATATAAAATGTATCAATTGCATATCCATCATGTTCTTATGTATCAATTGCATATCCATCATGTTCCTATCCCATCGTATTTGTTGCGTTGACTGAAAATCACTTTAGGTTATGAATTATTACACACTACGAATTTCATTATGATTTTCATTTGGGGACCTTTACAATTACGTGTACACCCGTAATTACTAGAGTCGTCTCATGATCCACATAGATCGGGGACCTTTATAAGTATGTGTAAGCCTGTAATTACTAGAGTCATCGCATGATCCACGGGTACACCCGTAATTATTATAAACACTTAGTTCCACAAGGTTTTCTTACAAGATCAATTCGCGAGATATCTAAAGATGTGGAGCATTGAAGAGTGACATCGAGTTTTATCATTGGAATAGATTTGGGATTTGCGTCTTGGGTTTGAATATCGCAACAGTCTACACATATATGGAAGCAGGATTTTCTCGAGATGGATTAAACGGTTGTACTGGTACCACTTCTATCAAATAACGACACCCGAAGGTAACCATATTGGTAACTAAGTTCACCGTTCCAATTTCTACTATTGAGCATGCTCGTTAATGCCCATGATCGTAGATACTCAGTCATAGATAGTCGATGTTATGGATATCATTTGCAACCATGGTTTCCTTTGTCTCTAGTCCACACGGATATAGAACGTAACTGTATTCCACATAAACAAAACGGAATTTACATCTTAATCAGGGGCGGAACTACAGGATGGTCAGCGGGTCAGCTGACCCTCCAGCCGGCCAAATTCTAAGGTTACCGGAGTACCCTGCCATAAAAGTTTTGTATAGTTGACCCTCTTGATTGTCCTCTAAAGTTTGTTAAGGTTAAAGAAAAAGAAAAAAAGATGAAGCAAGGATTTTTTTCGGAAGCGAGAGCGGTAGTCAAGAGAGGAAGCCGACCAACTTTGGGAAATTTCAAATTGCAGAGAGAGAAAGATGGAAAAGGAAAAGACAAGTGGACCAGTGGGTGATATATTAATATTTATATTGAATTAAATTGTGGCCTTTTTAAGAGGAGGTTGGCCCAGGAAATTAAAAACCTAGTTTTTTAAGTCTTTTCACTTTCTTTACGCCTCACAAGTCACACCTGCCACATCTCTTTCGTTTTGCTTTTCGGAAAAAAACAAAACTTTGGGTTCCATTTTTTTGCAACAATGAAGTAAGTATATTTAATATAGTTTTGTTATTTTCTATGTTTGTAAATGTTTAATAAACAAATATATATATAAATGTTTAATAAACAAATATATATATACAGTGTGTTGCATATTAGTTTTACCATATTCAATCTTATTATTATTTTTATATAATTCAATATTTAATAACATATTACTATTTTTATGTGTAGAAATGCACGTACGGACAAATATTTTGGTAAAGAACCAAAATCAAACATCAAGAGTTCATCAAATCCTTCGAATTCTAATGAAAAAAATAATAAAAGAAGTCGAGACGAAATTGAGTTATCTGAAGATGAAATTGTTGGTGACCCGGCCTTACAAAAACCAATTAATGATTATTCGGTTAATGTACGAGAGGAAGTAAGAAGACGGTATATGACGAAAGCCCTTGTCAACCAAAAGTTCATGCCTTCCCTAAAAAGTTAGTTTCTGGAAGTATGAGGAAATTTCAAGAATTATGGTTTGAAAACTTTTGTTGGTTAGAATATAGTGTATCAAAGGATGCTGCATTTTGTTTATGGTGCTATTTATTCCCTACTGGTAATAAACACGGGGATGATGGTTTTATCAACCATGGTTTTAAAAATTGAAAAAAGGCATTTGAAAATTTCCGTGATCATGAAGGAGGGCAGAATAGTAGACACAATCATGCAAGTGTTCAATTCGAGTCTATAAAAGATCAAAGGCATAATGTAAACTATATGATGTCTCGAAGATGTAAGCAATATGAGATTGATTATCGTATTCGGTTAACAGCCGTTGTTGATGTGATTCGTTTCCTTTTACAACAAGGTTTGGCTTTTCGCGGGCATGACGAGACTATTAGTTCTAATAGTCGAGGTAATTTTCTTGAACTTGTAAAATGGTATTGTGAGCATATTGATGAAGTAAATAAGGTTTTTAATTCAAATGCTCCCGGAAATAATCAGTTAACTTCGCTGAAAATCCAAAAGGAAATTGTTAATGCTTGTGCCACTGAGGTAAGAAAATTTATTGTGAACGAGGTTAAAGGGAAATTCTTTTCTCTTTTTTATTGACGACTCTCGTGATTGCTCTATAAAGGAGAAAATGGCGGTGGTTTTGAGATACATTGATGATGGTGAGGAAGTTATCGAGCGGTTTATCGGGGTAGTGCATGTTACCGACACTTGCGCGGCATCTTTGAAAGTGGCCATTGATAATTTCTTTGCAAAACATGGTTTAACTATGGCTAGAGTTAGAGGGCAAGGTTATGATGGAGCTTCAAATATGCGTGGTGAGCTAAATGGATTGAAACAAAAACTTTTAGCTGAAAATAAGTATGCATTTTATATTCATTGTTTTGCTCACCAGTTGTAGTTAGTTGTTGTCGCTACATCTTCTGAATACGCATCTGTGAGTAGTTTTTTTGAATACCTTGCGAAAATTGTGAATGTTGTTGGAGCTTCATGTAAAAGAAAAGATTCTATTCGGAAAAAACAATATAATGATTATGTGGAACGTATAGAGATGGGTGAAGTTTGTACAGGAAAAGGTAAAAACCAAGAAATGAGTTTAGCTCGAGCCGGTGACACTCGTTGGGGTTCTCATCTTAAAACAATAGACAGACTTTTGAACTTGTGGAAACCAGTGAGAGAAGTGATTATTGCTTTGTTTAGAGATTACACTGATAGAAAAACTCGAGGCATAGCATTAGGTTTGGCTGAAAAATGGAAAATTTTGAATTTGTTTTTGTTGGTCACTTAATGTTGAATTTGTTAAGAAAGACAAATGACTTGTCACAAGCCCTACAGTTAAAGAATCAAAATATTGGAAATGTCATACGATTGATTGGAGATGTTAAACATGATATAAAGAAATACAGAGACGAGGGATGGGAGGAATTAATGAAAGAAGTCACTTCATTTTGTTCTCAAAATGAAATCCATGTGCCTAATATGGAAGAAGTCATTCCCGGTCGAGTTAGACGTACAGTTAATGACGAGCCACAAACGTATCTCCACCATTTCCATGTTGATATATTTTATCAGGTATATTATTTTTCAATTTTTTTAGGTTACAACATTCTATTTTTAAGTTTTATTTTAGAAAAAAAATTACATTTTCTTCACATGATTCTAGGTGGTTGATCTTCTTCTTAATGAAATGAATGAACGTTTTACTAAGTCAAAAACAGAGTTGCTTACGTGTATAGCGTGTCTGGATCCTAGAGATTCATTTCAATGTTTTGACCGTGAGAAGCTATTACGACTTGCTGCCTTATATTCAGAAGATTTTTGTGGCTCTGATTTAGGACAACTAAGGATACAACTCGACCGATATATTTCAAATGTCAAAAGTAATGAAGCTTTTTCTGGTCTTCGTGATATTGGAGAACTTGCAAAGAAAATGGTGAAATGAAGTATCACATTACATATGAACTGGTATATCGACTAGTTGAGTTGGCTTTGGTCTTGCCTGTCGCAACAGCTACCGATGAAGTATATCAAGAATAATTTATGCAACAAGATGGATGATATTTTTCTCACAGATTCATTGTTGTGTTATGTTGAGAAAGATGTTTTTGCAAGCGTTGAAAATGAAGTTGTTTTACAACGCTTTCAAGCTATGGGCCCCGTAGATTACAATTACTAGTTGCTACATCGATTGAAAAAAAAAGTGATTCATGTACTTTAATGAAATAAATTTTTTTTCTATTACGACTCCCTGATTAAAAGGTCCTGGTTCCGCCACTTATCTTAATGGTACAAATCAAATTTATTAATACTATTTAAATTTTACTACATGTACTTTATAGAATTACAATGAAATCAAATAAAAGAAAAATCATACAAGTCTTTTAAAAATTGAACTTAGTTGCTTGGTGATTGTCTCGCTATCAGGTCTTCGTGAGAAGGGATTTTCTTTATGAGGCGACATAATCCTATGGTTGTTGGTAGTTGGTGTTGAAGTTGAAAGCGTGTGTTTGAGAAAGTAGGGCACCTTAAGTTATTTGATAGACCTGGTTGGTTTGATTACCTTGATTGGGCTTAGTTTGAGAAAGTAGGGCTTGGAGAGGTTGAGCTGGGTTATCTTGTTTAGTTAGGGCTTCATACACTTGCATTTGGTTGGCTTGGACTTGTTTTTCGTAAACGAGTTTCAGGCATGTGTTGTCAGAAGTGATTAGGGCCCCCACAATTGAAGCATGCACATGCTATGGGCAATTTTCATGTAACGGGTTGCACAAATTGTCAAAAATTGGGTTGAGCAAATCGTGAGTGAAAAGGTTGATTAGGTTGGGCATACATGAGTTCACGGAAAGCATTTGTGTGGTGCCCAAAACAGCCACACTTCAAGCATTAATGTCATGTGGAACCAATCGGATGATGGCGATTGCAAGTTCCACATAAAGGATGTGCCCTGTCTATAGCTTTTTGTTGGGTTAAGTGTGGGTAAGTTGAGCTTGGGGGTAGTTGTTTATGGCATAAGTATGATAAGTTTGGGGAAGTTGATCTTGCAGTTGGTTTGATGATAACATAGTTTTTGCATTTGTTCTTACTTGTGATGTGCACGTGTGGGTTTTGAAGATGAGTTGGCCTAGGCCTCCTTGGTAGGTCACCTCCTTTTCGGTGGAGTCTTTAGTATTCCGATGCGTTAGCAACGCGAAGAATCTAAGGAGCAGTACTCAAGACATAATCTTGAATTTCCATCGGGGAGGCCCGTAATGTACTTGGAAGTAGCACGAGACCAAGAGGCAACAAGATGCGACACTAGTAGGCTGAGCTCATAAAATTGAGTGGTGTAAGCTAGATTGTCAGCACTTTCCTATCCTGTGAGTTAATCACCTACTTGATTTGCCATGTTGAGTATTTTAACTACTAAACTAACCACTCACTCATAAGGGTCTATTCAAATTGTTTGGAGTAGTTTTGTTTTTTTATTTTATTTATTCTTTGCATCTTTAGGAAAATGTCATAATCTATTTGATTGCATTTGTTTTGTAACTTTCTTCATTGATTACTGAATTAGTGTAAACGTCACATTCTCGCGTTGATATTCCCGTCCACCAGACGAGTAAAATACTAATTCTCTATAATTAAAGGTATGTAAAGAGTAATCATAGTTACCCCCTCAACTTATCAATAATTAGAATTACTTCCATCAAATAATTATAGAGGACTAGTTATGTCATATTAGTTAAACTGTTATAATAATAATAATAATAATAATAATAATAATAATAATAATAATAATCTATCTATTCTAATAAAAGACTACTTAATTTTGCCACTTGTCAATCTCATAACCCTCTTCATCTTTTTTTCAACATATTTCAATACATGATCCCTCATCTTTTAGTTATTTCAATATATGAATTCAAGTTTATTTTTATTAAAGGTAAATCTGAATCAATTCATTCATTAACATAAATTTTTTAATAAGAATATATGGAAATTTCAACATTGAAGTTGCATACCTGTCAAAATAAAATTTTCAAGTCACATGTAATTGCTTATTAAAGAAAATAAACGCGCATCATTGTCTAAGAATTTAATTTGTATGGTAATAAACAATAAATTGATTTTAAACTGTAATTCGAGCAATAGTGCATAATATTTTATATAAGATTGGTTTCAAATTTTGATATAAAATTTTCTCATATGCATTTGAACTCAGGAAAATATGTACTTTCTTAATTTTCTCCGAACATTTTATATAAATATTGCAAACATGGAGAATACCTATTACATAAATTTTGGTGTTTAGTTTTAATTAATTCATTGACTTTTTGTGTAATATAAAGAGTTTTAGCAATAAGAAAATCAATATTTAGTTTTTAATATTTTCTTTCATAATTCAAACCAAAATATTTTAAAACATATATTTTATGACTTGATTTATACTTTTTTGTGCATTTAAATATATTTAATTTAATATGCCTTATAATAAAAATTACTTAATTAAAATCATTCAATTTCATTCACTATTTTTGCTTTCCAATAATCATTTATGATATTAAAACTTAGATTCATAGAATATCATTTTCGTTAGGTTTTTAAATAATTTCAATATTATTTAACTTATTAATTTTATTTTTATACAAATACAACGAACTGATGTTATCTTAATGGGGTTATCTTAATGTTTTCTGTTGGTTAGTACATAGTTAAAGTGCTTATTATGGTCTATATTCAAAACAATAAAGATATACGCAAAATTTATAAAAAAAAATAGAGTCATAACATTTATTATTCAAATGTGCTATAAAAATTCATTAAAATTCACACCTTAATTATAATGTAACTTAATAGAAATATTTATTATTTTTCTTAATATTTGTAACTTGATCATGTTCCTCATTATATATTTCAAGGATATTCCATTTTCATATTAATTGTAAAAAAAATAGTTAATTAGGTTAAAAGTCATTTACTATGCTTTCATAAAGTCATAAATCTTTGCTTCTTCTTCTTTCTTTTTTTATCTATATAGGTTGTTAAAATATATATATCGACTAATTAAGTATTCCAACAACTTTCCATAATATTAACTAATAAGGAATAACACGATATTAATATTCAAAATTTAAACATTCCTTATGCAATACTTTGAATTATTTTAAATAAGAATCAATATCTTCACTTTATGCAACTTGAAATATTTTAATATTCTGTTAACTCATAATAATCATTGTTATTTGAACATTGACTTTAAGGTTAATATGTCTTTGACATTTTCCTGTTAATTACATTCTTATGAAATGAAACAAATCGTTTTATAATATTTTAATTTTCAGTTATATATGTTGCTTAATTATACAACTTTTAGTTATAAAATATATATTCAATTAAAATTTTGTCATACATTGAATATTAATGACAACAAATTTATCATAATCAATCAATTCAGAATCTTTATATCATCAAAGTTAAGTAATCTGTTTTTGAGATAATCATGTTTTTCAAATAAACATGAATGGGGTGATCTCAAATGACATAATATTAATTATTTAAAAGGTATGATATATTATGTGTATGAATATTTTTTTTGGGTTAGTTTCATGGATATATTGATCATTATTTATGGTTGGTAATTGTGTATGTATTTGAAAGTACCTTACTTGTCACACGGACAACTATATGTGACTACATCAAGAGTTACAAGTAAACTTATATGTTACCTTATCAAGAGTTCGAGCAACTCCAATGTCATATTTAGTTGTGATTCAAAATTCTGAACTGGAAAAATGTTAACTGTAGGTGATGTTCACTTTAAAGCATATCCACAAAACTAAATGAAAACAAACATGATACGTGAGTCCAATGTAATTAATTTTAATCTTCATTAAATTTTGAAACCAATTTCAACCTCCACTTTAATTATCTCTCTTTTTGAATTAAAAAATATTTTTTTTGTTTGTTTTTACTCTAAATGGTAAAAATATTATTTGTTTCTAAGCTTACATACCAACGGTAACCATCTTAAATTTTTGTTGAAAGGCAGTAAACATCTATAAATATTTAAGTAATATGAAATAAAATAAATAAGATACTTATAAAAGTATATTAGTTTATAGAAAGAAAATATTGAAGTAAGTGATCATGTGGAATACAAGGGTGTTTAAAAGTAATTGGAGGAGAAATGTGAGTTTTTGATGTTTAAAGTGAATGAATAAAAATCTGATGTGATAGCTGATGCGACGCGCTTAGTTTCCTTTTACTCATCCACCATTGTGGATGCTCTTATAATCAAACATGAAATACATGGGCCTCAAACTAGTAATAATAATAAAAATAAATAAATTAATTAATTAATCTAAATGGACGTAAGTCCATATTAAGTGTGTAATTCCAACACATGTTATACTTTTTCCTCCCGTGGTTTCTGTAATAGTAAGTCTCGCTAATTTGGGTGTTACACTACTAGTGCTGTAATAAAAAGTAAAAAACTAAATAAATAAAAACAATCAAGAATAGTGGAATACGCTTGTGTGTACATAAGTGATTTCAGACCCCTAAAAGTATAAAGTTTCGGGACTCCGATTTTTATTTTCATTATTTTGATGTAAAACATAGTTCACAATAGATGTAAAATCTAAAACCTGCAGTTCTATAACAAATGTTGGTGCACAACAACTATAGGCGATACCACATTATGCTTCCCATCAGTCCAAACCAACTTACCCAATTGTGTCTCCATACTCCCCCATGAGCCAATTCCCGTATCCGAGAATATTTTAACTGTGTAACTTCGTTTCTCACCTTCTGCGGTAAACCTCAATGTTTCTGGCTCTACTGTTACATTGGTTCCTTTTGGGCTTGTGATAATCGCATTGTAGTTTGATACACCTTCGCCTATGTAAGTTTCGGTTCTCGTGACCACAACTTCTGGCACTGATGACCCTCTTGAACCATATGCGATTGATATAGACGGATAATTGATGTTCCACGGCTTATTATGCTTCCGGTTGCACTTTACTGGTTTTGGTGAAAACTGTTTAAGAGCTTCAGTTGAGTAGTTCACTGCGCATAGAAATCGGAGGTAATCTTTCACTGTTATATCATATACCAACCCTGGATCGACGGCTTTTTCAGGGTCTATATGGCCTGCACCCGTGCTCCATACACTTGACTCGTTGTATGCTTGTTCGTCTAGCAATGGCTTCTGTTCTAAATCATTCATATAGGCGGTAGTCATCATTGCGGACCTAATCATAGCGGGAGACCAATCCGGGTGGGCACCTTTTAGTAAGGCGGCTAGACCAGACACATGAGGGCATGACATTGAAGTCCCGGATAGTATGTTAAACCCCGACCGTCGACAGTCAGATGGTAATTCGCTCGGTGGGACATCGTCAGGCCATGCTGCTAGGATGTCTACACCAGGTGCTATTACATCAGGCTTGAGTAAATAAACGAATCAGCACTCGGTCCTCTTGACGAGAAAGATGCAACAACTGGTGCGGGTTTAACTCCGTTTTGAGTCCCGTGAATCGCAATCTTACCCATGGGATTTTTTGTAGAGTTCATATACCCATGGAGTTTATTACGGGCAGACTCGGTTATCAACAAACCAGGAATCGTATAAGAGTCTGATACCAATCCTTCGCCTTGTGGAGCCACATTGGCCACGATCACCCCAATCCCACCCGCATCCTTCACCACTTCACCTTTCTTGACTCGAGCCGTATGAAGAAACGTGGATCTACTCACTGGTAGCAGATCTACTTTCCTCGGGTGTGATTATACTATTTCACCGATGGTTCTTCTGGATCTGTGTTCTTCCACCTACAAAATGAACAGCGCCGTTACTTACCCCTCAGAAAGGGACAGAGGGGTCCTCTTTGGGGTAACCCTCCGGCGTGAGAATCAGTATATTGTGGAGAAGATGATAATGTGTGTAAAAGAATCTCGAGAGTATTGCTGAATAGCTGAATACCCTCTGATTGTGAGACTGTGTGTGAATGTAATTCAATATGATTGAATGTGATATCACTGCCTGTAACTGTCAATGATTGAGTATGAATGTCTCATCAAAGTGGAGTTGATGCTGTATTTATAGTGCTAGGGTTTCCATTGATTTGGCTCAACCTCGTTGGCCTCCTCCAATCGCACTGCGCCACGTGTCCTCTGGGACACCTGGCGCTTTCTCGTTGGTTGTAATCACGTGGTAACACATGTGTCATGCTGAGTTGTCGACCTTTAATTTGGCAGCTGTCAACATCAGCATATTCTTACTCCTTAAAAAGATGCCTTCTGGAAGGTTGTCTGACGTGCACAATCAAGGTTGCCCTAATCCTGATTTGGATAAGGACGAGGTTGATTATGTGCACGTGTGATATGCGCCCATCCTGAGGATGCGCGAGGTCTTCTCTTTATTCTCACGCGCAGATATTTCATGCGCAGATGTGATATGCACGAGCATGTGATATGCGCCGCGCGTTGATGCGCTGCGCGCATATGTGTGCCTGGGCAGGTGTGATATGCACGAGCATGTGATATGCGCCGCGCGCTGATGCGCCGCGCGCATATGTGATGCGCGAGCATATGTGTGCCTGGGCATATGATGCCTGAGCATGTTTTGTATGCGCCATGCGCATAGGTTTTGGCTTTGTGCCTTCATAATGTCTTTATCTTGTGGGTTGACCCGCCTTGCTCGGTGTTGAGGCGGGTACATACCTCTTCACCGTACCTCCTCGGTCACAAATCACAATCTTTCCTTTCACAAGTTCAGTATCAAGTGTTCCGGGCATGCAAAGGACTGATTTCGAGTTTCTGAATTGGTTATCAAATGCATTTTTTTCCAAAATTAATGGAGAGAATTTCATGGCTGGATTATTTTCCCATCTTCCACTAGAAACAGATGCACCAGTGATAATCGTACCATCTTCCAGAATCAAATCTACGGGAAACCTTCTGTGAATTGTGCTCGCACCGACTGTTGTGATCCATGGCGTGCTGTTTATCACCGACATCTAGTCTGGACCACTATTCCCAGCCGAAGCTGAAACAAGAACCCCTTTTCTCATCGCACCGAAAATTGCTATAGGATCAAGGTGATATGGTCTACTCGCGGAGCCACCAACCGATATGGAAATGACATGAACACCATCTTCAACCGCCTTATCAAGACCCGCTAGTATGTCCGACTCCTGACAATTCTTGCCCCAACAAATCTTATACGCAGCGATTCTAGCTTTCGGTGCGACTCCAACGGCTGCTCCTTTAGCATAACCAAAAAGAGATGCATTCCGAACCATCCTTCCGGCTGCAATCGATGCTGTGTGAGTCCCATGGCCGTTGGTGTCACGGCAAGATTTAACATTTGCGGTTTTGTTGATTTGGTCGATGCTTGCTTCATACCCGGTTGTAAAATACCTGGCTCCAATTATTTTCTTGTTACAAAGTTTTTTTGTGAATTTTTCGCCTTCCATACACTCTCCTCTCCACGCTAATGGAATCGGACCAAGATCTTGATCATGAAAGCTTGGTGCTTCAGGTGAAATCCCGGTGTCCAGGATGCCGATGATGACATTAGACCCGTAATCAGACTCCTTCAAGATGTTAACAGGTTCCTTATTAGCAAGCCCCATAAATTCAATTGATCGAGTTGTGTGAAGATGACGAATTTCGTCTGGTAAAACCGCCATAACCCCTGGCTGTTGTTGTAGTTCTTTGGTCTCTTGAGGACTCAATCTGGCTGCAAAACCATGGAAAACATTTTTGTAAACATGAAGGAAGTCTTGATTTGGATCTTGATCAGTAAGTTTTTCAGAATTGAACTTTCTTGAGTTCAAGCTTGCAAGAGTTGCTTGATACCAACGCTTAACGTCAGTGAAAACGGATGGTTGCAATTCGTTTTGGATTCGTACGATGAAGGTTTGAGTATTATCGTGAAGTGCGGAATTTGGAATGAAATAGCAGATAATTATTATGCAACTCCATAACCAAATTTCACCCATTGAGATTGAGGGAGAAGATATATAAGTGAAGCTATTTGTTTCATTATTTATAACCCATGTATACATTCATACGGTGGAGGAAAGCATGAACTAGTATTGGGAAAACATAAATAATGTGAGTGTGAGCATGATGATAAGGCAATGCTGGTCATATCTATTTTGGGCATGATGATTGTGATATTGGCTGGATCAAGCTCTGATATTGTCAAATTGTCAAAAAAATGGGTTTAGTATGACCTATGCTTTTATCAGAATTTGCCGAAAAGGACCAAAATAGCCGCAAAAGTTATGAAAGATTATTAATCATGTTTGAACTCTTGTCCCCTTTACAAACGTCAGGTTGGCTTTTGCATGTTTTTCAGTAAAATCTTTTAGAGGTAAAAGCCCGTAGAAAAATAAAACAAATATGAACTGTAACTAACAAAAATACACTTAGCGGGCGCTTGGTTCGCGTGTTTTTTTTAAAGAATTAGAAATATAATGAAATGCTTGAAACTCTATTAGATTGGTAAACTTATTCATAAAATTAAAATTCTTCTCATATGCTCTCAAATCACCTGATCCGGCCACCCTCACTCCACAGTCCACCCTACCCTCGCCACCCAAACACCACCCACACACCCCAAAAAAAAAAGTTAAAATATAAATTATGTAACATACACACTTTTCTAGCATCAAGTGAAATATAAATAATGTAAAAACATAACATTCAACTAAAATAACATCCATTTTACAATTACAAATTAGTAAATAGTTCCTTATAAACCACATTTGTAGTTTTATTTGTAACTTATCTTCCTTGTTCAATATCTTTCAATGGCTAGTAACGTGTGTATCATACGCGTTAAAATTGTATATAAATATATATAGCGACATTGATGATGATGATGATGATGATGATGATGATGATGATAATAATAATAAATTGATAGTATAATATTTATAAGAACAAATAATTTTACATTCATTAGAAGGTATTACAATGTTGTTTTAATAAAACAAAATAACATACAAAGTAAATTGTTAACTTAAAATATCTTTCTAACTTAAACCATGAGGCCAAAAAGATATATCAATAAATACTACATCATGATATATGAAGTCATAAAGTCTTGTTTATTAAACAATCATCGAAATAGAAAGAAATGTGTTGTAATTTTTATACTTGTAAAAAAGAAAACTAAAATCACCACAAAATCAAATTCAGTGTATTGTTAATAAGATAAATAAAGGTACATTTACAATTCAAAAGCTTATAAACAAATCATAAATCTTTATATACATCCTTGGAATGAAAGAATGAATTTTATGATAAGAATTATATAGAGATGGTCATCATATCATACGCTTTAATAGAAGTTGTTTGACAAAATTATTACACGGTTTTTATTTATAGATGATTTAGATAAACTTTGTAAGGATGTGATAGAATTAATTATGATGTCAGTTTTTGTCTAAATCTGAATATTAAATTTGAATATTAACGTGTGTCAGTTTCGGTTTAATTTAAATATTCATATTTTGTAAAATTTGGTTACAAAATGAGTTATATATGAAAAATGAATATGTCTTTTTAGTTAAAAAAATAGTATATCTTAAAAATAACTTGTGATGACACGAATTCATACCGAACAAATTTGATATTCTTTTAAAATTAAAACAACATGTTTCAAAATAATTACAAAATATAAAAAAAATTGGTTAATTAGTCAACTTAAAAAAATTATGGAAAGGTTTTTGATTTTTGAAACATTATAATCGGGGGTTTAGTTTAGACATTATTTTTTACATTTAGGCATAATAAAAATGGTCAAATATAAAATAATGGAAAGTTTGTTGAGATTGAAGACTATGGAAAGCTTTAAAAACTTGTATTTAATTTGTAAAATTCCGTATTTAATCGGGTTTAATTATGTTATAACTATTAACCATAAATTAAGCAATTATAGTGACTATTTAAATTTGAAATTTAAATCTAAATTTGAAATGATTTATCTCAAATTCCGTTTATAAGCAACGCTTACTATATTTTCAGTAACATTAAAATTAAAAGTAAGTTATAATAATGATTCTAATTTGAATTTCGAATAGAAAACTGAAATTATTAATTTGGGGGGTTATTTTTAGACATTAATTTTAACATTTATGCGTAATTAAAAATGGTCAAATATAAACAAATGGAAAGTTTGTTGACATTGAAGAATATGGAAAGCTTTAAAAGTTTGTTAGTACGTAATTAGTAAAATTCCGTATTTAATTGGAAATATATATGTTATTAATATTAATTATTTATTAGTTAAGAATAAATTAAGCAACAAAGATAATACTTATATTTTGGTCAAGCTATGTATTTAAAATCATTAATGCTGGAATTCGGTAATAATGCTGGAACATATTTTAGGCATCAAAAATGTTTTAATTTTATATGTACTTAATCTTGATTAATTATGTCATGAATATTAAGCAAAATTCAAGAAACAAATACTTGTATTTTAAGTAAGATTTTAAAGAAAAGTCAAATGACTATCTTCATATGAAATTTAAATATCAATTGAAGTTATTAATTTGTATTTTAAAAGGTAATTCTGTAATAAAGCTGGAAAAGGTTTTATGTAAAAAGCATATTAATAAAATAATGACAAACATGTTTAAAATTGATAGAAATTCTCTATAACATCCACGCATATTAACAATCAAAACATGTTTACAATTAGTAGAAATTTTCAATAACATCCACACTCATTTGAGACAATTTGCTAATTCACAATCTTGGATCACTAGAAGCTGAAATTAATAAAATTAAATTAGTGTTACATAATAATTTTATAATTTATATATACTAAATTAAAAATTAAAAACACATATTTTGGTTTAGCAAGAACTAATAGTGGATTTAACCGGAATATGTAAGACAATAATTCTAATGACCACCTAAATCAACCATATCTAAGAGAATAATTGTAAATAGCACCTAAATCAGTTTAGGAATGCAAGGCTTCCTTAGATAGGCTTGCATTCTGTTGCCCTGTAAATTATTATTAAGATTAGTAAAAAGTTGTATGAACAATATAGTAAATTAATGAATATGTTAACAATACCATTTCGTCTTGAACAATCATTTCGATGGAACAAATTTGCCCGGGCTTTGAGTTGTCCTTCAACCGCCAAAGTTTCAAAATACGGACCTTTAGGATACACTCACTGTTAAGAACATCAAGTTGGTTCAACATGGTGATATTTGTTGGCTCCATCTTGCTAGAAAAATTTAACAAAAACACAAAAAAATTAAAATTAAATAACAATAACACTTTTAAGCCTCAAAAATGAAATATGAAAATGGAAGATATATAAACAACAAAACTCAAAACCTTGGCACAAAGCTACTCGTTTTTACTAAAGAGGCTTTGATGGTGTAAGAATTAGCATATCAAATGTACATATTTATATGAAACGAATTAGGGTAGAGAAAATTATAGAAGAAATGTATAAATGTAATCAATTAGAAACATAAATTTAAGAAATTTCAAAAATTTTCAAAAAAAATATAGTAAGAAGAAATAGAATTGATATCGTAATTAATGTATTTTCAAATAATATGCAATCTTACATAATTAGATTCGAAATACAAATAATATATTTCCAAATTTTTGAATTTTATGTAATGGTAGTTCTGTAAAATGCAATGTTACATAATGTAAGTTACTAATTATATAGTATGTATTGTAATTCATATAAGGTGTGAAAATAAAAAGTTACTAATTTAGTTATATATATGTAACTCAATTGTTAATTAGTAAATCGTAATTCTGAGTCAATGTTGACAATAATGAGTGAATAGGTGAATGGGTCAACAATGGATTTGTAACTCAATTGTTATTGTTAAACAATAATAAGTAAATGGATTTGTACTTTAATTCTAAAAAGTAAATAACTGTAATTAAATCATTGGGTCAATGGGTCAACTAACGTAATTATAGTAAAACTTAATGATTGTTAATTAAATAAAATTTACATTTAAATTTAGACCATAATTTAGACAATAATTAATTCAAATAGGAAGGGGGGAATATCAAATTTACAATTTTACAAATCCGTAATTAAAACTTTCCTTAATAAAATGGGTCATCCTTTCCTAATTTCCTTAATTTCCTTACGAGTTTGACAAATATAAATTAAATAATATAATATTTTAACAGAATTATAATATTTTAAATCGGTATCTCTATATTATATATATATATATATATATATATATATATATATATATATATATATATATTATCCGTAATCTCTTCTATTGATGAAATAACAAATAATTAATTAAATTCTTTATTATATATTATCTATAAAATTAACACAGGTGGTGAATGAAATCAACCAAAAAATAACAAAGGTGGTGAATGAAATCAACCAAAAATAATAAAATTTTCAAAAATAAATTTTGAATATTTCGTATTCAAACTATAGCTACGATTTTAAAATATTACATTAATTAGAATATTTTGTGTTGTTATTTAATTAATCTAAATTTTGTAACATCCCGTTTTCTAGTTTCGGTTAATAAACGAAAGTATGAGTTATTATGAGTCGAGCTAGTATTGGGTTGAATGGAATTGGGTTATGGACTTGGGTTAGAGGAAAAGAGGAAAGACCATGGGCTAAGCCCATGATCCATAAATATATAAACCATAAACACCACTTAATTCCTCATTTACACATATTCCATACACCATTCAAAACACACACTTAAGCCTTCTCTCTAGTCTCTCCTTATCTTAGCCGAAATTAAGAAGGAAATCAACCACCGATCCAAGGTAATGATAGTATGATATTGTATGAGCTTAAATCTATTAGATATAATCACGAAACGACGAGCCGACACCGTTAAACCGTTTAAGTCACGAGATCCGGCTGGAATCGGGTATAAACCGAACCTATGATGAACTTAGGGGTCACCCTAGCTCAGATCTGGATCGAACGAGACGAAAAACGATGAAAAACGAGTTAAAACTCGTTTTTCCGGCGGCGGCGCCGGAAATTTAATACGAGTTAAAGAATGTCAGGAAATGTTCTGACATTCCCTGACTTAACCCTAGTTCGCTATGAGAAATTCACGAATTGAAAGGTGATTCGTTAGTTGATTCGCATAAGGGAGCACAACGAACTAGCTCTAGTTCGTCTCTGATTCGTTAGGGGAAAAGGGTAACGAATTACCCTTGATTCGTTATGACCAGTTCGTTAAGGAAGATGACGAATTAGATGGACCAGTTCGCTAGAAGAGATAACAAATTAAATGGACTAATTCGTTATATGGACTGGTTCGCTATGGAACTGATTCGTTAAGGAGTCCAGTTCGTTAAAGGGTCCAATTCGTTATAGGAACCAGTTCGCTAAGATAAGCCAATTCGTTAGGAACCAGCTCGACCCCAGCCAGGGGCTCTGCCCCTTGGACCCTGCTAGGGGCTGCCACCCCTAGACCCCGCTGCCAGGGGCGCTGCCCCCGGACCCCCGTTCGTTGAGGTTTATAATTAGACTAGAAACGCGATATGGGTAGTAATAGTAAATTGATACGTGTAATTGTTATACAGTTAGTCGTGCACAACTAAGGAAAGGAATAACAATTAACGGTGAACGTAATCGAGTTCATGTGAGTTTCTAGCCACACTTCCTTCTTATGTTTTCGGGGCTGTGTGCATACTCGATGTGATAGTTAATACACTTACCTTAAGTGGTAAGTGTATGCCTTGTATGGTTTATGTATGATGATTGCTTGGCGGTGCATGAACGATTTTCGGATATTGCATGTACCGTCAGGTGATAGCTAGAGATATGATTGGCATGTATGATGTAAGATATGATGTATGTATGAATATATATGATGTATGCATAATGTATTGTCAAGGAAGGTATGTAAGAACAGGTATGGTACAGTTACATGAAACAAAGGGACCAGACCCTAATAATATATGTGATGGTAGGGACCAGATCCTAATAATATCTGTGATGGTAGGGACCAGACCCTAATAATATCTGTGATGTTGGGACCATACCCTTTATAATATCTGTGATGCTGGGGACCAGACCCTTTATAATATCTGTGATGTTAGGGACCAGACCCTTATAATTAATATCTGTGAGGTTATAGGGCGGAAGGCTCCTTAAATAGGATGGATAGTTATATATGAAGAGTAAGTATGATTAATGTACACCCTTCGGACACGTGTGCAAGTATGAGAACATATTGTATGTGGTATAATTAACTAGAACTCACTCAGCGTAGCTGACTTTTAGTATGCACGCAGGTGAGCAGGTTGAGGCAGCTTGCATAGGAGATAGCACATGACATGGACTTGAAGAAGCTGGCATCTCAAGGAAATGTTATGTCATTTTAAAGACAATGTTTTATGTTAAATAATATGGAATGATCGTTAAGACAAGAAATATGGTTATGTAATGAAATGGTTTGAATGTTTTTAATATTTCGCGAATGTTTTTATTAACTCTGATATTTAGAACTGTGTTTATGAGTAAATCCAACGTTAAAGTGAGGCACCGGCGGGCCTTACAAATTTACACTTCTAGCTAAATGTAATATTAAAATATTACATTATTACATTATTATTTAAGTATTCAAAATGAAAAAATTAAAGATTAAAGGAAAGAGGAAAGATAATAATTAAACAGCATTGATGAATCTTATTTTAATATATTATTGATTTATTTTATTCACTTGAAAATTAGAGAAGACATTGATATACATGGAAAATATGAGAATCAACTAATAGGAAGGGGGTATATGGACTTAAAGTTTATTGCTTTAATAGTATAGTTAGATTTAACGTCTTATCAAGAGAATCTCGGGATTTTAATCTTATATCATGATTTAAAATAAAAATGTTGTCGCTAATGTCCAATCTATCGTAGTATTTAGGATCTCAAATTAATTGATCGTGAAAATACGTACGAGATCAACTTTGTGACGTCTAATAGACACATTGTTACTTATATTATGAATGTATATTGACATGTCACAACGTGTAACAGATTAGTGACACCTATACGTCGCAATATGCTTCACTACTGATTAACTACCTTTCTATTAATGTTGATGATCGTCCCCTCCTTTTTTTATTAATATTTCGTCATTTGCGCAGATGCGTGCATCGTTTTAGGCAAGGAACGCTACTTATACGTCTGTTTATATTGGAAATGTGTGTTCTTTTCTTTTCCTTTCTTTTTTTTTTATATGTCACTATTATAATCATCATCATTTGCTCACGTCGATTTGTATGAACATGAATTATGATTTTACACTATGCATAAAATTTGATATTTGATTCTGCTTATTTCTGATTCACCTTTAACTAATATGACCCTCGTAAAAAACATTATTGGCTTACGAAATTCATGTATTACTTAATTTTAATAATGCATTTTACGTAGCAAATTATTTTTGTATTAACACTAGCTAAAAGATTGCTGTTTGACATAGTGTGTATAACGATAAGTATATAGAATTCATAACAGTATTATAGGAAAATAACCAAAATGCCTGGCCCATAAAATTAACAAATTAACCTTTTAACTGTTTTCTACAAAAATGACCATTTTGGTTTCTAAAAAAATGACCATTTTGGCTGAAAACTCGTCAAGCACTGATTTATCTGGAATATTTATAAAGTCAAAAACTATATAACTAAACTCCTTGGTCACAATGACCATTAACCATGTAGCCGTTTGCCACGACCAGCTCAAATGTGCTGAAAAATTTCGAAAGAGTTAGCCATTTTAGTTCTCGTGGTTTGATAAATAACGCGAATTTAGTGCAAAAAAAATTATTTTTAGCATATGAATCCTTCACATTTCCCAATTCTTGCCAATTACATCCAAATTACTAAACCAGTTAAATTTAATCGTTAAGTCAGGGTAAACATGTATTTTCACTCTTTCTTTATTATAATACTTCTTTAAGTGAACTACAGTTTTCGTCCATGTGGTTTGTTCAAATCTGCGGTTTTAGTCCAATAGTTTCAAGTTTGCAATTTTCGTCCCTATCAAATTTACGATTTTCGTTCTTGTACTTTCATTTCACTTGCAATTAAACACGAATTTATTAACCTCGTTAAGTCTGTTCGTTAACCCATATGTGTGCCCCTCACATGACGACCAATTTTGCCGTTTTTCTCCCAAAATAAATCTCAGTCCTAATTTGCAAGCCCCCTCAAGTGAGGGGCTGGGGTGTATTTGAGAAACGACCAATTTTGTCGTTTTTCTCCCAAAATAAATCTCAGTCCTAATTTGCAAGCCCCCTCACGTGAGGGGCTGGAGTGTATTCGAGAAAAAAAAGGACAAAACTGTCTCTCACGTGAAAGGCACACTGATGGGTTTAACGAACAGACTTAATGAGATTAGTGAATTCAGGTTGAATTGCATGTGATATAAAATCTTATAGACAAAAATTACAAATTTGAAACTACTGGACTAAAACCGCATATTTGGACAAACCACAGGGACGAAAACCGCAGTTCACTGAAATAAATTATATATATAATAAAGAAAGAGTGAAAAGGCATGTTTATCCCTGACTTAACGATTAAATTTAACGGGGTTCGTGATTTTGATGTAATTAGCAAGAATTGGGAAACGTGGAAGGTCCATATACAAAAAGCAAACTTTTTGTACTAAATTCGCGTTATTTGTCAAACCACAGGCGCACTTTACTCAAATGGAAAATTTGTTGCCATTTTTCAGAAATTTCTTAATCATGGTGTTCCGGAATATTCTATGTTGTCCAAGACCAGCCTAAATTCAAAGAAGGTGCTGGAAAGATCATATCAAATTTGGTTAAAGACTTGAGATTTGAGAATGCTAGAAGGATTTATGAAAAATAAGTCTAGGTAGGAGTTGAAACAACATATAAATATCAAAGGTGCTTGTTCCAATTTTTTAAATAGGAAAATTCTAGAAAAGGCTAGGATATGTATATAGGGATGGCAATGAAACACGAACCTGATGGGAAACCCGAAACCTGACATAAATGGGACGGGTAATACCCGACCCATTAGGGTTTGGGACGGGTTTGGGATTAGTTTTAAAATTTTTCGCGGGTTTGGGACGGATTTGGGATTTCTAATATACCCGATTACCCGACTCGATTACCCGATAACATAAACCCATTTACCCAGTTATAAACCCGATGTACCCAATATAACTTATTATCTTATATATATGCTATAATCCATATATATTATTTGTCGAAACTTGTTTATGTCAATTATTTGAGACATTTTATGTTTATGGTAACCATCTTTGTAATCGATTAGTTATATTTTGTCAAAACCCGGTAGAAACCTAGTGAGTTTTGAGCCCGGTATACCCCACACATATTTTATCAAAACCCGATAAGAAACCCGAAACCCGATGGGGAAACCCGAAGGGGTAATTACCGATTAAAACCCGACGGGTTTGGGACGGACTTTCATAACCGGGTATGCGTTTGGGAAACCCGACCCAAACCCGACCCATTGCCATCCATATATGTATAGTAAGTATAAATAGGAGGAGGCCTCATTTGCACTCCTCTCATCCAAAATGCATCATAAAGCATTGTAAAGGCTTCATAGCTCTTTTGTAAACTCTTCTTGTAATCAATTTAGATTTAACTTTGATTTCAATCGTGCTTGTTCCACAACTGTTTGCTTTTGAATCACGTCATCATAAGGATAAAGGATGGTTTTAGAAGGTGCCAAGACGCACTTAAGACAAAAAGGTTCAGTCTATGACAAGTGGTATTTGAACACGTCGTTTCGTCCGGATGACATCAAATTCGAGCAAGGTTGACGGTGTTGCGATGGGTGATACCATTGCACGCGAAGGGAGGCCGAGATGGGTCACAAAAAGGAGTTGGGAAGAAAGGTAAGAGCCTTCCAAGTCAAAGATACATCGCAGTAGTTGGATTCGTTGGGAAATGACTTCATGGAGCTTCGCGAAGACTTGAAGGATGCTACCCAAACACTCCGCAATGAGATAACGTTAATGGTTAAGAACAAGATCGCAAATTTGCTTCAGACATAAACGAGCTCGACGTATCAAAATGTGTGCGGAAAGGCCTTGGTTAATGTTATTGAGAACGTTAACCCTTTCGCTAGACGCATCAAAATTCCTAGACCAAACGCGTTTGAAAGCAAACGTTAGGCGGGGGTTTTTGTTGCTAACTTTGGAAGATGGAGCGATACTTCGTGGGGGTCGGCATTGTAGACAATGCAATTAAAATCACGACGACCAAAATATAATTGAAGGATATTACCGCTACTTTGTGGTGGCGACAAAGACATGGCGATATCACACGAGGGACGTGCAAGATGGAGACTTGGGCTGAGTTTGTAATGGATGTTATGAATCAATTCTGTCTAAATTTGCTAAGCCTGAAGCAAAGATTCAGTTGCGCAAACTCAAGCATGTTGGGTTAGTCAGAACATTGTGAACAATATGGTTTCCTTTGACAAAATAATCAAACACAATTTCTTATTAAACAAACACCTTACAAATATAAGCTAGAATCAAAAAATATAACAGCCAAAAATCATATTACACTGGGTATCACATATTACTCTAGCTTCATGGTGTACTGGTGTTGTTAGCCATAATTTGATTTGGGCCGGTCCATCGAGCCAATGGTGGATCGTATCCTGGGGACCAAGTCGAGCACATTACTTGGGCTACAAGTTATTTAATTAATTGTTTAAAATATGTTTTTACTAATTAGTATTTGAGTATGATAATGAGTTTGTATTCTAGTCTAATTAGGTTTTCATGTTTACACTAGTATATATACCCGAGCTCATGGGTTATATCATTATGCATTTTTATTTTTCGAGCTAATAAGAATTATAAGGATCGAGCTTATGATCTAAATTTGATTTTTTGTTTTCAATTCTGGTTGTCAAACTTCAATTGGTATCAGAGCTCGGTTTATAAAAACACGAGTTCATATGTGAGTTTCTTTTCCGTTTGAAGTCCTTGTTTGATTAAAGAGTTATTTTAATAAACAAGGGAAGTCAACTTTTAGTTGTTGAAGATAGAGGTGGTGGAAGACTTCAATTGGCTGGAAGACTCTTATAAAACAACAAATATACTTTTGTTGTTTTGTGGTTGAAGACCTGACGCAAACAACAATTAATCACCTACCACGAGATTCTTTTTTTAAAGCACAAAGTAATTGTTTTCTTGGATAAAACAACTAATTCATCACCAATTCTTCTTTATTTTTTCTGTTTCACGATCGATTCAAGAATCCTAAAAACCTACAGTCGCGAGAGAAGAAGAGGAGTCATGGGTGATTCTTCAAGCCGTACGAGTGGTTTTCAATTCCTTTACTCTGTCAAATGCTCACAAAGAAAAACTACACCACGTGGGCGCTTCGAATCAAAGCCGTGTTTTGAAGCCATGATCTGTGGGATGTTGTTGAGCCGAGATCAGGAGCTGCAGTAGATGAAAAGAAGAACAATGCTGAAATTGCATATTGTTTCAATCCATTCGAAAAGAACAAATCCAACAAGTTGGCCAACACGACACCACTTGGGAAATTTGTAATGCGATCAAGATCCGTTATGTTGGCGAAGGGAGGGTTAAGGCACGCCTACATACCTTAATTACTGAATTTGAAACCATGAGGATGAAGGACACTAATACTATTGATGACTTTACCAGGAGACTATTCGGTATAGCCTCAAAGTTCGCCTCGCGCGATTCTGCACTCGATGAACAAAGGCAAGTAAGAAAGTTCTTTACAAGCATGCCTAAGTATTTTATAACTTTATTGCCTCATTAGAAAAAGTTATTGACCTAAAAACCATAAAGTATGAAGAAACGGTAGGTAGATTAAAAGCCTACGAAGACCGTGTGAAAAGTGTCGATGATATGGATGATAATCATGGTAAGCTCTTGTTTAATAAATCTTCCTCTCTGAGCAACTCCAAGGGTGGGAAAAATGGAAAGGAAAACGACATCAAGAGCAATCCCGAGATAAATCGAAAGGCAAATACAACCGAAACAAAGAAGGTGATTCGGGTATAAAAAAGGATTATTCGGGGGTTCAATTTTTTCGTTGTGACGAGATGGGTCACTACGCTTCGGCATGCCTGAAAAGAAGAGTAAAACGAGTCAAAGAAAAATGACATGAATTAAACATAACCGAAGCAAATGGACTAGCAACGAAGGAAGTTTTGATGAAGATAAGTATTAATGAAGAAGTTTTCTTGAACAAAGAAAACATGCATCTGAAGCGGTACGAGTCATTACCGAAGGAGGATGGCATTTGGTACCTCGATAATGGGGCGAGCAATCATATGATAGGTACGCAATCTTACTTTTCTGATTTAGATGAAACGGTTACTGGACAGGTTCGTTTCGGTGATAGTTCGTGTGTGGACATAAAGAGAAAAGGCTCGATAACTACTATTTATGATGATGTTGAGAGGGTAATCACTAACGTTTATTTTCTCCCAAGTTTAACGAGCAATATTTTAAGCTCGGGACAAGCAACTGAAAATGAGTGCAAGGTTATTATGGAAGATGACCAACTTTTAGTGCTTGATAAATCGAGAAAGGTAATAATGAAGTCGGTTAGATCAAGGAATCGGTTGTATAAGGTGCAACTTCGGGTTGGAACACCGGTATATTTATTATCAAACATTGAAGATCTGGGTTGGCTATGGCACGCGCGTTTAGGCCATTTGAATCTTGAGTTAATGAAACTTCTAACAACCAAGGATATGGTACGTGGTTTTCCTTCGTTTATTTCTTATACTAATCTGTGCGATAGTTGTTTAGTAGGTAAGAAATCCCGGAAACGGTTTCCCGATCAAACTTGTTTCGAGCCAAGAAACCACTTGATTTGATTCATGGCGATTTATGTGGTGTAATTTCACCGAGTACATGTTGGGTTTCGTAAGCCTTTCGGTGTAGGCCCGGTTTATTATTTGAAGTCCAAAGGGCAAGCCCGGCCCGGTTTGGATTTCTTGTTTAATAAGATACTAACCCTAGTTGCATCTCTATATAAATCACATTATGTACTTGTAATCATTGTCACTCAATAAAATATATACCTAGTTGCCACCCGTGGACGTAGGTCAGTTTAGACCGAACCACGTTAAATCCTCGTGTTCGTTATTGCTTTCGTGTTGTGTTCAGTTCGTGTGTGCGTTTAATCCTAACAAGTGGTATCAAGAGCTTAGGTTCAGATCACACGAAGAACACGTTGAACCAGTTCGGTTCGTCGCCGCAAGTTTTTGATCGTGATTTAGGGTTTCGCGACCATGGTCATCTCTTAACCAGTCTTCACGATACAGTTTCGCGAAATAATCAGCAGGTATACACGTGGTCAGATTACCAGTTGGTCGATTGTTCTTTGTTTTATTTTAGATCACTTTGACCAAGGTTTGACCAACACATCCTCACGTTGTATGATCGGATCAAGTTTATTTTTTTTGGGTCCTAAAAAAAAGAGCAGTAAGCCCAAAGTAGTTTTGTTGATTTTTTTTGGGGGTGGGCCAAAAGACTTGGGCAGCTTAGCCCAGAAACATATTGGGTCGAGATCTTCTTTTTCACTGTGCGAGCGAAGAACCGTTCAATCAAGATCCTTTTTTTGAAGAACAGTTGTTAAATAGGAAGAATCGTTTAAAGAAACAAACAACCAGTGCCAACCACGTTTGTCAGGTTTTATCGTTTCAATTTTCTGATTTACAGTTCTTTATTCCGCTGCGTTTAAATAGGTTGATTGTTTAACAGAGTTCGGTAGAACAACTGTTAAGTTCAGGCTCGTGTTGCTGTGTCTGTCTGTTTTTATCCAGTTTTTCGTTTTAGTCATTGTCATGGCAGAAGACGGAAAGGTTTTGATACAGAAGTTTGACGGACAGAAGTTTGGTTGGTGGAAGATGCTGATTGAGGTGCTACTTTGTCAGAAAGACTTAGATCTAGTGTTTGAGGATGAAAAACCAGAAAAGTTGTCAGAAGCAGATTGGAAGAAGTTAGATAAGAAAGCTAGGGCTTGTATTACTTTGTCGTTGTTGGAAGATGTGGCGTTTAACGTCATGAAAGAAACCACAGCCCGTGGTATGATGGATGCACTATCCAACATGTATGAGAAGCCTTCGGCAGCGAATAAGGTCTATCTTATCAGAGAGCTAGTGACAACTCGAATGAAAGAGGGTGGGTCAGTTACAACGTATATCAATAATCTTAATTCGAACCTCTCCCGCTTAGTGTCAGTCGACATTAAGTTTGATAATGAAGTTCAAGGTCTTTTATTGTTATCCTCTTTGCCCGACAGTTGGTCGCAAACAGTGACTGCGGTTTGTAGTTCGTCTACAAAGATTACTTTTGATGGGATTCGGGATTTAATTCTTAGAGAAGATTCAAGACGCAGAAATTCAGGTGGATCATCAAGTGATATATTAGTCACAGAAGGCAGAGGTAGGGGAAAACAACGAGGCGGTGAGAGTAGGAAGAGGAGTCAGTCTAGGACTCGTAATGATATTGAATGCTGGGGTTGTAAAGAGTGTCCGAATGGTAAGAAAGAGGTGAACGTTACAGAAGTCAACACTGCAGAAGAATGCCCAGAGGATGAGTTTTACGTTCTTAGTGTTGAGGATAACGTTGATTCTTGGGTGATGGATTCTAGTGCATCGTTTCATGCCACTCACTGTAGTGAAACGATAAAGAATCTAAAGTTTAGGGATTTTGGAAAGGTTCGACTTGCGAACGATGATATTCTAGAGGTTACGGGTATGGGAGATGTTGATTTGATAACTTCAGCCGGTACTTCTTGGACTTTGAAAGATGTTTGGGTTATTCTAAGTTTGAAGAAACGTTTGATTTCAGTTGGGCAGTTGGATGATCAGGGTTACGATGTTAAGTTCGGGAATGGGCAGTGGAAAGTAGTCAAAGGGAATCTCGTTGTTGCGCGTGGCAAGAAAATGGGTTCGTTGTATATGGTCGATATGTCACCGAAAGGAGTGGATCCAGTTTTGATGAAAGACAAAGTCCGGTTCACAGAATCTCGTGGGTAGAAGAAGGTTCGTTTTGCAAGTAACAAACCCAGAGGCAAAGTGAAGATTCAGGATGAACGAGCTAGGAAGGTTAAATCAATCAGAGAACATCGTGACAGTGGGAGCGCAGGTCATATTTCAGTTACAGTTCCAGATCGACAATGGATTAAGAAAACCAGTATTCCAGCTGTTAAAGTCTCTCCAGTGAATTACTTGCTGAATACGGAGAGTGTTTGTTCTCAGGGTATCTCAGGATCCGGTAGTTTGTTTCAGTGGGAGCCGGTAGGGACAGAGAACGGGTCAAGGGCAATTTTAGCCGTGACTGACGTGTTGGAGCTCCGGGGAGCTTCAACGAGTCTTCAGGTTAATTGATGTGAAGGCGGGTGACAACTAGAAGTTAAATGTTTATATTACAGAAGTACAATCAGGAGTGCAGACGAGAGTACTCAAGGTCTCCGAGTGGGAGTTTGTTGGGTTTCGTAGGCCTTTCGGTGTAGGCCCGGTTTATTATTTGAAGTCCAAAGGGCAAGCCCGACCCGGTTTGGATTTCTTGTTTAATAAGATACTAACCCTAGTTGCATCTCTATATAAATCATATTATATACTTGTAATCGTTGTCACTCAATAAAAGATATACCTAGTTGCCACCCGTGGACGTAGTTCAGTTTAGACCGAACCACGTTAAATCCTCGTGTTCGTTATTGCTTTCGTGTCGTGTTCAGTTCGTGTGTGCGTTTAATCCTAACAGTACACCATCGAGTAAGAAATTTATTTTTCTTATTTTTTCTGATCACACGAGGTTCATGTGGGGATTTTTGTTAAAATCAAAAGGCGAAGCTTTTAATTATTTCAAAAAATATATAATTTTGTTTGAAGGTGAAAGCGGGTACAAAATTGTAATTTTTCGAACCGACAATGGAGGAGAATTCACGTCTTGTGAGTTCTCAAAATTTTGCACAAGTGAAGGAATCACACGACATTATTCCGCCCCATACACAACCCAACAAAATGGTGTGGTGGAGCAGAGAAATCAAATCGTGATTGACACAATTAGAAGCATGATCCCTGTCATGAAATTTCCAAAATGTTTTTGGAGAGAAGCGGCGGGACATGCTATATATATTTAAAACCGTGTACCGATGAAATCACTACCGGAGAAGACTCCCTATGAAGCTTATAAAGGTGTAAAACCCAATTTGATCATTTACGGGTTTTCGGGTGTGTTGGTTATGTGAAAACACCTCCAACGACTTCGGTTAAAAAGCTTGACGAAGAAGTACCCCTATGGTTTATCTCGGTACCGACCCGGGAAAAGGCATACCGGATGTACGATCCGGTAGACATCAAATTCATGTTTCTTGAGATATTATTTTTAATGAGAAACAAGGTTGCAATTGGTCCAAAAGTGGTGAAAACTCGGCTAAAAATGTGGTAGTTAATGTGGAATAAGTTGGGGACGTTATAAACTTGATTGACGAAAATACCCCTAGCAAAAACAACAACCAAAACAAGCAAAATATCCCAAACAACACTGAATCCAGCCCAAACAGCACCAACTTCGTCCCAAACAGAACGAATTCAGCCCAAACAGCACCGAAATCCGCCCAATCAGCCCACCAGGTCTGTTTCAGCAGCCCGTTTCATCAAACTGCGCACATCAGCAGCCCGGTTCGTCTAATTACATACTGACCTAGGTCCATCTACCCCAAGACGGTCGAACCGAACCTCAATTTTACCTAAAAAGTTGAATGATTATGTGTTAAATGTTGAGTTTCCATAAGGGGAAGAAGGGGATGAAGGGTTTGAAGATGAAGAATTATTTTTTGACTTAAGAAGGTGAACCGACGAGTTATGTCGAGGCACCCGGAGTAAAAGAATGGGATAATGCAATGAACGAGAAGATTGCATCTATTGAGCGAAATAAGACGTGGGAACATGTTGACAAGCCAAACGAGTTTAAAGCTATCGAGTTGAAGTGGGTTTATAAAATTAAATAGGATGCTATGGGTAGAACAATAAAATACAAAGCACAGCTTGTGGTGAATGGTTATGTTCAATGATCGGTGTGGATTTCAATGAAGTTTTTCTCCCATTGCTCGAATTGAAACGGTTAGATTGATACTCGCCTTAGCCGCCCGAGAGGGGTGAGAAGTACATCACTTGGATGTGAAATCGGAGGTCTTACATGGTGAGCTTGAAGAGGCCGTGTATGTTAGTCAACCGGAAGGTTTTGGGAAGAAATGTAGTGAAAACAATGTTTATTTATTAAGTTACAATACCACTAGTAGCTGCAAAGATACTCTGTCTGGTTAATAGAGACTTTGATACACGAATCTTTATGCCATCGTGTAAAGTTTTCAATCTCGTGATTATCGTTAAATCTTTTCGGTGTATACTAATAAATACTATATTGTATTAAATTCGGTGCTTAACATCAGGAAGCTCATAATTTGTAAACTTGCAAGGTGAGACGTTTGAGTTTTTGTACAACTCACACTATTGTGAGATAACCGGTTTTCCGAACCTGTCATTGAGATTTTTAAACATGTATAATTCATGACAGAGTAAAACAGTCCAAATGTTTTCAAATGGTTTTTATTACATTACAGTGGTTAAGTCTTTGTAGACTTACGTGATGGCTACTACTGATATTGTGGGGGGTTTTGTATACAATACTTATTTATGTCGTTACTTATTGGAAAGAGAGTTTTAAAGGGTTTCAGGTCAAATGCATGAGAACCTCCATTTACAAATAATGCAGTCTGGTGGCTTAAGAGGAAGTAGGTAGCAACCAAAGAACTTTTTAAGATTTCATTATATATATATATATATATATATATATATATATATATATATATATATATTATAGATTATTATGCTGAAATGTTTATAAGTTTGAGTATTCGTCAAAAGCTACACACGGAAAATATGATTTAAGGAGCTTCCTTTAACTCATTTGAATTATGGTTTTATTTATGATCTTGCTAACAGTGAAAAATAGTTTTAACTTTTGAAACCAAACCGAATTTACCCGACCCATTTAACCCGAAAACCGAACAACCAGACCTTATTTGGGTCGGTTGTTGGGTCAATTTTCTTTGATCTCAAACCCGAACAACCCGCAACCCGAATAAATAACCCGAAGAACACCCATATCACGTGTCTTACATATTTCTCCATGATAGTTACAATCTTAGTCCCTCTACTTTCATCAATTTTTTTTTAAATTTAGAGAATAGTTACAAATTTAACCTTTATCTTTTGCCTAGTTACTCATTTTAATTTCACTTTTAACTCAACTTCCCTCATGATTTTCAAAAGATCATAACTTTTTCGTACAATAATATATTTTTTTTCAAACTGCACTGTAAAAATCAGTGTTTTATTCTCTTTAATTTGAGTATATATTGTCATAGTTTTTTTAAGTTATAAAAATAACATTTTATGTATACATGTTTTGTAACAACTCGGATTATTCAAATCAATATGTTTATTAAATACCCGACACATTTCAATGTTCAGGAAGTTTTATCGCATTTATCGAGTGTAATTTATTGTTATAATATTATTCTTAATTATTTATAAATTATATATTTTAAACTTTCATGTAACGGCAAAAGTTACCCAAACTAAAACTTTTAGCTCTCTATGTATCCACCTTCAATCTCCAAGGACTAGAATGTAAATATTAATATTATCATCATCCCTAACCATTTAACCCAAGATCCTACCCACACTCATACCCTTATTACAAACCCGATTACAATATATGAAATCTTGGACCTCAATTATCGTATATTTTATGGATATATAATCAATGGACGTAGTATACTTGCTTCATTCGGCCTAACCGACGATTTAATTGAATTAACTTGATCAATTGTGATTCGTTTTTCTTAATATGAACAATTGACATCAAATCGCTCTTATTATACATATAAACGACCTTTATAATTCAATTAAACTTATAGATACCATTCTTTTAACCTCTTTGTCCAAACCCTTAAGTCTAATTTGATTTTAAAAACCTACAATTACCTGTTCTTTACCTTATTATTGCCGGCTCTGTTCTTGATCGATTAACCATTGTTTAACAACTATTTCAGGTAATTAATTACATGTGTCTACTCGTAGGAGTGTGTTCTTCATTAACCCTAAGTCTAATCGGCCAAACGTTTGATGGATTGACCCTTGTTTTTCTTCAAGTTCGACAGTTCGGTTGCAAGTTGACCCATTTGAGTCGTCAATGATTGAATGGCTTTGTCACGGACCTCATCCTTTTGCATACGGATTTCATCAAGTTGATTTCTTCTTTGCATGTCTTGTTGCATCACTTTGAGCATCTCCATCACTTCATTGCCACTTGATGAACTTTGAATCGCGGACCCACTTTGACCACCACCCCCTGACCTTGAAACCCTTGATTATTCCCGCCATGAAAATTACTTTGATTGTTGTATTGTTGGTGAGGAACATAATTTCCTTGATTCCCTTGGAAATTCTGGTTGGACTGAGTGGCCGGATTTCCATATCGAAAATTTGGATGATTTCTCAACCTGGGGTGGTAAGTGTTTGAGTTCATATTGTAATTTCTGCCACCTCCTCATTGAAGTGCATTCACCTCCTCCACTTGTACTTGTCCCACCGTACACACTTCCGATGCATGACCAAACTCATTACAATTCGTACAAACATCGATTACTTGATTAGTGGTTTGTACCCCTCCATATTCCACAGCATGTACTTGTGGTGCTCCAATTTCCGGCGTTGCACTTCTTGCGGTTTGAGCTCTCTACAACAAAAAGGGCTTTTTAGTACGCACAAAACCGTCCTAAAATACTATTTTGTAGGACCATTAAGTTAATAGGACCAACGAGAAAAGCATTTCATGTAAGGGGGTCGTAACAAGTCTCGAAACTCAAAAAGGGTCCCGATATCCCAAATAAGATTATGAAACCAATTTTATGGTCGCATAAAATATCCATTAACAACCCAAAAAGCGTCCCAATAAATACAAATTAGGACACTTTTACAATGTTTAAACATGTGCTTACCTACCTTTAATCTTTTAATACACATACAAGCATCCTTCAAAATTAATTTATAAGACCCTTATGGTGTAACATTATAGGTAGTTTAATATCAAGAAAAAAATCCTGATATCCCATATAAGATATGAAACAAATTTTATGGTCGCATAATATATTCATTAACATCCCAAAAAGCGTCCCAATAAAAACATATTAGGACACTTTTACAATGTTCTGACATGTGTTTACCTAATCACTAGTACAAAAAAAGTGAGAAAATATGACGTTTTTCAATCAATTATGGCGGCAAATCAACCGCCTTAAAGACAAATGAAAACATAGCTTATACAGAAAAAGTGAGCAAATAAACAACATATCCAAACAATGAACCATTTTAAAAGTAGCTAGAACAGCTAAAGCATCCATCTTGACCATTAGTCAAATTATTCATTTTTTTAACATACACATTATTAAAGTATTCAATTTAACACAAATAAAAACAATCATCCAAAAACCTCCATGACTTTATGCAACCACCTTTATCAGCCACAAATTTGAGCCAGCCCGTCATTTCTCCGGTTCCCTCAAATAATTCTTTAATATCGGTCTCCCAATATGAGGTGCAATCCATGACTATCCGATTAATCCATATGTCTTGGCCACTTATTAGATAGTTAACTTGTCCTACTTGCATGTTACCACCACAATAGATAATTAGTCAAAACCTAGTGAGGGCCCATACCCTGTATATACGATATTCAACTATAAATCAGAATTATATATTATAAAATTAAAGTATATCAATTTCATCCCCAAGGCACAATCTCCACTTAGTTGTTTAAAGCCCAACTTTGATCTTCTTATGTTTTCCTCCTTCATTAGAGCTCGACACTAAGCC
The DNA here is from genome assembly GCF_021521415.1 of Bidens hawaiensis. Lineage (NCBI taxonomy): Eukaryota > Viridiplantae > Streptophyta > Magnoliopsida > Asterales > Asteraceae > Bidens > Bidens hawaiensis. The sequence continues at coordinate 400,449 of NW_027492359.1, read as the reverse complement.
TTTTCACCTCCAAGTAGCCATTGTAACTTAGAATCACAATACACTATAAACAAACCATAAATATAATAATACACCAATATAATAAAACGTCATTACTCCCTTCTTATAAGTTGTAATTCACACAACCACATTCACAAGCAAATACTTTAAAGTCTCTTGTTTAAGAAAAACAGATCTGCGCAGCTGTAGTATTTCAGTATTTTCGCCAACTTATGTTAGGTATTTTGTTTTAAGCTAAAAATCTGAAACAATTAGACTCGTAGACCTTTCTATCAATATATAATGCGCCCTGAACGGATGTTCGATTAATTTACTATGAATATTTTAAAACCAGATAAAATCTGGAAATAAGCTGAATTTCCAGCACTTAGGTACTCAACCCATTAAGTTTGCATTTCATCTGTATAAGTTTAAACCCCCAAAACCCCATCAAAACAATATGTTATTTTTATAATTTACCATATTCAATAATTTGTATTAAACCACCTTAATTGTAATAATTTTTAATCAATACGAACCGAACTCATTCATTATTATGATTTACTCCTTGTAATAACATATAGTTAACAGACACGTTACGACACGATACCTCAACTAATATTCGATCATGCATAAAAATTGTATAAAATATATAAGATTGTAATAATAATTTACATGGTATAAAACTAGCTACAATCCACTAGTTTCACCCAACAATAACATACACGTGGTGGCCACACACACACATACACTATAAAACATCAATCATACAAACATCCAAGCATAGATAGTAAAAATGACATGAACTATGCAATATCATTCAAATGCTTAAAAAGGGTAAAATAGTCATAAAACTGGTATGCTAGCCTAAAACGTAAAACATTAAAAGGGGCATCATGAAACTCACCTGATATGGTTCACATAAACATCACAACTGGATCCTCTAGCTAATCACTCATAATCCATAAATCTGTAAAGTTAACGCACACAACAATCACTAACTTGACCAAAATGACTCGTTTATCCTACGAGACGTCCTAACGTGATTGGATTGACCCAAAGCCACATCCAATAATCATAACCATCTACATCAGCCCTCGGAGTCCTTAAATGACCCAAAACTCCCTTTCCAACAAAACACCACCAACGGTTCCCAAACTATGCCCATTTTACGTTAATTGAGTTGGATTCGTGCGTTAACGAACCGATTAACCAACCACTAACCAAACCAGCCCCAATTTGAGAATATTTGACTTAATTACAGCCTACACATCAATATTTAACCACCCAAGTCGGTGGGGTTTGAAATATCATCAATTTCCACATTAATTCACAATTAACCGATTTTACGCGCTCTTTCAAAAAATTAAGGTAACATCAACCAAACTAGCCCCTATAGACAAAAAAAATTAATTTTCCCACTTCTCATACACTAACATGAGACCCCTCAAACTGATCGGGTTGACCATTCCTTCAAATAATACCCGAAAGACAACAATTAACGATTTCAACCTATAAAAACCCTAGAAATCGGTTTTTATCAATTGACCTATCAATACAAATCCAATGATCATGAATTTTTAGTATGATATACTAGACATACATGGGGATATTTGACACCAAAACCTTCAAATTTTGACATCGGGAAGCATGCCAAACGAATTTAATCCGAATCTGTCCCTAGTTCAAGAAGTGGCTTAATTGACCATCTTAACGACCGAGATAATGGAATTAAAGATCATGAGAGTGTAGTAGACACCATGAATGACATCTACAAGCTTGGAATTGAATTAACTCATTCAAAAATGAAGGGTTTGGTGGTGAAGAAAGTTGCGGCCAGAAGATGGGGGTAGGGGGGAAGGGGTTGTGATAAAATATTTGGTTTAAAAATGTTACGATTTAGTCCCCACACTTTGCAAACTTAGCCCCATGTTCCCAAACTGATTAAATGCCTCTTAGACATACCATGGGTCCCTAAGCGCTCACGCAAAACCCAAGAAATTAATTTACAAACTGCACAAACGTGTCTTTCGGTTTACGAGAATTTTTGGGATGTTACACAAGTGTCAAGTGTCACAATAAGTTATGCCACAATGAAATTCTAGCAAATAAGTGTACTATAATACTGATGTTTTATAACTCATATATCAAGTTTCCTATTACGGTGTACTACAATAACACCAAAATGGTTAAACGTCATGTAAAGGTTAAAATTATAAGACCCAAATGTCAAGTGTCATATTATGTTATGCTATAATAAAACTCTAGAGAATAAGTGTCCTATAAAACATATGTTTTATGACTACAATATCAAGTGTCATATTACGGTGTATTATAATAATACCACAATGATTAAGCGTCATATAAAGGTTAAAATTATAAGACTCAAGTATCAAGTTTCCTGTTAAGTAATGTTATAATAAAACTCTATCGAATAAGCGTCCTATAAACCAGATGTTTTATGACTAAAATATCAAATGTTTTATTACAGTGTATTATAATAACACCACAATGATTATGCATCTTATAAAGGTTAAAGTTATATGGCCATAGTGTAAAATGTCCTATTAAGTTATGTTCTTATATGACTTCGACTAGAAAGGGTACTATAACACCGAACATTTATGACTTAACTACAAAGTTTTCTATTAAGTTATGTTATAATAAGACCTCCAGTGATTAAGTGTCCTATTACATTACCACATAATGGGACACCAATAACTACATGTCTTATAGATTACTTTGTTAGGATTTACTTTTTAAGTGTCTTACTAATTTATATGATAATACGACCCCAAAGAATCATCCATCCAATTAAATAACTTTTTAGGACACCGGCACTGTAGCGTATATTGTAAAAGGACCCCAAATGTTCATTTGTCATATTAATAGATTTTGAGAACCTTATTTTACAAGCGTCCCACACAAAAGGTCCTAAAAAGCCCTTTTTGATGTAGTGGCTTTTCTTTTTGATGTGACTGACATTTGTTTCAAAAATGCCCAATCATCTTGCTCTTAGTTAGTACCAAATGTAACATTTGTGATTGACATCAAATCCCGCTCATCTTCCGTATTCAATCCCTCATGAAAAGCATTCAAAAATTTCCAAAGAGCAATACCATGGTGAGGACAATTCTTGATCATCATGTTTAACCGCTCAAATGGTTCATGAAACATCTCACCCGATTGTTGTTGGAAAGTTCTCAAACTCCTTCTTGCATCATTGGTCTTTTGATCCGTGTAAAATTCTTCCAAAAATCTTTGTTACATCTCGGCCCAAGTATAAATGGATGCGGAAGGCAATGTGTAAAACCATCTCTTTTCCTTATCTTCCAACGAGAATTAAAAAAAAAACCAACTTAACCTCATTCGATGAAATCCCTTGGCAGCCAATCGTGTTGAAAATTGAGTCATACGCCTCCAAGTGAAAGTATGGTTCCTCTGTTGCTAGACCCTTATACTATGGTAGACTTTGGATCGAATTAGTTCTCACGTCAAATGTTCTTCCAAGTTGATTTTGGGGAATAAACACCGAAGATGTATTATTAGTGATGACCGGTCGAAAGTGAGCTTCAGTTCCCTTTACCATCTCTCTTGCATGCCTTCTTGGTAACCCCATTGGTACTCTTGGTTGACCCATTTGCCTATAAATGGGCCTTAGAGGTGAAAATTATTGAAATTGTGGTTGGGGTATTTGTTGTTGAAATGGTTGCCCTTGTGGATGAACTTTGTTGTGGAGCTTGTTGTTGTTGAATAACCAGTGGTGGTTGAACTTGTTGAACAATCGGTGGTGTTTGTCTATTAAGTTCTTGTATCGGTTCTGTGTGTTGCCTATAAGCATAGACAAAGTTCCCTTGATTCACCCTTTGACTTCCATCACCCCCCGTGTAGTAACCTTCCACTTCATACCCCTCAAACTCCCCGTCAAACCCAGCAACATAACCATCACCTTGTGTTCTTGAATATTGCATGAAAGGTGGTGGTTGATATCGGTAGCTTGAATGTGGTTATTGAATGGTTGGTTGTTGGTTTTGTTGAGATGATGACGCACCAAAGGTAGGAAAAAGATTGGAAATAGGTGGCAATGTTGATGATACTGAGTAAGTGAGTTGAGTATTCGTAGGCTCGGTTGTGTAAGTTGGTTTTACTTCACTTGATGAAGTAGGTATGGTAGTAGTAATCGATGGAGGTGTGGTTGGCTATGCTTGCCCCAAAGTATGGACAGGTGAATCCATGGTGTTGTTTGATGCAGTTGGAGAACCAAGAAGCCTGTTCTCCCTAAGTAGGACTCGGTTTCTACGAAGTGTTCGTTCAATCTCAGGATAAAAAACTAGTGGTGATGACCTATTAGAGCTTCTAGTATGCATACACCTGTAAGTACCTGCACACTAACACAACCAAATGGTCACACCCCCACCTACGCCACAAATGTCGGGGCGTGAGCTGATTGCTCACAGGTCTCAAGGTACTATCATGCAATACTTATAATGATAATATCTATTAATCAGTTTCAAATAATCCAACAAAGTACAAAGTTTTTATAAATAAAACATATAAAAAACTAAATTTAAATCTTGTATCTTCTTCACTAGCATGCAACCCTAAGTTTTCTTCAAATGAACTTGATAATCATATCACACGATGAGCTGCATATGCGTCAAAAATACAATAATTTTGTCAACACTGGGTTGAGTGAGTAAAACACCAGATTTTGTGAATATATAATAATAAATAAAAGAGCAAAATGTTTCATGTGAGATTAGCAATTTAACAAATAAGCAAGAAAATACGTTGTCAGTAAGCTCGATGCCAGATAAACTGGACGATGGCTAACAAGACAGTCGTATGATCATACTAGTCTGAGAATATGTCGGACCTCTCCGGAATGTATTCAAGTAAAACATATAAGCATATAACACGTTAGGCATAAATTGTTAAACACATATGATCACTAACAGTTGCAAGTTGAGTAATATATAGTAATAAAATATCTACGAACGCATATGTCCCCAAAACAGTAAAAATGAGTAAAAATAAGGGAGTGAGATACTCAAATTAGCCATTAAGCAAGAGATAAAGATTCGTTAAGATATCAACGGAGATCTAGTTCTTCGGGAACAGCCGACGAGTATCCTAATAAAGAATAATTGAGAAAAATATATAGATTGAATAACGAAGCTAAAACTAGATAGAGGTTCGGGATTTAGATGATGATCGGGTGTAATCTTACAAAAGTTATTTATTTCATTAAGTTATTACAAATTTTATTATCAAGGTTATATCGTAATAATATGATTTAATTATATAAAAATACTTAAAAAAATACTTAAATAATTATTTATAAAACATTTTAGTTTATATAAAGAGATTTGTTCATTACAATCTAAAAACATGTTTTATGTTTTTTATATATATTTTTATTTTTAATAAAGATTTATTTTAAATACATAATGTAAATAATAAAAATATATAATAAATAATAATATTTATACGAAATATGATCTGTTATAGAAATACTTGAATATATACTGTATTTTAATATGTTAAATAACAAGATGAATTTTAAATATATATTCTAAATTAAAATCTTTAACAAATTTTAATAACTAATGTGTGTGTATATATATATGTGTGTGTGTGTGTGTGGTTTTAACCAAAGTTCGAAAACGTGACTAGTTATCATGTTGGTTTTTAACAAGATACTGATTAATTATTATATATATAATACTATAGTTTAAATGATTAAATGAGTTAATATAATGTTTTGAATGGCTAAACAAAATAAACAACTAAATATCCGGGCTGCAGGTGGCTAGAACCCGTGCCCCCCAGCCGCAACAGACCTAACACGCACACCCCTAGGCAACTGGGCTAGGGGTTTAGATGATAACAATAGGAATTCAATCATATAAGAAAAACCGGTAAGCGAACCAAAAAGAACATAAACCCTAAATGACTCAATCGATTAATCCGTTAACTAAGGGTTCGATTAACGTTAGGGTTATTGACGATTGAATCATGACGAACATAGCAGTATATTGACTTACCTTTAACAAGGATGTATCGATGGCATATAAGGACAAGAACAGGCGACCCTAATTCTATCAAGAACCCGATCCGACAGGTGATTAAAACCAAATTCGTTATGGGGGTTATTTTGGCGATGAAGGTATGATGGTTTCTGCAATTTCAATTGAATTATTATGGTTTTAATGTATAACCATAAACGGGTTAATGACGGTTGTTCATATACGTAATACCTATAATAAACGATTTTAGTTTCCTAATTCACTTACGTCGGTAGGTCGGTTTGGTATGATTAACACGCCTATTGATTCAATTTCCAAATAAACGGCGAGAATTAAGGTCCAAGAATGATAAACGAGATTCGGGTTTGTTAATTGGGTCACAGATGTGGGGTTGGAATACATGTAAACGGGTTAATAGATTATATATGCATAATTTGCATTTTAGTCCCTGGAAATTGAAGGTGAAAACATAATAGGTTAAAACTAGAGTTTAGAGTTTAAATTGTATATAACTGAAAGTTATATATATATATATATATATATATATATATACATATATATATATATATGTATATATTTGTTAAATAATTATAATACCTAATTAATAATAAAATATTATTAGTTCGATAAATGCGGTGTGTAAGTTGATTAAATTATCCGAAATCGAAAACGGATCGGGTATTTAGATGTTAATAAAGTAAACGAAACCCGAGTTGTTACAAAAATAGTCGTCAAAAAGTTCACCGAAAAAAAAACACAATGGAAAATACTATAAAAAAACACAATGAAAACCAACGGAAAAGCACAAGGAAAAAGACAATTGTATGTAAAAACACAGTTTTCTAAAACTCAGTTATTGTAAAACACAATTTGTAAAAAAATCAACTAATTTTTTTTATTTTTATATAGCAATATGATACTCATATAAACAGTGTTGCAAAAATCCCGACTAGTCACCGATTAATCCCCGATTAATCGCTAGTCCCCATTTCACTGATTAATTTTGGGATAGTCTGCCAATTAATCGGTTAACGGTCAAATCCGGGCAAAATCGACGACTTTCGGCGAGATTCCGACCAAAATCAGTGGTTTCTGGTGAGATTCCGACCCATATTAACTATTTTCGGCGAGATTACAGCAAAAACTAGTGGTTTCCAGCGAGATTCTAGCCAATTTCCGGCCAAAATATGTTTGTGTATGTATAAAACTGAAAATTACATATAAAAATGGGCGTGCGTATGTATAAAACTAAAAAACATACATGAAAGTCCGATCCGATTAATCCCGATTAATCTCGATTAATCCCGATTAATCGCTAGTCCCCACCCCACCGCCTGACCACCGACTAGCGATTTTTGCAACACTGCATATAAATGATAGAAAAACATTCGTTATTATGGTGATTTTTTTTAATTGTCGGATAAAAAAGTTATGGACGTTATAGATGTAATTGACATGTGTCTTGCATGTGGGGAAGAGAAAATCAACAAATATGTTATCCCTATTATGTCGTTCTCTTTATGTAACATTTGATATCACCCATAAACTAACCTCAATCATCCATGTCTAAAATCAATGAACTAGATTACTTCTTATTCTTATTACAAAAATCATACTTCCTATTATAACCTAATCATACATGAAACAAAGCAAACGTGATAGTGATTACAACTGGTAATTTCAGCTGATTGAAGTAATAACAAAAACTTAAAACGTTTAGAAAGAAAATAAAAAATAATAACAAACTTTAGCAGCTAACTCGGTCTTCCTCTGATTTAACCAACATCCATTTGCGCATCTAATCATAGTCTACTGCACCTAACTTTAACATCCATCTATATATAAACTTACGAAATCAATTCGGAAAAGACACAAACTTAATTTCCTCGTCCATAGTTTCATACACAGCTCAAACATGCAGAAAAGACTGTTTTGTTCCTCTTTGGTTGCAGCCATTTTGGGAGTAATAGCTGCCGCCACTGGTTTCGCAGGAGAGGTCACTAAGGTTAAGGTAACGATAAGAAAATATATTTTTGCAAGTATATATGTTTAATTAATATATACAAAACTAAAGAAATTTTCTTTTAAAGCTTTTACATTACTTGAAACAAAATACCTTAGGAAAAAAGATTGAAAGATAAAAAAAACACACTTCACTACCACGTAGGCACTACTCGTTGTGGATTAACTAAAATTAAATAAAACAAAAAAAAATAAAACTAAAGTTTGGTTGGTTGTTATCGGGTGGACCCCACCCACCATTTGGTGAAGATGGCATTAAGGGCTACCCAGCCCTTGGCCCGCCCCTTACCTTGTGGTATGTAGTTTGACGGTTTGTTAAAGTGCCCATGTGGCACCATGTAGGCACCCCTAGTTAGCCCACAACAATCAGCCGACGGTTAATGATATATGTCTTGTGGGTGTGAATGCAGGCTTCAGAAGTTCACATCGTGAATGGTATGCGTGTTTATCCAAAGAGTCCCGCTCTCGCACTTGGAATCGTATCAATTGTGTTCCTAATAATAATACGAATTTACCTAAGTGTTTCGTTTGGTGTTTCGTGGCGTGAACATCCTTTTGGACCAAATGACGTTAATTCAACTCCAATTTCCAAACTCCTACATGTGTTCTCATGGTATTTACTTAATTATTTATTTATCATGTGCATATCCATCTGCACTAGAAGCTTAATATATAAAACTAATTACTAGTCAACGTCCAGGGTAGCTTCACTTGTAGCAATGGCTCTTATCGTGACAGCTATAGGACTACATAGCACACAAGGTGGAGAGGTTGACTCAAATGGTTATATTACATGCGATGTTATGAAGCCTGGAATCTTTGCAGCGGGAGCCATTTTTTGTCTTTTAAGTGCAGTTGTTGGTATTGGAGCTTATATTACATCAACTCCGCCACCGGAATCTACAACGAATCCTGCAGTTGCATATCCGGTGGGTTCTAGTTTTGATCTAGAGAAAAATCAAGTGCCTTTCCCTCCTCAACAATACCCTCCACAAAAATATTAAGAAAAAAGTATATATAAAAAATGGACTGTGAAGCCAGGCTACTTCTGTTAGAATAGCGCGGATCATTTATGTTTTTTTTTCGGCCAAGTGTTACATTTTTGTTGGTTCCAAGTGTTACATTTTTTGATCTAGAGAAAAATCAAGTGCATTTCCCTCCTCAACAATACCCCTAAGTAGATATCATGTAGATGTCTTGATTCCAAGAAAACGGTTTGCTAAAAGGAGGTTACTTTGATGACTTCTGCTTGTATAGTGTTATGGAATTCCAGCCATTTTAGTGTGATCAGCTTTTTATGCCGTGTTATGAAGCTAATTAGAGCAGTTCTAGCAGTACGAGGGCTGTAAGCGAATCGGACGTTTGGTCGTCCGCTCGGCAAGAAGTTCATTTATGTTCGTCTGTTTAATATACGAACCGGACATGGACAAAAAAAATTCGTTCGGTAAGCTTAACGGACAAACACGGACAAGGGCCAAGTCTGTTCGATAGAGTTCGTGAACGTCCGGTAACGTTCGTCCGATTACGTTCGGTAATGTCCGTCCAGAACATCCTTTCGGTATTGTAAGTGTTTAGATTTATCCAGTATTGTAATTTAATTGTAAAACTTCTAGTGTTGTTAAGCACACTTTTGTATTACTACATATGTCTGATGTTTTTTATAGTGATTCACTTTTAGTTAATATAGCAAATGTTAAGTATATTTGGATATTATGTGGTTTAATTCCAAATATTTATGTGAAGTTGTATGGATTAATGTTTGGAATTAATATTTAACTGTTTATGTTTGTCCATTAGTGCATGTAGTCCATTAATGTTCACATGGTTATTTGTCCTTTAATATCCATTAATCCCTCCCGTCAACACCCCCGTCACCTCCGTCAAGACCACCACCCACAACTCTCCCGTCAAGACCACCCTCCCGTCACCCCGACCAACAACACCTCCGCCACGTCCCTTCAACTCCGGCCAACAGCACCTCCGTCGCCTAGATCTGAACCACCACCGCCCTTCCGCACTTAAACCCAAACCACTGCACCTCCGTCACTCTGTCCCATGAACCACCGCACACCGTCACCCACCCACCGGCACCATACATGATTCTTGATTTTCTTGGTCAAATCTTGAGGATTAGGCGAAACATGAATGTGGGTTTGAGGTAAATTGGTCTTCTAACTTAAAGGGTGTTGGTGGTTTGTGGTATTGAATGTGGGTTTGATTAACGATTGGGGGAATTGGAGTTCAACTTTGGGGGTTTTTAGGGCTTGGGGGTTTGGAAACCAACTAGTTTTCCATTCAATCATGTTCTAAGGGTTCTTTTAGTGGTTGGTTGTCGGTTCGCCATCATTTCTCGTGGTGGATTATTTGATGAGGGTGCTATGTCTAAGACCCTAGAAGATAGTGTGGGTTTGGGGGGTGTTTGGCCATGTCCTTTTAGGGGGTTCCATTGTTGCCCGGATGGACGGACGGGGTCAAAGGGGATCTCTCGGTTGATTGCGTATATCAAATGACTTCATTTGTCGTCGGATGAGCGGAAAGAGACCCTACAAGACGCCATTTCCACGGATTGTGATTTATTTATTTCGGTTGGGGAGGCTTTAAAGGCCTCGGACCAGTGGCTATGTGGGGTGTGTATGCATCCAAATGCTATTAAACGGACGTGTCATCATGCTGATGGGGTCACAAAGTACAACGAAGGTCTGGGAGCTGTGGAGGAGTTTATTGTGGGGATTGATAAACCGCATGTTATGAGGGATGTTGCTCCCTTGGGAGGGATAGTGGTGGATGAGGTTCTCCTTGACCGCGTCTTCTCTCTTCCCATCACAACTGTTAAGAGCATCCCTCATAGTTGTCGTATGGCATTTGCTTAGGCGTTAACTGCGGCTCTAGGTAAGGTGGTTGCTATGCCAGAGTATGTTGAGGCGTGGGTGAGACTTTTCTTGTTACCGCGGTGCACGTTGCGAGTTTTCAGAGCTTCTAAACGTCAGGAGCGCAGGTCCGATAATAGAAAGTCTTTGCAATGTCATAGTATCCAACAGGCGCTAACAACTTGGGGTGCTAAGGATGGTTTGGATGCGCTTATTTTATCCCTTTTTACCACACCTATAAGGGTGAACTCGAGTCATGAGGAGCCTCTCACTAAGCATGATGATGTTGCTGTATGCGCCAATGTGAAACAATGTTTACGAAAAGTGGCGGACGGGCATTTCACTGCCGCCATTAAAGTACTATGCTCTTCAGGGGTTGCACATTTTGGCAATGACACTTTGAAAGTGTTAGTAGCTAAGCATCCCAATATGCCCCCGCCGGTTATGCCTGCTTCATTGCTTTCTGAGCCTCCTCTTATTGTTGATGAGGATTGTGTGCTTGTATGCATTAAATCCTTCCCTAAAGGGACGTCATGCGGACGACATGGATTGAGGGCACAACATATTTTGGATGCATTTTGTGGAGAGGGGTCGCCCATCGCTGTTGGGTTACTAAAGGCTACTACTGCGATGGTTAATTTATGTTTGGAGGGAGATGCCCGAGGGTTTTGGCAGAGTTCATTGCGTCGGCTCCTCTCAGACCGTTGCTCGAACCAGAAAATGGGATTAGACCCATTGCCGTAGGAGCCATTTGGAGAAGATTGATCTCTAAGGTGGCTCTGAGGGGTGTTGGGAAAGACATTACTAAATACATGTGCGATTTTCAGTTTGGGGTGGGAGTCTCTAGTGGTGCAGAGGCCGTTCTTCATACCGCAAACAGGTTTTTAAGTAAGTACCATTCTAATAGGTCATTGGCTATGCTTACTATTGGTTTTTGTAATGCCTTCAACTTTGTGGATAGGACCGCCCTTCTGAATGAGGTTCGGGCCCGATGCCCGTCCATTTCCTTATGGGTGAAATTTTTATATGGGCAACAAGGCTATATGTGGGGGATGGCCACATTTGGTCCACCACTGGGGTTCAGCAGGGGGGACCCTTTGGGACCTCTTCTTTTCGCCTTAGTTATGCACCCACTTATCCATCTAGTCCAGAGTTCCTGTAAGCTTCTCTTTCATGCTTGGTACCTAAATGATGATACAATTATTGGGGACTCTAAAGAGGTTGCTAAAGCTTTAGATATTATCAGGTCGAAGGGTCCCCGCCTAGGCCTTGACCTTAATATTAAGAAAACCGAAGTATTTTGGCCGTTGTGCAAAGGGGTTAAGGTACAGGAGGGGATATTTCCCTGTGAGATTGGAAGACCAGTGCTAGGTGTGAAACTCCTCGGGGGAGCCGTTAGACGGGATGTCGGGTTCATCAGTGAACTTGCTATGAAAAGAGCTTCGCGGGCTGTGGAGTTGATGTGCTATCTCCCGCGTTTGCGTGACCCTCAATGCGAGCTCCTTTTGCTCCGCTCATGTATGGGAGTTGGAAAGTTGTTGTTCAGTCTCAGAACATGCTAATATGTGTATGTAGGGGAAGCAGTTTTTGTTTTTGACAATGGCCTTCAGGGGCGATTGAGGACATCGTGGTTTGTGGTGGTGCCTTCTTTGGAGATTTTCAATGGAGGTTGGCATCAATTCTGACTCATTTTGGAGGTTTGGGTTTGTGTTCAACTTCAGACGTTTCTACATATGCGTTTGTGGCCTCGAGGGCGCAACATTGGGAATTGCAAGATCACCTTCTTCAAGGTTGTGGTATTTATGGGTTTGACTCTGATTATGGGAGTGCGATAGATCGGTTGCACATTTCACTTCCCGATTTTGATATTAGCGGTTTCTCTAATAAAGACACCGCCCCCCCTAAAGCCCAACATGCTTTGGAGAGTGCCCTTTATAGTGGAATCATCCAGAGTTTGGAAATGAAGTTTGATCTATCCCCACGTCAGAAAGCGGTGTCTGAGTGTCTTCGGGCTCCTCGGGCTCTGGATTGCTTAAGTGTTCTCCCTATTGAAGGATTGGGCCAACATATGTCGGCTTTGGAGTACCGGGCCATCCTGAAGTATCGGTTAATGATCCCTTTGTTTCCGGTAGATGAGCCGTGCCCGGTTTGCCGCAAGGTTTGTTTGGATTCTTTTGGTGAGCATGCAGTTCATTGCAAAGAGTTGTCTGGGTTTAAGTACATGCATGATTTAGTGAGGGATGTTCTATGCGATGTTCTTAAACGAGCCGGAATTTCGGTTAAAAAGAAGCCCCCGTAAACTTTCTTACGGATCCTCCAAGAAGGAAGATCTACATTACGACCGGCCGATATTCTTGTTTTTGGGTGGGTAGGTGGAAAACACGCTTGTGTCAACCTCACAGGAGTGTCCCCTCTTGTTGGGCTTAGGGACAATGGGTTTGTAGTAGGCCAGGCAGAATTGAAGGCGGCATCGGGCAAGGTTGTTAAACACGAGAGAGCTTGTTTGGAGAATTAACACGTGTTTATTCCCTTTGCCTTTGACACTTTTGGTTTCTTAGCTCCCGATGCCGTGGACGTTTTGAATAGGGTTCAGAAAGTTGTGCATAGTAACGTATCGGCCCATAAGAACCGAAACTTTGTTTTTAGTAGGATTGGGTTTGCTATCCAAAAGGGGGTTGCGGTGCAGCTTGTTGCCCGCTTACCTGCCACTTCATTGTAAATCGTTTGGATGTTTCTATGGTATTACAAAAACATAAATATATATATATATATATAAATATATATATCCATTAGTGTATGTTTGTCCTTTATTGTCCGTTAACGTCCATTTACAATATTAATGGACGGAGATGAACGGAAACGGAAAAACTCAATTTCTTATTGGACGGACACAGACATGAATTTTCGTTCGGTAGAGTGTTCGTGAACCGTCCGTTTGTCCGTCAAAAGCTTAACAGACGGACATGGACATGCTCACATCCGGTCCGGTTCGGCCCGTGTACATCCCTAGCAGTATCCCTATTTCATTATTTATAATTACACTAAAAAATCAATGTTTTTTCTCTCTTTTTTTCAATCAAATATTACTTTTTTATACTTTTTATTTATTACATTTTCTCTCTCTTTCACTCACTACCATATTAAAAAAACATTAAAAATATTATAGAGAGCAAACATGTTTCTCCACATTTACTCATGAACAAAAATTCATCTATCTCCACTCACAACTACTTTATATAATATAGAGAACCCATTCATGATGATATGGAGGACATGTTGGGAAATCTCTAATTTTTGGTATTAGTATACGTGAGTCAAATATACAATGTTTTATGACATATATTCGTTGGTAGAGCATTCACAATCCATCTACCATATGAATGCCGATTTTATAATATTAGTAGTGATATATGTAAAATTTGGAGCAACACCAACTTGAAGGGCCCGAATGGATAATACGAAAAGTATAAGGGTGGTATGGATGATCTCATGTGACGGTTTGATGGAGATCCAAAGTTCATGGACCAAGTTGAATAACTTGGTGTCATACTTATCTTTTTATTTATTATTAATTAAATTAGAAGTTTAGTATTATTATGTTTCCTAGAGTAGGATTAGAATTGTGGGTGTTATATAAACCCATCAAAGGTTTTATTTTTAGTTAGAGTAGAAAGAGTAGAAAGTATTATGTTCTTGTTTCTTGTTAATGAAAAGAGTCGCATAAATGTTTTATGCAATATCGTGTTTGGTGTTCTTGATTCACTTGTCTAAGGTTTAACAAGTGGTATCAGAGCCTAACGATCCAGCCTCGTGTTTCTGATTGGTGGCAAGTCTTGATTGTGGTAGTAGTTCCGATCAAAGGCATAAGAGGCTAAGAAACCGATCGTGATCAAGAAACGGTTCAAGATCGTATGAGAAACTGGAGGCTATTTGAATATTGATTTGAGGGCCATCCGCATATACGTATCCGAAGTGAGAAAAGAATTCGGAAGTTTTGAAAAGATCAGTCCGTTACGTTTGTTGTTTAATGGAAGTGAAAGTCGAAGAAAGTTTTGATATCTATTTGTGTGTTCCCTATCGAAGAGAAAGGGAAAAGAGATATATTGCGTTGTGTTTTGTTTTTTACTTGTGCTAGAAAACCTTCTGGCCTCACACAACTGCTTGATAAATATCAATTTAGTGGAACGAATAAAGCAAAACACTTGGGTCAATGCATTTTATTGTGGCGCACGCAAATTAAGGTCACTATCACCAAAGTATAAGAACAAATAATATACTGTATTAATTATTTCTTTCAGAAGTTCAAAGAAGACGGTTGCAAAACTCGTTAAATAATCCAAGTTCTATCAGAGTAAGTTTCTAGTCGTAGCAAGAGTTGTTCCTAGATCAGCGAATCCGAAACAGATATGGCAGAGTTACAGATGGTAGGAGGAATCAAGAAGTTGAACCAAAGCATCTACAAACAATGGTCGAAATGCGTCAAGTGGTATCTCCAAGGTCAAGATCTTTGGCAGGTAATGAATGGTACCGAGACGAGACAACCCGCGAACGATATTAACGGTAGTATCGGGAAGTGGCAGGTGAAAGCGGGCCGAGCGATGTTTTATCATAAAGACAACGGTTGATGATGATGTTCTTGATCACATTCAAGATCTCGAATACCCAAAGCAAGCGTGGGATACGCTGGAGACCTTATTCACGAAGAAGAAAGATGCTCGATTACAACTAGTCAAAGGAGGGTTAATGACGATTTCCCAAGGAGATCTTCCGATCGCACAATATTTCCGTAAAGTGAAGAATCTATGTCGTGAGATTGGAGAACTCGATCCACAGTCTCAGGTTAGCGATGCTCGTATGAAGCGGATACTCATTCATGGTTTAAGCCCAGAGTATCGTAGCTTTGTTACCACTATCCGAGGGTGGGCGACCCAACCGAGTATTACTGAGTTCTAGAATGTTCTTGTTGGACAAGAAGCTTTGGCAAAATAGTTAGCCGATATGTCGATTAAAACTAAGAGTGAAGCCTTGTACGTCGGAAGGAAGGAGAAGCATCGGTTCAACAAAAATAAGAACCGTTATGGCGAGAAAGGCAAGAGTAAGTATTGGGAGAACGAGAAACGTGACCGGCCTGTGAAGAAAGAATGGAACCGAAAGGGTCGGGTTGAAAACTCTGAAGAAGATTCATCGGACGAAGAGAACCGAGACAAGGAATCAAGGTACCAACCAAAACAGTTTCCGTTTAGGTGCCATAACTGTGGACAAAAAGGGCATTTGGCAAGGTACTGTCGAGAGCCTAGGGAGGAAGGTAATGCAGCTGTGGTTAAAGAAACAGAACCGTGGGATGTTGAGGCTAATATGGCCGAGGTTCAAGGAAAATAGGAAGTTGACACCGAATTCAAACCGAATCTGATAGATGAATGGTTTGAAAAAGACTCATGTTGGTGGACAAGTCAGGAAGTAGTGCCAAAGTTGAATCCGTTGAAGGTAACCTTGGAATCATCTATTGTTATTTTGAATTTAGATGATGAGGAAATTGTGTTTGAAGAAGAAAGTACGGTTGATCAAAACGTAACCGTGACGGTAACCGAACAAGACGAGAAAGAAACCGTGTTGAAAGATGTGCACGAGGAGGTAGTTTTGTCTCATGTTACGGGTGGTCATGGTGGAATAGAATACGTTATAAATCAACATACCAACAAAGTCGATGTTGGAGTTTGCATGAGGTTCATGCAAAGTTCGAGTGATCCGAATAAACGGACGAATGAAGGAGTTAAGTTCGAGAGGGAGCATGAATTGAGTGGGGATGGAAGAATTGCTTTGAGTACCATGATAGTTGATCATGGGGTTGAGAAAGCAAAAGTTGTTTCCCATCTAAAAGCAGGTGATGCAGTTCTAAATAGTGGTAATCTCGAAACTAGCTTATTTGTCAACAGGAAAAAGAATCCTGCAAGTAATGTTATAAAGTTGAATCCAATAATCAAGCTCAAGGAAGTGCGATCGTTACAAGGTGTGAAGGATCTTGGAGGAACAATGGAAGTTGGTATTGAGAGGTAGTGTAAAACTTGGAGCAACACCAACTTGAAGGACCCGAATGGATAATACGAAAAGTATAAGGGTGGTATGGAAGATCTCAAGGAGCGGTTTGGTGGAGATCCAAAGTTCTTGGACCAAGTTTAATAACTTGAGGTCATACTTATCTTTTTATTTATTATTAAATAAATTAGAAGTCTAGTATTATTATGTTTCCTAGTTTTAGTAGGGTTAGAATTGTGTGTGTTATATAAACCCATCAAAGGTTTTATTTTTAGTTAGAGTAGAAAGAGTAGAAAATATTATGCTTGTTTCTTATAAATGAAAAGAGTCGCATAAACGGTTTATGCAATATCGTGTTTGGTGTTCTTGATTCACTTGTCTAAGGTTTAACAATATACACCCCTAAACACTTTTCCCTCACTTGCCACGTATGCACCACGTCAGTTTCCTCCCATCATTTAACATCACCCCTCAAAAATGTTTACACCGTCTTCCTCTTTCTTAAAAAACGCGCACTGTTGAGGAAAAAAGATCATTGTGTCTTTTATTTATTATTATGTTTTGTGTTATTTTCGTCATTGATTATGTATTTTTTTCCTTGACATTATATCTTTTTTTCTTGATATTGTGTTATATTACTGAACATTGTGTTATATTTTTTCAGCATTGTGTCGACACATAAATACTCTGCTATTGATAACATTTTTTGTTGATATAGCTGTTTCTACTAATTTCTATGTTCCTACTCATGAGTAGTATTTATTGCTAGTTGGTTCCTACTTGTAATTAATTCTTACAAGTTTACATGCAACTTTCTATCAACCATACAAATCTGAAGCAACTTTCAAAAGCTTTAATTTAGGGAAATCTAAAATTATATCTTGCAATAGGCGCC
The DNA here is from genome assembly GCF_021521415.1 of Bidens hawaiensis. Lineage (NCBI taxonomy): Eukaryota > Viridiplantae > Streptophyta > Magnoliopsida > Asterales > Asteraceae > Bidens > Bidens hawaiensis. The sequence continues at coordinate 382,624 of NW_027492359.1, read as the reverse complement.
AACGCCTAATAAAAGGGAAATCAAAATTTCCTTTAGGTCTTTAGCAAATCATATTTACATAATATGAATTGATAACATTAAAATCACCAACCTAAAGCAACTCTAAAAAACTAGTTAAGATAATAGAGTGACAAGAGTTCATTTCATTGAGTGATCCTAAAAAAGTGATCCATACATGTACATATTTTGTGATCAGTATAAACAGATACATGTAGATATTGATAGGTGAATAGAAGAGGGAAGACATAACATTGAACGTCAAGTGGTTTGGGCTGATGCTAACGAATATGTGTTGGAAATCTTGTATAATAAAATCAGAAAATAAGAAAAGATATAATCCAGAAACGGTGAACCGTGCTTGTGTTTGACACAATTCCCTTAAACAGATTCGCGGTCTGCTTTCAGGGTACTCCGGTTCGAAGCAGAAACGTAGTACTGCCGGACTCGGACACTTGCCTGAAACGAAATCGTAAATAACAGTGTTGATACAATAGGAAGAAGATGAAGTGTGTTCTGATTGTTGGTGTGTCTAAACTGAAGAGATGGTCTGGTTTATATATCCATACAATTACATAATAATAATCAATACTGTTAATGACCATTAAATAATAATAATATCAAATAATGGCCATTAGTGTAGATTATAAAACTGTAAGTCATAATCATTCTCTTAATGATTATTAATTGTATTGACTGGACCAGTTTTGAATTTTAAAAACAAATTCAAAAAATCGTCTCATGCGGGCTCGGGATTTCGGAGTTGCATTCGTGTCCGCGGGACGTGCGGGCACGCACTAGTTCGATGGATTTCTAGTCCAGAAACCCAAATTTGCACCCCCCCCCCTGCGCACGCGTAGGACTTGTGGTATAACATGTCATAAAGAATTCAAATGGGTGTAAGGTCACTACCTTATAAACCATTCATTATTTTGTTCCCAAACCGATGTGGGACAAACCTTTACCACTTCCACCACTTCCTTCATTCACACACTAATAACTTCGAACAATCCCCCGCATGAATGGAGGTCGAAACAACAACATTATTCCAATTAGATTTCAACAGTTGAATCTTGCATACAATAGGTAGGTGTTATCCTTTGAACCTTTGCTTATGAAGCATACTAAGCCCACTGGCTCTGAGTAGACGGTGATGTCTTTGAACTCGAGGCCGTTTGTGTAGACGACAATACACTTCACACAAGACTCTCCCTGACAAGGTCAAGTCCTCATAGTTATGTTCGTTATGGTCATGAACATGCGCCTGGTTCTGCAAGAGCTATTAAGTATTGTGCCCAACAATACCCTTTGAAGCGACCCCACTTCTCACTCATATAGGTGATTCACCATGTATGACTACCTTGGTCGAATCATTAAAAGCCATATGCTTAGCCTCACACTTGTCACTTTTAGGAATGGACTAGGAAGGTTACCTTGCCACGTGGTAAACTCCCTCTTAAAATTGTAGGGTTATCCCCCCCCCCCCCACAGTGACCGCACGAATTCATACAATTAGGTTTTCCTATTGAACTCAACTCTTGGGATCTCCAGTCTGTTGAGTTAGGTTTCCATCGCATGAACTTTTATTTTTCAAGGGCTTCAGTCCCATTCCCATGGACGACTTCTGAACTAACTCTCTACTTAGGCCTTTCGTTAGCGGATCCGCAATATTATCCTTTGACTTCACGTAGTCAACAGTGATAATTCCAGTAGATATTAGTTGTCGTACCGTATTATGTCTACGTCTAATATGTCTATTCTTACCATTATACATTGTGCTATGAGCTCTGCCAATTGCCGATTGGCTATCACAATGTATACAGATGGCCGATGCTGGCTTAGGCCATCTTGGTATATCCTCAACAAATTGACGTAGCCATTCTGCCTCTTCGCCCGCTTTATCTAGGGCGATGAATTCTGATTCCATCGTGGATCTAGCTATAACCGTTTGTTTAGACGATTTCCACGATATAGCAACACCTCCAAGTGTGAATACATACCCACTTGTTGCTCTGGAATCATTCGTGTCAGATATCAAATTTGCATCACAATGTCCTTCGACAACTGCAGGATATCTGTTATAATGTAACCCGTATTCTCTAGTGTATCTTAGGTACCGAAGCAACCGAATCACACAGTTCCAATGACTTGAACTTGGGTTTCTTGTGTATCTACTTAGCTTGCTCACAACATATGCTAAGTCGGGTCTAGTGCAACTCATAAGATACATCAAGCTGCCAATAATTCTTGAGTATTCCAACTGGTTAATGGGTTCACCTCTATTCTTAGCTAGATGTTGACTCGTGTCAATGGGAGTTCTAGCTACATTAGAGTCATTCGCATTAAACTTCTCAAGAATTTTGCTCACGTAATGGGATTGACTTAAAACAAGTCCATTTTGGTTCGTGTGATTTTAACTCCCAAAATCACATCCGCCAAACCCATGTCCTTCATGTCAAATCTTGCTTTTAACATGTTCTTTGTGGACGTTATGATTTTGTCATCACTTCCAGCAATGAGCATATCATCTACGTATAAACACAAAATGACATATCCATCGGATGTGTCCTTCACGTACACACATTTGTCACATTCATTGATTTTAAACCTAGCATCAAGCATGACATGATCAAACTTTTGGGCTATTTTTTAGAAGCTTGTTTCAATCCATACAAGGATTTCACAAGTTTACATACTTTCTTTTCTTGCCCAACGGCTATGAAGCCTTCGGGTTGTTCCATGTAAATCTCTTCCTCTATATTTCCATTCAAGAAAGCTGTTTTTACATTCATTTGGTGAACTTCCAAGTTTCTAATGGCGGCAATGGCAAGCACCTACCTTATAGATGTTATTCGCATAACCGGCGAATATGTATCAAAGTAATCTAAACCTTCTCGTTGTTTATATTCTTTGATCACCAACCTTGCCCTAAACTTATCGATGGTGCTATCAGGTTTCATCTTCTTCTTGAAGATCCATCGATATCCTAGTGGTTTACATCCTTGAGGAAGATCTACTAGTTCCCACGTATGATTTTGTAAGATAGAATCTATCTCACATTTGATGGCCTCCCTCCACTGAGGTCCTTCAGCAGATTTCACCTCTTGTTGATACGTTTGAGGTTTCTCTTCTACCATGTAGGTGAGGAAATCAGGGCCGAAAGATTTTTCAGTCCTTTGCCGTTTACTTTTTCTGATTTCAACCTCCTCTGTCTCAGATTGTTACCGAGGTTCATCTCCAGTACTCTCGTTTTGAATACTTTCCTCAACCGGTCTAGAATAGCTCGGTAAACATGGGAACTTATATTCAAACCATGATGCATCCTTTATTTCTATTATGGTGCCATTGTTTATTCAGGGATTCTTGGAATCATGCACAAGAAATCGATATGCACCACCGGGAAGGGTATATCCTATAAATATACAATCCACGGTTTTGGGTCCTATTAGTAGGCGTTTTGGTAGAGTCACCACTACCTTGGCTAGGCACCCCCACACTCGCAAGTATTTATATGGTGGTTTAATTCTCGTCCATAACTCATATGGAGTTAGATCTTTCTTCTTATTCGGTATTTTGTTTAAGACATAATTAGCCGATAAGATTGCTTCCCCCCACATGTCCGGGCTTACCCAGAAGTTATCATCATGGCATTCATCATTTCTTTCAATGTTCGGTTCTTACGTTCCGCTATGCCATTTGATTGAGGGGAGTAAGGAGGCGTGACTTCATGTATGATTCCTTCTTTTTCACACAAGTCAATAAAATGTGAAACATATTCACCTCCTCGGTCACTCCTTACTCTTTTAATTTTTCGATTTAGTTGATTCTCAACTTCGGCTTTAAATAAGATAAACTTATCAATAGCCTCGTCCTTACTCTTAAGTAAGTAAACATAGCAATATCTTGTACTATCATCAATAAACGTGATGAAGTACTTGTTCCCACCACGAGTAGGAATTGCTTTTAGATTACACACATCGGTGTGAATCATCTCGAGGAGTTTGGTAAATCATTCAATCTTTTTGACTGACGATCTCGTTTGTTTTGCTTTGACGCAAGTTTCACATTTATTATTTGAGTCGATATAGAATGTTGGTATGCATTTAAGTTTAATCAAACGTCGAATGGAATTAAATTAACATGACCTAGTCTACCATGCCAAACATTAGAAGACTCAAGCATATAAGCAGAACTAGTAGCATTCTCATTCATTTTGTTAAACACGGTTACATTCAACTTGAACATACCATTAAGGGCATAGCCCTTACCAACATACACACCATTTTTGGTCAACACGACCTTATCAGACTCAATCACCATTTTGAACCCAAACTTGTTCAATTGCCACCCCGACACAAGGTTCTTACGAATTTAGGGAACATACAACACATTTGACAAAGTAAGATCCTTTCCCGAAGTCATCTTCAAAACCACATTCCCCTCACCTTTGACTTCGGCCGTAGCGGAGTTTCCCGTAAACACCTTTTCTCCATTAGTCACCTCTTTGAAAGTACTAAAGAGACTTTTATCAAAGCACACATGACGGGTAGCCCCCGTATCGACCCACCAATCTTTGTTATTTTGGCCAACCAAGTTAACTTCGGTGACCATAATCGAGAGGTCCGTGACCACCGCAACAAGGTTCTTAACCTCACGAACCATGTTAACTTGTCGAGCATTTTCTTTCTTTGGAAGCTTGCACTCTTTGGCCTATGGCCTTGCTTCCCACGATTATAACAAGTTCCTTGGAACTTCTTTTTCTTCCCGACTCCCCCCTTAGGACCAAGGTTGAAGCCTTTCCCATGATTTTTCTTTCCACCATTTTTACCATTTGAAGATTGACCATGTTCAACAACATTGGCCTTTGTTGTTCCGGGACCGTCAATTCTTTTTAGAGCAATTTTGTTATCTTCTTCAATACGAAGACAAACAACAAGATCATCAATGGTCATCTCCTTTCGTTTATGCTTGAGATAGTTCTTGAAATCGACCCAACTTGGTAGTAGCTTCTCAATAATACAAGCAACTTGGAATGTCTCACTAAGCGACATCCCTTCCGCATGAATTTCATGAAGAATAACTTGTAAATCTTGGACTTGATTTATAACAGTTTTTGAGTCTACCATTTTAAAGTCCAAGAACTTAGCCACCACGAGTTTCTTAGTACCGGTTCAAAGTGATCAAATAAAAGAACATCTTTTGTTGCCACTGTTTGAAATTCACACCGGTGAACTTCTCCGGTTTCTCATCATGAGACGTGACAGAAGTCGGCAACGGAGCAACCAAACCGGTTGTGATAGCAACCGCATTAGTCACGATGGCAGAAACAGCAGCGCTCATGGGTTGGGATTCCATTCTGAAACGAAAAATACAAGAATAATAATAAGAATCTATTTAAGTTTGTTGGAAATCTTGTATAATAAAATCAGAAAATAAGAAAAGATATAATCCAGAAACGGTGAACCGGGCTTAATACACGCACGAGTTCGATGGATTTCTAGTCCAGAAACCCAAATTTGCACCCCCCCCCCCCCGCGCGCGCGCTTAGGACTTGTGGTAAAACATGTCATAAAGAATTTAAATTGGTGTAAGGTCACTACCTTATAAACCATTTATTATTTTGTTCCCAAAACGATGTTGAACAAACCTTTACCACTTCCACCACTTCCTTCATTCACACACTAATAACTTCCAACATCTGCGCCTTCCGTTTTTTATAGGATCTTCAATTGGGAATATGCGTCCACTAAAATCAGGATCGACTCAATGATGTTGGAAGCTTAAATAGAAATGAGATTTTGTGACCCTTTTTAAACAATTGTGTTAAAAAAAATAGTGTTGATAACCGGTCTCCAACAAGTGACCTACCACTAAGCAACACAAAAGTTTACCACTCGACCAATAGTAATTTTTGTTTCTAATCTGTTGATTAAATGCATATCTGTATATAATATTTTTTAAAATTAATTTGGAGGCCTTAATTAATTAAGTATGGTCCTAAAGCCATATCATATTTTTGCTAGCCCACTGGCCGACCATGACTAAAATTCTCTATATAAGTTGTGGCTTTGTTTTATTTATTCGTGGGGAATTGGAGTCAGCCGAAATTAAGAAACGCAAATAAGTGTTGATCCCCTTTGGACCATCACTAGATTTTCATACACACGGATGGATTCTTGGTAATTGGAGGTGTTCATCAACTATGTTGTTGACCGAAACTTAAGTACAACTCTTATGGTTAGGTTACAATTGTCGGTTGCTCATTTTCATAAAACAAGTCGTACATGTTACGTTAAGATTTTGAGATTTAGTTTTCAGTCAAACCTATTCATTTATAGATACATTAAATTGTAGGAACAAACTATAAAAATGTAGATATGTGGTTAGACTATATGAAACCTGATATTTAGTTTTCATACAATACAATTAAGTGATCCAGCTGCAAAACTGATCATGTTGGAACTGAAGGAAAAAGATCCGGTTATAGAAATAGAAGGCACCGAAATTATGTGTTAAAAAGAAAAGATTGTTTAAGGAAGTTTGCCTTTCAATTACTTCACTTAATTTAGTATATCCGTTATGCTTCTTTCTTGGGCAATTCACAACAATCATGCTTCGTTGTTTTTAGCCTTCAGTTATATTTATTTGAATATATTTGCATACACAAAGATTACCCCGGTTTCTTGATGTAGATGTTGTGCTCTAATAAAAACAAGTATTTGTAATCACCTAAATACCTATAAGTAGTATGGTAAGTAAGATCGTCTCTACATGAAATAAGTGGAAAGTGCAAGTTTGATTCATGACCTGAAAACTATTTAGCTTAGCGGACAAACGACGCCAAGCGGTTTAGAAGATGTTTGAATGCAACACGATTACTTTTAAAGCGTGTTCGTTTCACGGAATTTTTTCAAAGGAATTGGAATTGGAATGGAATGTTTGGAAATTCATATCATGTGTTTGGTTGGTTAATATGTCATTGGAATTGAAATCTTCTCCATTCTATTGATCTCTTTTCAATCTACTAACATATAAATAATAAAATAACAAAAAAAATGATAATTTTAAAAAATCTAAAATATAAATATTAAAAAATTAATTAAAAAATCAAAAATTTATTTAAAAATCAAACAAAAAAAAATAATTAAAAAAACTAAAAAATATATTAAAAATAAATAAAAAAGTTAAAAATAATTTTAAAAAATTAAAACTAGTGTAAAAAATCTAGAAGTACTAAAAAAATTTAAGAAAATAATAAAAAACATATATATATATATATATATATATATATATATATATATAGGGTACGGTTAATGTAAAAAACAATATTTTTGTGAGAAAAATAGGAATAGATCTAGGCCCTTGGATCTATGATCTAGTGGTTGAGATTAGTAGTTTCTAAATAATTGTATTGTTTCATATTTACATTGTATAGTGTCATATTTAGGTGGTTTGTTTTATTTTAAAGCTCTTCTCACACTTCTCACAAAACACTTGTTTTTTATTTGAACTCTTTTCTATATATATATATATGTGTGTGTGTGTGTGTGTGTGTGTTTATGCTTGCAACACAATAAGACGTCATAACACCACCATAAACAAACATTTGATACGGTTAAGTTCAAAAACTCATATACTGTAACACCCCGGCTTAAGCGAAATACGAGAGTGTGACGTACAGATTGCCCAAAACACATGTGACACTATTAAGTGACAATATTATCACTAATTAATTTAAACATCAAGTACACAAGAAATAAGGGAAATACAATAACAATTAACAAATTGTCCATTTATTAATATAACCTAAGTTCTAGTGTCTTCTCCGTTTCATCCTCTAATAATTGTACCTCTAACATATATATAAAAAATAAAGTCAACTAAATGAATAGTTGGTGAGTTCACACAAGTTCTGATATACGTACATAAAAATCATACAATTCCATAAACAAGTGTAAATGAGCAAGTAATGTAGCGAACTCAGATAAGCGCAAGTAAGGTCCTTTCCAGTTGGGATTGTGCACCAAAGTACTCGGATAATGAGACCCTTTTCCACTAATAACAACAAATGTATTGAGAGCAAAGGGGAGCGTATGATCATACTATCTTGAAGTAATCCATGAGCAAGTAATTTGTAGCAAGTAACAAGTAAACACACAAGTCCATGTAGCAAATTGTACTTTGTAAATAATGAATAAACGAAATTGAATTGTTGATAGGATATATATGCTACCCCCAAATAGTTTAAAAAAAGGTAAAAAGGGGGTGTGAGAAACTCACCTTGAAGTTGAAGACAAATTTGAAATAAATCGAAAGTGCATAAATGAAACCGAAGTAATTGAACGTCACGAACTAGAATTAAAAGCACAAAATTAATATTAACCAATGTGTGACATTCGTCAAATTTGAGTCTTGATTTATATTAGTTTTGTAAACTTTTATTTATATAAAACTGATTCAAGATTTTTAGAACCTTATTTATTATTACATAATATTATTATAGACCTCGATCATCAATAAATCGATGTTTGCCATATTATAGTGTCGTTAAGAAAAACATAAAGGGTTCAAACTGAGTTTTGCAAAGTTGTTATAAGCCTTGGAAACTTTTAAACTAACATTAAACATTTATTAGAACTTGAGGGGCGAAAATGTAAGATTTATAAACCACCTATATAATCAAACAAACCCAAACCCTAACATATGTCATCCAGCTGCCACCCCACCCCTATTGCCGTTTTCCGGCAGCTGCGTCCGACGGCCGGAGCAGCGGTCCGGCGTCCCGACCACCGTCGGCCACCTCTCCCCTCTATCCCTCCAACGCATCACCACCACTCCCTCTCCTCTCTGCACGTTTTTCCGGCCACCCTCCTTCCCTCTCTTGTCTTCTCCGGCGACGAAAAACCGGCCCCCCCGGAGCTCCGCCTCTCTCTCTCTCTCACGGACTCTCTCTCTGTCTCTCTCTCACGGTCTCTCTTTATCTCTCTAACTATATCTCTCTGCTCTCACCCTCTCTCTCCCTCTCTCTCACGTCTCTCTCTATCTCTCTTCTCTCTCTCTCTGTTTCATTTTCCGGCAGCTTCTGTTTCTTCGTCTCCAGCGGGTTCGACTCGATTCTTTCCCGGTGTAGAGCCACGACCTCGTGAACAACTAATAGGTAAATTAACAATTGTGGGTTTAACTTTAAGTTTGATTAACAAATTGTTATCTTGGTTCGGTTGGTTGGTACGTTAGTTATTAACTAGAGGTCTCGGGTTCGGGTCTCATCCTAGATCGGTTTTGTTATTGTTTCTTTTTATACTTAATAAATTTATTATTACTATTATTATTAACATAAATACATAAAGATTATTATTTTGATTATTAACAAGATAATATTTATTATTATTATTATAACTATTATTATTATTATTATCATTTAACAAATCAATTATTATTATCATTATTTTCATAATAATAGTTATTATTATTATTATTATTATTATGATTATTATTATCATTATTATTATGATTATTAAGGAATATTACTAAAATCTAATATTGTTAATATTATCCACTTGTTTTATTAAACCGGAACCCATGTCGGGCATAGTTACCATTTAACGTCATCGTCACTCGAGTTATATCTTTTTATCACTAATACTACTATTACTAAAATGTTATAAGTATTAGTTATTATTAATATGACACATATAATTATTATAATAATAATTATTATTAATATTAAAACTTATAAATCTAATAATAACGTTTTCAACAATAAAGTAATAATTATTATATTTATTATCACTATTACTATTATTAGTTTTAACAACAATCTTCAATTGGTAGTATTACTATGTATCATTATCATCTTTATCTTATATATATATATATATATATATATATATATATATATATATATATCTTATATATCTTATATATCTAAATATATATATATATATATATATATATATATATATTTATTAGAACTTGAGGGGCCAAAATGTAACATTTATAAACCACCTATATAATCAAACAAACCCTAACCCTAACATATATCATCCAGCCGCCACCCCACCCCCATTGTCGTTTTCCGGCAGCCCCGAATTTCCGGCAGCTACCTCCGACGGCCGGAGCAGCATTCCGGCGACCCCACCACCGCCGGCCTCATATCTCCTCTATCCTTCCGACGCACCCCCACCACTCCTTCTCCTCTCCGCACGTTTTTCCGGCCACCCTCCTTCCCTCTCTTGTCTTCTCCGGCGACGGGAAACCGGCCCCCCAGAGCTCCACCTCTCTCTCTCACGGACTCTCTCTCTCTCTCTCACGGTCTCTCTCTATCTCTCTAACTATCTCTCTCTACTCTCACCCTTTCTCTCTCTCTCTCTCACGGTCTCTCTCTATCTCTCTTTTCTCTCTCTCTCTCTGTTTCATTTTCCGGCAGCTTCTGTTTCTTCGTCTCCGACGGGTTCGGCTCGATTCTTTTCCGGTGTAGAGCCACGACCTCGTGACCAACTAATAGGTAAATTAAAAATTGTGGCTTTAACTTTGAGTTTGTTTAACAAATTGTTATCTTGGTTCGGTTGGTTGGTACGTTAGTTATTAAACTAGAGGTCTCGGGTTCGGGTCTCATCCTAGATCGGTTTTGTTATTGTTTCTTTTTATACTTAATAAAATTATTATTACTATTAGTATTAACATAAATACATAAAGATTATTATTATGACTATTAACAAGATAATATTTATTATTATTATTCTTAACAAGATAATATTTATTATTATTATTATCACTATTATTATTGTTATTATTATCATTTAACAAAAAAATTATTATCATTATTTTCAAAATAATAGATTATTATTATCATTATTATTATGATTATTAAGGAATATTATTAAAATCTAGTATTTTTAATATTATCTACTTGTTTTATTAAACCGAAACCCATGTCGGGCATAGTTACCATATAACGTCATTGTCACTCGAGTTATATCTTTTTATCACTAATACTACTATTACCAAAATGTTATAAGTATTAGTTATTATTAATGTGACAGATATAATTGTTATAATAATAATAATAATAATTATTATTATTATTATTATTGAAACTTATAAATTTATTATTAACGTTTCAACAATAAAGTAATAACTATTATATTTATTATTAATATTACTATTATTAGTTTTAACAACAATCCTCAATTGGTAGTATTACTATGTATTATAATATCATCTTTATCTTATATATATATATATATATATATATATATATATATATATATAACTTATTCTAAAATCATTATTATCATTTCTATCCTTATTATTAATGATATTATTATACGCTTTAATATCAACTCATTTTTTTTTATAAAAACCGAACTCTTGATTTAAACCCGTCTTGTTTCTATTCAATTTTGGGTTAGTTATTTAAAAGCGCAATAAAATAATATTATTTTATTTTTAAATTGTCAATTAAGTACGAGTCCCTAATCATTAACAAATTAACCGGTAATCCGATTAACAACCGAACCTCATCGTTCAATGTTTTCAATATAATTTTATTACGGTTTTCAAGTTCATTAATATATATTACATTTTTTATTTTTAGCTAAGGTGTTTATCGTTTCAAGTCGGATTCGTTCGTTTTGTTCACAAGCTTTATATATATCGATCATTTATTATTTTTCTGATTCGTCAATCGAGGTGAGTACTTTCATACCCCTTTTTCCATCTTTCGTTTTGGGGTGACATTTCATACTTATCAAACTAAATGCTTTATTTACTTGAATCTTAAACCCACAAACGTGATTGTATACATTACTTAAATACTTGCATGATTTGGTGTTCTATGCTATATGTCTATGTGTTTATCGCTTTCAGTCATGGGGGGAGTCTATAAATCCGTGATCTATCCGGTATTCTCTTATAGCACGGTGTCGTTAACGTAATGCAATTAACGATATTCTATTAAATCCTGAACCATCTGGTATTCTCTTATGGCAGGTGTCGCTAACGTAATTCTATTAGCGATTTTATCCAAATTATGGCTATTATTTATTGTTTTGTATACAAGTTTTGTGGCCTTTTTATTACTATATACTTATATGCTCAAACTTATGAATTGCTCACCAACCTTTGTGTTAGCAAACTTTATTTTATGAAATGTTACAGGTTTGACTTTTGCTGACTCGAGGACTTGACGAAAACGTTACGAATACTATTAGGATATTAGTAAAACGAACAATATAATTGCTACTTGTATTCAACTTGTTTGTGTGGACGAGATGTGTTTATTGATTCATTGAAATAAAATGAGTTGAATAAATATTGTCAATTTAAATAGTGTCTTGTGTATTTGGGCAATCAGTTGCACCCCGGCATGTTCCGCCGCCTTTGGTCGGGGTGTGACAGATTGGTATCAGAGCCACAAGACTATAGGATAGGTGGTTAGACGTAACGACCTAGTATAGTCTTTACTTTAGGGTCCTTATACGTGTTGCCTATACGTGTTTACCCTACTTGATTGTTCAATACACTTGTTTATTTATATACTTATTTATTTCATCAAATTGTATATATACACATACACACATTTTCATAATACTCCAAGATATCCTTACCTTAAAACGCAAAAACATTAGTTTTTATTGTGTTTTATGGATGACGAGCTTAACTTGGATCCCATTGTTTCAAATCTCCTTAAAGATTGTCTCATATGAGATGACCACTTTAAGTAGTCGAATCCGAGCATTCCGCTCGCTATCCTAATTTTCGGTGTGGAAACAATAGGACCGCGGTGGTTCGTGGACTAGTGTTTTGACATGACGTTGTATTCCGACTTATTATTTTTGTTACAATCGTTATTTGAGTCGAAAACATGAAAAGACGCGGTGATACGTGCACATGTTTAGACTCCAACATGGTATTTTTGTAAAAATGTTTTTAGTGTCGGGATGTCAAGTCATGGTGGTTCATGCACGATTTTTTCGCCTTTAAATCTTAAAACTTTATTTGTACATTTCAATAACTTAAACCATTTTCCCTTTATTTTGTTATAAATCCTTATCACAAATCTTCATTTATAAAGGTAATTTTATATTGTGAATAATTCTTTTATATTTCGATTTTATGTAGTAAAGTTTTACGCCAATTTTCTCATTTTGTTTTCAAAACGATTTTATTTATATAAATTTCATCCATTGCGATCTCTTCGATAAATATATGTATATATATATATATATATACATTTTTGATCCATTCACTATGATTTTTAATATGACATCTATTTTCATTAAGATTATTTATAAACAAAATTCTCATTATGTAAATTTCATCATATTAAAAAGATTTCATGACAAATGTTACTTTGAATTTTCAAGTAAATTTCTATTGAATAAATCTTAAATTGTCTTTAAAGTCCTTGTACAAAAATTTTATTTTTATAACTATTCCGTTTATTTCGGACGATCACATCAAAATTTTAATTATTTAAACTTCTCACGATATTTTTAATTATACTACATTATATAATACACGTGGTAAAAAAATTTTCGCTACCCAAATTTATTTTCATAACAACTTTCATCATGCAATCTTAGGTTCATTATAAATTTTCGCAAATAAAAAATTTACGTTATACGATTTTCCGCGTTCTAAAATTCTTATGATAGTTTTCCTATGATTTTTCAAGAAAGTCACAAAGTTATAGTTTGTAATCTTCTTGAAACCCTCATGCAAAACTTCATAGAAATTTTACTTTAAAGATAGAATCGTTTGCTCGTGATTTCTCGATTTACAATGACGGTCATTCTAACTTACTATGATATTTTTGTTACACGATATTAAATAATGAACTTGGTAAAAAAATTTCTTTTTGCAACTTTATATTCCCAAAACGACACTCATCATTCAATGTTTGATACCTCATAACAAATTTTAATATTCAATTTACTTATTTTAAATTCCCTCATAAGCAAAAAAAAAATTCTATTTATATAATATATATATTCATATAAATATTAACTTGTAATTTTTATTATCAAAATTTTCATGGATGCTTCAAACATTATTTATAAATTATGATATTTTTAATTTAAAACCTATTATTAGTCAAAAAAAATCTCCCTAAACGCAACCACAAGTTCCCACACAACCGTAATCCATCTCAAACTACCGCCTTAAATCAAACCACCTTTCCGCTTCAAAAGTTTCCCGAGCACTCAAATTTTTCCTCAATATGAACGAAACCTAAAACATCAAGTTATATCCTCACCTACCCAAACCCCATGCAAGTCCAAGATATACAAAAAAATCAACTCAGCAAAAAAAAGCCCTAAATACCGACAAACACACCCACAAATGCCTTGAACATATAATAACCAAAGCTTACCCAACTATGGCTTAAATCCTTCAACCCATGCTATGTCAATTCACCAAACCATATTGCCACACCGTTTCCATCCAACCATAGAGTCGATGTTAAAATAGTAACCCAAACACTCCTTACAAAATACATGTATAAACCAAATCTTAACCCAAACTAGCCAATATCAAATTATCCACCCATCAACTTAACCCAAACTCAAATAAGCCAAACCTCACTTATTAGCCCAACCACTACTCATACAAGCATCCAAGCATAAACCACTCAAACGACCTAAACTCAACAAACCTCATAAATCCAACTCAAGAAAACCCAACTACGCAAGCCAACCGAAACATACACACGCAAGCTTCGCTTTACCCTTAAATTATATATATATACACACACACACACCTACATACAACTAGTGTATTTATAACAACTTCATGTGTTCAAATAATCACTTACAGATTAGAAACTCTTTCAAGATTAACGGTTTACATGTTATCTCCATAGTTTATAAATTATCTTTGTAAAATGTAATATTGTCATGACAACAAAATTTGATTATGAGGATTTGCTTTCAAAGATTATTAAACGATTATATGAGTTATTTCAAGATTTATAAATATAGTCACCTAAGGTGATAAATCTCATAAAGACTTTATAAATTTGAGGTTTCATTTTGAATGTTGAATGCGGGATTTATTTAGTAACTAATTTTAACTTTCACCATCTTGCATAAACTCAATGACCATGGCTTTGCAAATCTTTTGGGACGCGTTTATAAATACTTTATGTCGTTACACAGATTTTTGCTCAATAACAATTTACGCAAACTATTACTTCTTATTAATGCAAGCATTATTTTATAAATAATTTTTTTTATCACAACCGCTTTACGTATAGAAACTCCTTTAACAAATTGGACTTACAAGATTTACACTTGATAATGATCAAAATGATTCTCTAGCTACGCGATACCGCGATATATTGATATAATTATATTCATTTTCTTGGAAACAATAAAACGGCCTCACTTAAGACCTCATTTTCAGTTTTAGTCTATTATACGTTCGCGATTTACAAATTTCGACATTAAATTCGAGTCTCACAATTATTGCGATTTTATTTTCATTTGATTAGATGTTTCGATGACAATATTATGCACATGAGATTTCATTTTTGTGTTTGGATTTTCGTGACCGAGTGCAAACTATTCAATAACAATTTGTGTAATACTTTCAAAACCTTAACTTCGTCAAAATCTCGTTTATCTTTTAAACGATATTATCATGATTTATATTTGAGCATTTATGTAAACACGATTCTATACATTATTCTATATCATTTCATCTAATCTATTAACGGCCTATGTGTGGCTGTCTACAAGTTTTGGCGCTATTAGAAACCGTTATTATAATGACGATTATATAAATGGTTTCACAATAGTGGCCGTATTCACGTTTTATCACATTTCATCGATTGTTTTGGTTGTTAATCAATACTATTTTATTTATATTGATGCACGTATGCGTCACCCCAAAGAAACTCACCTCATCCTAGTGATTTCACACAATCATATTCTCAATTACTTATAACCTCAAGTTTGTACATGTATGAAACTCATTGCACGACATTATTGAATTGTAACGTACTCATGTACTCACCTTTTGGGTTTCTCATTTTCACTCTTTAGACCCTCGTTTCACTTATTGGATTTTTCTCATTTTTCACTAAATCTTAGTGTCCCGACGTACAACCATGGAGCCTAAGGATTTGTTTATTCTTTTCACATTAATTCATTTGACTTTAAATCCCGTTTTGTAATTGTTTACCATGAATTTTATTTATTTGATCGTCTTTACTTATTTAAACCAAAATAGTTATTTTCACCTTGGGTATACTCTAAGATTTTAATTGTTTCATTTATATATCCCATCTTCCTACTTATTAAAAATTCAATCCCGAAAATTTACAACCACTAGTACTGTTTTACCAATATTGGTAAAATTCAACAAATTTATTTACACAAAACCGAACTATTAATGAAATATAGTTCATTAATAGTTAAAGATTTCAAAATAAATATGTCTCTTAAACCACGCAATGGAACGAACCATGTGGACCATACGACGATTGAAATAATTATGGGTGCACACTTAATTATCGAAATCCCCGTATGGAAGTCATAGTAAGTACGGTTGTGTGCGATAACTCAGACCCGAGGATGATGGCAGAAAAATGATAAAGATGCGAAATCAGGATAAGGGCATGGTGGATACGACGCCGGTACATCCTATATATAAGTGCCCATATTTTGTTTCTCATTTGTAACGTTTTTTTTCGAGTCATGCAAGGATTCGACGTTATTCTTTGCTAAAAAAAAGTTCATACAATTATCTTACTAAAAACGATATTTGTTAATAATTATTTTTCTTTAAGTTAATTTTAATTTCGGTACGAAATTTCTAAGAAGTTGGGGATACTGTGACATTCGTCAAATTTGAGTCTTGAGTTACATTAGTATTGTAAACTTTTATTTTTCTAAAACCGTTTCAACATTTTTAGAACCTTATTTATTATTACATAATATTATATAGACATCGGTCATTAATAAATCGATGTTTGTCATATTATAGTGTCATTAAGAAAAACATAAAGGGTTCAAACTGAATTTGCAAAGTTGTTATAAGCCTTGAAAACTTTTAAACTCACATTAAACATTGATTAGGACTTGAGGGGCGAAAATGTAACATTTATATGCCACCTATATAATCAAACAAACCCTAACCCTAACATATGTCATCCAACCGCCACCCCACCCCCATTGCCGTTTTCCGGTAGCTGCCTCCGACGACCTGAGCAGCGGTCCGGCGTCCCGACCACCGCCGGCCACCTCTCCCCTCTATCCCTCCAACGCACCACCACCACTCCCTCTCCTCTCTGCACGTTTTTCCAGCCACCCTCCTTCCCTCTCTTGTCTTCTCCGGCGACGGAAAACCGGCCCCCCCGGAGCTCCGCCTCTCTCTCTCTCTCACGGTCTCTCTCTAACTATATCTCTCTGCTCTCACCCTCTCTCTTTCTCTCTCTCGCGGACTCTCTCTCTCTCTCTCACACGTCTCTCTCTATCTCTCTTCTCTCTCTCTCTCTGTTTCATTTTCCGGCAGCTTCTGTTTCTTCGTCTCCAGCGGGTTCGACTCGATTCTTTCCCGGTGTAGAGCCACGACCTCGTGAACAACTAATAGGTAAATTAACAATTGTGGGTTTAACTTTGAGTATGATTAACAAATTGTTATCTTGGTTCGGTTGGTTGGTACGTTAGTTATTAAACTAGAGGTCTCGGGTTCGGGTCTCATCCTAGATCGGTTTTGGTATTGTTTCTTTTTATACTTAATAAATTTATTATTACTATTAGTATTAACATAAATACATAAAGATTATTATTTTGATTATTAACAAAATAATATTTATTATTATTATTAACAAAATAATATTTATTATTATTATTATTATTATTATTATTATTATTATTATCACTATTATTATTGTTATTATTATCATTTAACAAATCAATTATTATTATCATTATTTTCATAATAATAGATTATTATTATGATTATTATTATCATTATTATTATAATTATTAAGGAATATTACTAAAATCTAATATTGTTAATATTATCTGCTTGTTTTATTAAACCGGAACCATGTCGGGCATAGTTACCATTTAACGTCATCGTCACTCGAGTTATATCTTTTTATCACTAATACTACTATTACTAAAATGTTATAAGTATTAGTTATTATTAATGTGACACATTTAATTATTATAATAATAATTATTATTAATATTAAAACTTATAAATCTATTAATAACGTTTTCAACAACAAAGTAATAATTATTATATTTATTATCACTATTACTATTATTAGTTTTAACAACAATCTTCAATTGGTAGTATTACTATGTTTCATTATCATCTTTATCTTATATCTATATATATATATATATAACTTATTCTAAAATCATTATTATCATTTCTATCCATATTATTAATGATATTATTATACGCTTTAATATCAACTCATTTTTTTATAAGAACAGAACTCTTGATTTAAACTCGTCTTGTTTCTATTCAATTTTGGGTTAGTTATTTAAAAGCCCAATAAAATAATATTATTTTATTTTTAAATTGTCAATTAAGTACGAGTCCCTAATCATTAACAAATTTACCCGTAATCCGATTTACAACCGAACCTCATCGTTCAATGTTTTCAAAATAGTTTCGTTACGGTTTTCAAGTTCATTAATATATATTACATTTTTTATTTTTAGCTAAGGTGTTTATCGTTTCAAGTCGGATTCGTTCGTTTTGTTCACAAGCTTTCTATATGTCGATCATTTATTATTTTCCCGATTCGTCAATCGAGGTGAGTACTTTCATACCCCTTTTTCCATCTTTCGTTTTGGGGTGACATTTCATACTTATCAAACTAAATGCTTTATTTACTTGAATCTTAAACCCACAAACGTGATTGTATACATTACTTAAATACTTGCTTGATTTGGTGTTCTATGCTCTATGTCTATGTGTTTATCGCTTTCAGTCATGGGGGGATTCTATAAATCCGTGATCTATCTGGTATTCTCTTATAGCACGGTGTCGTTAACGTAATGCAATTAACGATATTCTATTAAATCCTGAACCATCTGGTATTCTCTTATGGCAGGTGTCGCTAACGTAATTCTATTAGCGATTTTATCCAAATTATGGCTATTATTTATTGTTTTGTATACAAGTTTTGTGGCCTTTATATTACTATATACTTATATGCTCAAACTTATGAATTGCTCACCAACCTTTGTGTTGACAAACTTTATTTTATGAAATGTTACAGGTTTGACTTTTGCTGACTCGAGGACTTGACGAAAACGTTACCAATACTATTAGGATATTAGTAAAACGAATAATATAATTGCTACTTGTATTCAACTTATTTGTGTGGACGAGATGTGTTTATAGATTCGTTGAAATAAAATGAGTTGAATAAATATTTTCAATTTAAATAGTGTCTTGTGTATTTGGGCAATCAGTTGCACCCCGCCATGTTCCGCCGCCTTTGATCGGGGTGTGACACAATGACATATGAAAAGCAGATAAATCGGGTTGTCGGGATTTTTATATATTTTTCATCATTTTTTGAAGTTTGATATTATAATATTATAATATTTTTTTAATGAAATTTTAACGAATTATTAAATCTAACGTTTTTCTTATTTACAAATTAAGGTTAGTTTGGATATTATAAAAGTTATAGAAAAATTGGTGTTAACGAATTATAAAGTTAACGAACGAAACATAATATATATAATTTAAACGAGTTTAACGAATTTGTCAAGTTTGAAAGATTGGTTTTTAGGTGGCAAGTCATAGATATGGTTTAAAACTAATTTTGTTTAACTTAATATAATTTTATTTGATTTATATAATTTTTATATATTGTATTTTGGTTAATATATATTAAAGAAAATGTTTTAAAGAAAAAAAATAAAACAAAAAAATAGAAATGCTCTGACCCGGGTTCGAACCCGGGTCCTCTGGTTATAAAACTCACAAACTAACCAACGGACCAACTTGTTAGTTTTGTTAAGATACCAAAAACAAAGATATATAAAATATGATACAAGTTCATCTTCTTCATTATAATCCTAGAAACTCAAACTATTAATCCGCTCCATGATTGATCAAATTAAGTTAGGGATTTTGTTATACGGCTAAAACCAATCATTTTGCATATAAATATTACCTTTAGATGTTATGAACTGATGATGAACGGAGCTCGCCGGAAAAAGAAACTTTAATGATTGATATTGGTTTATACAAAGTATATTAGTTTGGATTGATGAGTGTGACGAGTTTAGATATTGTGTTGGGTCGTATTTATACTAACAATTAGAGGATAAGATGGTTAATGGGTGTTAATTGATCGTTAATGGTTTTAAAGAATTCCGGCTGTTGCATCGACGGTTACGGTCTTGATTACGAGTTATTATAGCGATATAACTTATCAATAATGTACTTTGGGTCCAGGTCCATCGTCAATACATGATTTAATTGTGTCGAAATGGGTTAAAACTAAAAAAATAAAAGAAAAGAATCGCCGAAGTCGGGATTCCGGCCGCCGGAATCTTTCGCCGGGAAACGGGCTGACAGGGGAAAGGGACGGCTGGGTTGGGATAAATATTAATATTATATTGGAATAATTTACAGTTTCACCCCTTATACTTTCATAATTCTTTTAAATCTTAATTAAACTATAATTACAACTTGAACCTTGTACTTTTGAATGTTAAATAAACGATGTAAAAGTTTATAAACTTAGCAATTTTCGTTTTATACTTGGATGGATCGAGACTCGTTTAAGTACAAACTTAAATGCCGAAGTTTTATTTTTGAACAATACGAAATAGAAAAACAACGAATTGTATTTATAACACGTCGTAAATATTATTAAATAAACGATAATCATATATGTAAAAAAAATAAAATGAATGATACGAATACATCGAAACATCAGAATGAGTCGGTTGACACACATAAAAAAATAGAAAAAATAAATACATAAAACGAAACTTGGATTATATTAATACATATATTTATAAACAAAACCGAAAATTCCAAACGTGTCGGATTTTCGGGTTTGAAAAGTAACGAATGTTACAGTAACATCCCGAGATTTCTAAAATAATATTAATTATATTATTTATTGTCAGTGTGGAAGTTTACTCGGGTTAGCGGAGAAATAATTAAAAAAAGTAGGAGTTAGTATGGGTCGGGCTAGTGTTGGGTAATGGATATGGGTTATGGACTTGGGTCATGAAGGAAAGAAGGAAGAGACCATGGGCTTAAGCCCATGATCCATAATTATATAAACCTTAAATTCCAATTTTCCATTCATTTCACACATATTCCATACACCACCCAAAACACACACTTTGCTCTCTCTCCTCATACTTTCTCTCACTAGCCGAAACCAAGAAGAAGAATCGATCCCGACCCGAGGTAATGATAGTATGATATTGTAGAGATCCAAACCCATTAGATTTAGTCACGAAACGACGAGCCGACACCGTTAAACCGTTGAAGTCACGAGATCAAGGTGGAATCGGGTATAAACCGAACCTAAGATGAGCTTAGGGATCACCCTAGCTCATATCTGGATCGAACGAGACGAAAAACGGTGAAACGGTGGTGAGACGACCGAGATCTCGCTTTTCCGGCGAGAACCCGGTTTTCCGGCAAAGGCGGCGCCGGAGTCGGCTGGTACGAGGTTAGGGTTTATGTTAGAGAATGTTCTGGCATTCTCTGACCTAAACCTAATTCGTTAGCGTGATCTTAACGAATGGGTCTTGATTCGTTAGCGGAAGTTTGACGAACTAGCCTTAGTTTGTTATGCTAATTCATTAAGGGAAGATATATAACGAATAAGCCTTAATTCGTTATGTCAATTCATTAAGGAAAGGATGACGAACTAGACGAATTCGTTAAGCAGTACGTTAAGGGAGAACTAACGAATGAACCCCCAGTTCATTAAGGGTTCAGTTAGTTAAAGGACCAGTTCATTATAAAGGTCCAATTCGTTTTGAAAGATGACGAACTAGTATAACGAATCAGCTAAGAAAAGATAACGAATCAGATCATGTGCTAGATAACGAATTAGACTGTGATCTGATAATGAATTAGGTTTAATTCGTTATAGAAATTGTGATGGTGAATAAAATAATAATTTAAAATCTTAATGGAAAATGTGTTAAGACAGTTAATAGAAATAAAATTTTTCCAAACTGACCTGGCAGCTCGACCCCAGCCAGGGGCTCTGCCCCTTAGACCCTGCTAGGGGCTGCCACCCCTAGACCCCGCTGCCAAGGGCGCTGCCCTCGGATCCCCGTCCGTTGAGGGATATAATTCAACTAGAAATACGATGAGTAGTGATAGTTAATTGAAACATGTAGTTATTATACAGTTAGCCATGCTCAGATCATGAAAGGAATAACCTTTAGCAGTGAACGTAACCAAGTTCAGGTGAGTTTCTAGCCCCATTTCCTTGTTATGTTTTCGGGGTTGTGTGCATACTCGATATGAAGTGTGAATACCCTTAACTTAAGTGGTAAGTGTATGCTATAATGTTTGATACGATATGTATATAGATGTGAGTGGTAAGTGTATGCTATAATGTTTGATACAATATGTATATAGATGTTATGAATGGATGTCTGTCAATGCATGAACACTTCGGATATAGCACGTACCGCCAATGAGCATGATCTCCAAGTGGTTATTAGTGTGTGTAAATGTTATGAGGTAACTTGGTTATTATGTAAATGATGTAATGATATAAAGTATGCTGTAGACAAGTAGAGGTAGTGTGAGATAGAAGTGGATAGGGGGTCTAGTAAGAGTGTTAAAGTGGCAAAGTGGCATAACGTTATTCGTTATCAAAGTGGCAAAGTGGCATAACGTTATTCGTTATTAAAGTGGCATAACGTGGTTCGTTATTAAAGTGGCATAACTTTACTCATTATTAAAGTGGCTAAGCTATAGGGGTAAATAAGAGGTTAAGTGGTAAGGTGAGCATGTTAGATAGTGGGCTATGTGTCTTCGGATACGTATATAATGCATGTAGTGGTTGTATGATAAGTTGCTTGATTAACTAGAACTCACTCATCGTAGCTTATTTTTAGTATGCACGCAGGTGAGCAAACTAGCATGAGGATGGCACATGGTATGGATTTAGTGGCTGGAATTTGAAGATGAAAGAAATGATGTTTTAAATATAATGTTTTGTGGTATGTTCATAAAGAAAAGATTAATGTTTGTATCAAATGATTAAAGTTAACGTTCCCGCGAAAGTTTTAATTAACTCTGATTGTAAGAACGGTGTTTATGAGTAAATTTGAAGTTAAAGTAGGGCTACCGGGTTCGGGGCCTTACATCATATCACCCATCTTCATCATACATGTCTAGACCAATAATAAATTTAGCATATTGTAGCATCTACTAATTAGAACATATCATACTAAAACCAATGTTCAAACATACGATTAGAAAGTTTTCAAAATGCGAATAAAAGTCGTTCCAACTTATGACGACAAGTTGTAAACACCACTAATAAAAGTACCAAAATACGAACATATTACATAGCCATACGTTTACTTAGACAACAAATACCTCACCAGATCTTCTCTTTCTTTTTCACCCAAATCCCAAAATGTCGACACCCTCTTATAGTCACTTTTGATTTCTTCAATAGCTTTAAACTTTTCCAATTGAGACAAATATGTCATTTTTTTAATCTCGGAAGTGATCATTGTTGTTTTCTTTTCTTTCTCAAGTTCATACTTTATCCCTTCACTCAATTCGGCCGACGTTTCCTTAAGACGATCACCAAATAAAACAACCGCATCATTGAAATTTTGAAACAAAGAATTAACTTGTCCTGCACGTTTCCTCTTCTTACCTCGACCACTTGAAGTTTCTTCAACTTGAACACTTGCATTAGTGCCTTCATTATGACTAAAGTCATCAAATTCATCATCCATTTGGTCCTCTAGTTCTTCCCTATTCGCCTCTTCTTCCATCTTGGTCACACTTTTGGCTCTATTACCTTGAGCTCGATCATTTCCAAAAATAACACACATTTCTTCATAATGAGGAAGACTTTTACGTTTATTTATCTGTCGTTGGATGATTCTATTGACAAGATAAGATTATAATAAACAACACAAAAATACGTTTTATGATTAACCAAATAAAAAATGTTAATAACATAAAAATTTAACACATACCTTAACATAATCTTTCCACACGGACTTTCAGCGTTCACACAATTAGGTTCTTTATCATAACCAAATCCACTAGTTTTTAACATATCTTGAACAATTACCCAATCTTTCTTCATTGTTTTGATTCTTGACTCGATGTGCGGTCTAGCCAAAAGGTCCGTTCCGGGAAGTGATTCTTCCAATGATGATTCAAGATGTTTCAAGTATCCGGTTCTGAAGCCATTGTAGGATTTAAATCCCTTCGTGTTAACCAATTCTACAAAGTCCTCAATAAGTTTTGCATCTTCTTCAGCACTCCACCCTCGATATTTTTTATTTTTCTTCATTTCTATATAAAAACATGAACTAAAACATATATATATATAAAGCAATATAGTGTTTAAAATTAGCATAAACAATACAAGAACACAATAACATAAGAATCACCTAAAATTCATAATAAACAAAAACAAACAAACAAAAAACATCACAAAAAAGTATTTAATCATCCAACACCACCAAAATAGCATAATCAACACCAAAAATCATAACCAAGTATTTAATAATTCAACATCACCGTATAACATACTCAACACAAAAGTAGCATAATCAATTAGTTTTTAAGACATTCTTAATCAATTGGTAGCACTCCAAGAGTCAAACATGCTTTGGGCAAGATTGTTTCTAAATGTTGTCCACTCATTTGAAGTTCCAATATAAGTTATATTATCTTCGTCTTCCTCATCGTCTTCATCTGCAATAACGTTGTCGACCTCGGTCTCTTCCTCGTCCTCATCCTCGTCCTTGTCCTCATTACCAAATGGATCTATTGTCATTTATCTTCTTAAAAAGTTATGAAGCAAACAATATGCCATTATGATCCTATTTTTTTGAGTAATGGGATAGTATGAATGATCTCTCAAAATTGCCCACCTTGCCTTTAAAATACCAAAACATCGTTCTGTGACATTCGTGACAAAACGGGGTATACTTTATTCACTACTTAGCGAGTAAACGATAAATCGGTTAATTCGTAGCGATTAAACGAGTAACCGAATGATACTGACTAAGACCCATATATATACACCGAGGGGTCATATATGAGTTATATATATACTATAGAGGCTAACATATTGATATTTAGGCCTCGGTACGTTTAAAACCATTTAAACGAAAAAGGTTTCGTTTATCGATACGCTATGAGTTTAAACGCAATCGTTAACATCAAAACGAACATTGTATCATCCGTCAAGCCGAAAATGAGTTATAAAGCACTTATATGACATGTTCTAAGCAATCCGTGAAAGTATTTTGGATGTTTACAACGAGTCAATACATTTTTCTAATTTTACAAAAATGGGCTAAAAAACACTCGTTTTCGCGCTATTTTTCGCATCCGAACTAGTTTTCTTGCGTAAAACCGAACCCGAACTAAATTTTGGGCCGAGAATTATACATGGCACGAAAAACGAGACATCAATGGGCCAAATAGAGGCCCAATGCCCCCCTCCCCATAGTTTTTCTAGCATATTGTATATATTAAACTAAGTAAGATATTTTTAGTAAACAAAGTCAGGAAACTTCATTTCTGCTGACTATCTTCATCCTCAAGCCAAAAAATTATAAGGTAAACTTCAAAACTCATAAGATTTTGCTTGATTAACATGGTTTAAACTTATAAATTAAGGTTTTGATTAGTTTTAAACATGTTTAACCATTCAAAAACCATAAAAATCAACTAAAATCATGTTTTGATGTTAAGAATTTCTACAAAGCAGAAACATATTGACTTTTGGTCAAAAACGCAGATTAGAACATGAATACGACGTTTTTACGGTTTGAAAGTTCGGTTAAAAATCAAAACCGAAACCCTAGTTAATAAGGCTGTTCAATGGATGATTTATGCTTGGTTTGATGTTATATGATATGTAGATACACTGTGTTTGTGACCCAAGACCTGGAGAGTTGTTAAAACCAATAAAATCTACCGAAAACCGACAAGGTATTACTTGTTAACTCGTTTAGGGGCTGTTTGTGATTCGATTGTGACGTGCTTTTTTATGGTTATGAAAATATGCAAGAACATCAGGGATCACATAAATGAGTCCCTGTTCAAATTTGGTAATTTTTCGATAAACGGAGAATATTTGGCGAATTTATTACCGTTTATTGGTGTTTATTCGGGAAAAATAGGTAAACTTCATGAAAAATTATGAAGTTTGGTTTGGAATCCCGAAATATTATTTTAAGGTAACTGGCAAAATTTGGAGATGGCTAAATATTTTTTGTCCAATTGTGTTTTAATCTAGTTTTAACAGCCGAAAACCGCACAAAAAGGCATTTGGGCCGAGGAGTTAGATTCTGGAGATTTTTCAAGGGCTATGTGATGATATTTAGACCACTTGGAAAAATTATCGGATTTTTTGGATGTCGTTTGATATAAACGGGCTATTTATTACTTAATTATAACACATTTAATGAATTTTTATAAATAGATAATTAATCATAAAATTTCTGAAAATATTTTTATAAAATTATCCATATTTTAACTTATTATTTTTACAAAAATTTTCATAATTTATATATAAGAGCACAATTAGTTATAAATATTTAAATATTTAAATTATATATGTTTTAACAAAACCGGCAGTTTTGTGTTTAACGAACTGACTGGTATGTCAAAACATCAAAAGTGGTCAAATATCATATTTTTGGATGAATTTGATAAAAACGAAATTTTTACGAGAATTCCGGATAATTCAGGTGGATTATACGCGTTTTATATAATCAAACCCGTGTGAAAACGGAAACGAACCCTACGATCAATCCAGATACCGAAACTTCAAAATTCTTTCATAAATTAAATCATTTTATCAATCAGTATCTTTACTTAAGTTTATGTGATCTTACCTATTTCCGAAACGCGTAAACGATCAACTTGGTTAGGCTCGGAAAACGGTGAAACTGAGCCAAATCTGATTTTGAACATTTCATAGTATACAACGTCACAATCTAAGACTATGGTCATGTTCTGGGCCTAACAGCTATACCCAGACTAGTTATACACCCCGATTTAACTTAAACACTATACTAGTGTTAACAGTACGATACTGGTTATAGGATTCAAGCTATAAACGAGACGCACTACTTACTGACACGTATTACCAGCTTGAACTATGATAAAGTGAGTTTCACGACCCCACTTTCTAAACTGTTGACGAACTTTTTGGGTGGAAAGCATGTACTTATATAGTTGAAAACTTGTGATGATGTGAATTATCTAAGTACAAACACTTGAAAGTCCCCACAAACACAAGTGATTAACTTCGTGCCAGTGACGTGTGGATAGTACTATCGGCTTAACAAAACCAACTGAAGGAGCCGGAGGGGTATGCCGGATATACTTGTTAACACAGTTGCACATTGTCATATGAATTTATTACATTCTGCTATGTAGTGTTAGACATAGTACATACTTGGGGCAAAGTGGCTATTAAATGCCAACGGGAGTACATGGGCAAGGGTGGCCACGCGTACGAGTTGTCTTGGTTTCACTTGTGGCTTAGTATAAAAACATCATGCACATATATACATAAATACATACGTACTGTGAACTTTACGAACTCGTATACTGATTTTGTTCGTACTCGTGAAACTTGAAACTCACCGACTAAACGTAGTTGACCCGTTTTAACATGCTTTTCAGGTAAACCGAAGTTGGAATGAATTGCTTACGTGCTTGGTGTTAGAAGTGAAGTTGAATAGCTGTGAATAGACGCAAATACATAGTATTGAATAAGAAGCTCGTGAACCTGTCATGTGATTTTCATCTAGTTTGTAAACATAGTACCAACCCATGTAATATGATGTAAATTAGTTTGTTAAATTTCTTTATAAACAATGTGGTTGATACCATAATTATCTGTTACATTCCCGTATTACGCTTCCGCAATTACCTAGTCAGGGTGTGACAGAAATTGGTATCAGAGCCATTGGTTATAAAGAATTAGGATGTCCCTTAGGATACTCTAATATAACCTTAGGCTAGATTAGCTCTGGGAATAAAATAATATTAAATTATATACTGATGATTCTCGTGATGAACTCGAGTGGACAAGTGGGTTATTATGGTCCGGAACGTAATAACAGACTTGTTTGTACGAGGGAATTCGAGAAGAAATCGATAAATAATC
The DNA here is from genome assembly GCF_021521415.1 of Bidens hawaiensis. Lineage (NCBI taxonomy): Eukaryota > Viridiplantae > Streptophyta > Magnoliopsida > Asterales > Asteraceae > Bidens > Bidens hawaiensis. The sequence goes on along the minus strand of NW_027492359.1, from coordinate 354,258 downwards.
CGATAGATAAAAACAACAACATATGTGTGTAAAATATATTATTATATAAATATATATAAAGGATTATCTGTACTAATGTGTACGAATACACGTATGTACTAAATCATAATTAATATTATACATTATTATAATTAATATTATTATGACTTGTTATTATTGTTACTAATCCTTGTGCAGAAATATGTCAAGAACTACAATATCGTCTGTCCAAAAAAATACCAGTACTGCATGATGATTAAGAGGACCCAAAAGAGGACCCCGAAGAGAAATCAGAGGAGGAAACGAGTGAAAGCTTAGGGGATGTTGTGGTCCCGCTCGAGGTACCTACTGACCAGCCTGATTTATCAGGCTATCGTTGTGACACCTATTCCCTAAGGGAATCCCCTAGAAATGACTTAGGAGCAAGAGCCACTAGTACTTATCATTCACTGATTAGAACTCCCAGATCCCCTATTCCATCTATGTATCATACACCAATACCCTCTCCCACTATGAGTAACCATCAGACTGCCCGCGTGAGCGTGCACCTACCTGAGAAAACCTCTTTCCCACCTCGTTCTACATACCATAGGGGAGAAACATCACTTGTCCAGGTCACTGAGATACCTGTTCCCACCTGGAGTCTGACCACAACGATACTGGAGCTACCTCTTATATCCGATTCAGCTTGATTAGGTTTAGTGGCTGATCAGATATTAGGACAATCACACTCGATAAACAACCTTAACCAACACAAACACGACATGCAAGATCACATGTGGTACATGCAGCGAGAAGTGAGAGACGTACCGAGGTCAAATGCTCACAACCGTTGGCGTCTGAATCGGGCGATGACCATGTTGGGAGTTCCGATGGAGATTATAACAGCCCTAGTGACTGTTGTTGTGTGATTGTTGTACCGTGTACTTATGAGTGGGTAGAACACTAGTAGTATAGCTTGGTGGTATATAGTCTTTTGACATCCCATGCAGCAATTTGTAGCAGCATGTTGGGCTGACTTGGGAATTGTTTACGGTTTAGCATTATTACAAGCACTGGCCCTTATTGGGCTAATTTTACATGTCACTTAATGAAAACTTTTGATACGTATATACAAGCGTTGGGCTATACCAAGTTAAGGCTATGCCCTAAATTTTGAAATGCATATGTACAATAATGATTATGGGTAATACAAATGTGTTCCTTGGCATAGTTGTGTGTTTGTAATTAGAAATATCGCGCTATTGTGCTTATTATGGTGGAAGCGATATTAATTATTATATATTTGAATATTTTATAGAATGGCCCCAAAGAAAGCTAATCCTTTATCTGAGGCGTAAGTGGCCGCAATGATTTTTTGCCACTACAAGCAGTGATACCGACTATTGTAATACAAGTCACTGTCGGCATATGTGCCAACAATACTGTTAATCAACCTTCGAGCAACACTACGGCCACTGATAATATACCTCCGCCAGACACTAATATAGACCCGGGCATTACTACCCCACTGACTACTAATGATATTATGAACGATAATAATACTCGCCCGACTGTTAAGGTCGTTGGGAACCCTAAACCCGTTTTGAACGTCAACAATGTCACGAATCCAAACCCCGCACTGAATACCAATACAACCTCAAATGTTAATGTTCAACCAGACATCGATAACAATCGTAACAATCAAGAACCCCCACGTCAGGATTATACGTTTAAGCAATTCTCATCATGCAACCCGACTGAATTTAGAGGTACTATAGGACTTAGCGGATTAGTGAAATGGATTGAAAAGACCGAGTCCGTAATTAACATTAGTGAATGTCCACCTGACCATATAGTCAAATTTGTTACTAGTATGTTTCTGGATCATGCTTTGATGTGGTGGAATATGATTGTACAAACTCAGGGACGAGAAATGATTAACAATATGACATGGCCTGAACTTAAAACCCTCGTAGTAGAACATTTTTGCCCAATAAATGAGATCCAGAATTTAGAATACGAACTTTGGAATTTGGAAATGAGAGGCGCTGATCAATTAAGTTACACAAATCGTTTCAATGAATTGTTTCGTTTAATACCATGGTCAATTATTCCAGAATCCAAGCTTTGGGGACTGACCCCAACCGTGAGAAATATAGTCAATTCCATAGCCCACCCAACTTTAGAAAGTGCTGTGTCACAAGCTAGCGTCGTTACTTTTGATCTTACAAGAAACGGTGTATTAAGAGTACCAGGGGAATCGTCCGGTGTGAAAAGAACTAGCTATACCTCTAGGGCACAAGCAAAATCTCAGAATAAACGAATATGCCCTACAACTCCGAACTATGCTATGACCAATTCCGACATGAAACAAGATACGTATAAAGGGTCATTGCTGAAGTGTGGAAAGTGTAATTTGCATCATACTGTAGAATGTCGAACGACGAACGACCATATGTCAAAAGGGCGTGCATATTGGGCATTGTGCCCCAAGTGGTAGAACTATAATGAATACTTCAAACCGACAGTTTCAAACAACCCAACCTCGTCGTTCGCAAACATCTTGTCCCCAACCAATCCGACAAAAATCTAATCAACAAACTCCATCTACACTGAACACCCATACATGTTATAAATGCGGGTAGTAGGAAACACTTTAGGAGACACTGCCCCAAATTGAATCCCGATGTAGTAAAAGGACAAAACCAAGGGCAGACATCAACTTCCAATCCAGCTAGGGGACGTGCCTTCGTAAACGGATCGGACGAAGCGCGACAAGACCCACATGTAGTAACAGGTACATGCTTAGTTTCTAATCATTGAGCTTCAGTCTTAATTGTTACGGACGCCGATAAAAGATTTGTAGCTACTAACTTCTTATCATTGAGGAAAATTTCGGTTACTGAATTAACAAATCCTTTTACTATAGAACTCGCTAACAATAAGTCTATGATTGTTAACCAAATAGTTTGTAACTGCCCTTTTATCCAAAACAACAAATCCTTCCTTGTCGATGTATTCCCAGTAGAATTAAGAAGTTTCGATGTTATAGTCGGTATGGACTGGATATCTAAGTTTAAAGAAGAAATTGTTTGTAAGGATAAGACTGTTAGGATACCTCTTTTGAATGATGAGGCAATGATTGTTCAAGGTGAGAAATCTGGTACCGTATTACCTCTCGTATCCCAACTTAAGGCACTAAAGTATTTGCGCCAAGGTTGTACATTATATTTAGTGAGTGAAATAGTTAAGGAACCCGATGAAAACCGAATAGAAGACATCCCAGTGGTACACGAGTATTCAGGTGTATTACCCGATGAGTTGCCTGGTTTACCACCGACCCGACAAGTTGAATTCCGTATTGACTTGATACCGGGAGCAACACCCATTGCTAAGGCACCTTACCGACTTGCACCTTCAGAAATTCAAGACCTGTCCAACCAATTGCAGGAGTTATTAGATAGAGGTTTTATCCGACCTAGTTAGTCGTCGTGGAGAGCACCAGTGTTATTTGTGAAAAAGAAGGATGGAAGTTTTCGGATGTGTATTGATTATCGGGAATTGAATAGAGTGACTATAAAGAATAGATACCCCTTACCTCGAAATGATGACTTGTTTGATCAGCTTCAGGGTGCGAAATATTTTTCGAAAATTGATCTCAGATCTGGTTATCATCAAGTAAGAATTTAGGAAGAAGATGTACCAAAAACAGCTTTCCGCACTCGATATGGTCACTATGAATTTTTGGTTATGCCGTTTGGGTTGACAAATGCACCAAAGCGTCGACAGCAGGATACCGACTATTGTAATACAGCAGTGTTTATGGATCTTATTAACCGAGTTTTCAAACCCTACCTTGACAATTCGTGATAGTGTTTATCAATGACATTTTGATATATTCGAAAAGTAAGGAAGAATACGAACAACATCTGCGGGTAATCTTAGAATTGTCGAGGCAAGAAAAGCTATACGCCAAGTTGTCCAAATGTGAATTCCGGCTGTAAGAAGTACAATTTTCAGGACACATTGTGAATCAACAAGGAATCCAAGTAGACCGATGAAGTATTTTATTACAAAAACCGGGTCTGAATTCCTACAATTCAGAATCTTCGTGAACTGATTCTTGATGAAGCACACAAATCCAAATATTATATTCACCCAGGTACTGATAAGATATATAAAAATGATAAGGAATTTTACCGGTGGCTTGGTATAAAGAAGGATATAGCCTTGTATGTAAGTAAATGCACGAATTGTGCACGAGTTAAGACTGAATACCAAAGGCCTTCGAGAATGTTGCAACAACCCAAAATCCCACAATGGAAATGCAAATAAATTACCATGGACTTCGTAACACACCTTCACAAAACCTCCCGAAGACACAATGCCATTTGGGTAATTGTAAACCGATTAACCAAATCCGTACACTTCATTCCAATCTGCAACAACTACACTACCAAATAACTCGCTCAAATTTGCATTGATGAAATTGTATCCCGACATTGAGTACCACTTTCAGTTATCTCAGACCGAGACAATCACTTTACTTCACGTTTTTGGCAAGTGATTCAAGAAGCTTTGGGAACTCGAATGGATCTAAGTACCTCTTACCATCCCCAAACAGCTGGCCAATCCAAACAAACCATCCAAATCTTAAAAGACTTATTTCGTACTTAGGTACTGGATTTCAAAGGAAATTGGGATCAACATCTCCTGTTCATTGAATTCTCTTACAATAACAATTACCACAGTAGTATGCAAGCATTCTTATGAAGAATTGTACGGGTGAAAGTATAGATCGCCTCTGTGTTGGACTGAAGTGAGTGATACTCAAGCTACAAGATCCGAATTGATTTAAGTAAAAACTGATAAGACTCATAAGTTTAGATGAAAGCTGAAAGCCGCCCGTAACCGACAAAAGAGCTATGCCGATATTCGTAGAAGATCGTTATCGTTTGAAATAGGCGACAAGGTATTTTTAAAGGTATCGCCATGGAAAGGTGTTATAAGGTTTGGAAAGACTGGTAAGTACTACCCATAGAACTGAGCACTATTCGTGATGTATTTCATGTGTCGAATCTGAAAAAGTGATGAAACAACAGTAGTACCACTAGAAGATGTTCAGATCAATGAAGAGCTCAACTTTGTATAGGAACCGGTAGAAATTGTGGATGTGAAAATTAAACAGTTACGACCAACACGATAAAATTTCATTGGTAAAAGTTCGGTGGAATTCAAAACAAGGACCCGAATTTACTTGGGAACGAAAAGACGAATTCCGAAACAAATACCCACACATGTTCCCTAAAAAGAAAACCGATGACATATCAAATTTCGGGAAAGTAATTTATTAACGGGGGGAGAATGTGACATTCGTGACAAAACGGGGTATACTTTATTCACTACGTAGCGAATAAACGATAAATCGGTTAATTCGTAGCGATTAAACGAGTAACCGAATGATACTGACTAAGACCCGTATATATACACCGAAGGGTCATATATGAGTTATATATATACTATAGAGGATAACATATTGATATTTAGGCCTCAGTACGTTTAAAACCATTTAATCGAAAAATGTTTCGTTTATCGATACGCTATGAGTTTAAACACAATCGTTAACATCAAAACGAGCATTGTATCATCCGTCAAGCCGAAAAAGAGTTATAAAACACTTATATGACATGTTCTAAGAAATCCGTGAAAATATTTTTGATTTTTACAACGAGTCAATATGTTTTTCTTATTTTACAAAAATGGGCTAAAAAACACTCGTTTTCGCTTTATTTTTCAAACACGAACTAGTTTTCTTGCGTAAAACCGAACCCGAACTAAATTTTTGGCTTAGATTTATACGTGGCATGAAAGCCGAGGCATCAATGGGCCAAATAGAGGCCCAATGGTCCCCCATAGTTCTAGCCACCAAAATGGACCAAAACCCTTACTTTTTTCTAGCATATTGTATATATTAAGCTAAGTAAGATATTTTTAGTAAATAAAGTCAGGAAACTTTATTTCTGCTGCCCCTCTTCATCCTCAAGCCAAAAACCTATAAGGTAAACTTCAAAACTCATAAGAGTTTGCTTGATTAACATGGTTTAAACTTAGAAAATTAAGGTTTTGATTAGTTTTAAACATGTTTAACCGTTCAAAAACCATAAAAATCAACTAAAATAATTTTTTGATGTTAAATATGTCTACAAATCAGATACATATTGATTTTTGGTCAAAAACGCGGATTAGAACATGAATACGACGTTTATACGGTTTGAAAGTTCGGTTTAAAACCAAAACCGAAACCCTAGTTAATAAGGTTGTTCAATGGATGATTTATGCTTTGTTTGATGTTATTATATGTAGATACACTGTTTTTGTGACCCAAGACCTGGAGAGTTGTTAAAACCATCAAAATCTACCGAAAACCGACAAGGTATTACTTGTTAACTCGTTTAGGGGCTGTTTATGATTCGATTGTGACGTGCTTTTTTTAAGGGTATGAAAAATTGCAAGAACATCAGGGATCACATAAATGAGTCCCTGTTCAAATTTGGTAATTTTTTGATAAACAGAGAATATTTGGAGAATTTATTACCATTTATTGGTGTTTATTCGAGAAAATAGGTAAACTACATGAAAAATTATGAAATTTGGCTTGGAATACAGAAATGTAATTTTAAGGTAACTGGAAAAATTTGGGAACATTTGGAGATGGATAAATATTTTTTGTCCAATTGTGTTTTAATCGAGTGTTAACAGCCGAAAACCGCACGAAAAGGCATTTGCGCCGAGGAGTTAGATTCTGAAGATTTTTCAGGGGCTATGTGATAAATATTTAGACTACTTGGAAAAATATTGGATTTTTTGTATGTCGTTTGATATAAACGGGCTATTTATTACTTAATTATAACACATTTAATGAATTTTTATAAATAGATAATTAATCATAAAATTTCTGAAAATATTTTTATAAAATTCTCCATATTTTAATTTATTTTTACAAAAATTTTTTATAATTTATATATAAGTACACAATTAGTTATAAATATTTAAATATTTAAATTATATATGTTTTAACAAAACCGGCAGTTTTGTGTTTAGCGAACTGACTGGTATGTCAAAACATCAAAAGTGGACAAATATCATATTTTTGGATGAATTTGATAAAAAACGAACTTTTTACGAGAATTCCGGATAATTCAGGTGGATTATACGTGTTTTATATAATCAAACCCGTGTGAAAACGGAAACCAACCCTGCGTTCAATCCAGATACCGAAACTTCAAAAGTCTTTCATAAATTAAATCATTTTATCAATCAGTATGTTTACTTAAGTTTATGTGATCTTACCTATTTCCGAAACGCGTAAACGTTCAACTTGGTTAAGCTCGGAAAACGGTGAAACTGAGCCAAATCTGATTTTGAACATTTCATAGTATACAACGTCACAATCAAAGACTATGGTCATGTTCTGGGCCTAACAGCTATACCCAGACTAGTTATACAGCCCGATTTAACTTAAACACTATACTAGTGTTAATCATACGATACCGGTTATAGGATTCAAGCTATAAGCGAGACGCACTACTTACTGACTCGTATTCCAGCTTGAACTATGATAAGGTGAGTTTCATGACCCCACTTTCTAAACTGTTTGACAAACTTTTGGGGTGGAAAGCATGTAATTATATACTTGAAAACTTGTGATGATGTGAATTATCTAAGTACTAACACTTGAAAGTCCCCACAAACACAAGTGATTAACTTCGTGCCAGTGATGTGTGGATGGTACTATCGGCTTGACAAACCCAACTGAAGGCGCCGGAGGGGTATGCCGGATATACTTGTTAACACAGTTGCACATTGTCATATGAATTTATTACATTCTGCTATGTAGTGTTGGACATAGTACATACTTGGGGCAAAGTGGCTATTAAATGCCAACGGGAGTACATGGGCAAGGGTGGCCACGCGTGCGAGCTGTCTTGGTTTGACTTGTGGCTTAGTATAAAAACATCATGCACATATATAATTAAATACATACGTACTGTGAACTTTACGAACTCGTATACTGATTTTGTTCGTACTCGTGAAACTTGAAACTCACCAACTAAACGTAGTTGACCCATTTTAACATGCTTTTCAGGTAAACCGAAGTTGGAATGAATTGCTTACGTGCTTGGTGTTAGAAGTGAAGTTGAATAGCTGTGAATAGACGCAAATACATAGTATTGAATAAGAAGCTCGTGAACCCACACCCAATCCTAACACTTGGCTAAAAATAACCCTTATTCCCAAGCACTTAGTGAAAATAATCTTTCCCCTACTTCTCCACAACTGACCCACACTCACATCCTACAATCCACACCATCCCCATCTGCCACCCCCTCACATGCCACAAGCTCTACATCCCCTTCGACCCAAAATCAAAACCCAGTTTCTTCACAAAACACCTTTGACCCAAATGAAAGACATACACATAACCAAACCATTCCTAACACCCCCTCTAGTAACTCGAAGGGAAACCCACATCACCCACTAATCAAACTCCAAATATCATAACAATGATTTTGTTCTCTATCACAAAATTGTTCAACCATTTCCTGAACCGTCGAATATTACCTGTTTTGGATAAAAATCTGCTAAGAATAATGTATCCAAATATGTTATGTGAGGATTAGTGCTATGATGATAATAATGAATATACGAACGAAATAGAGATGAACACTATGATTTGCTACGAGGAAAAGCCCTTGATCTTGGTCGGATCGCCGGCACAAAAACCCCGGGTGATGACAAATCGTCTATCATTACTTTATTAATCAAAAAATAAGGTTACAAGGGTTGGAAGCTTTGATCAGTGATTACAATGATGTCTAAGTGTGTGTGTGTATGCTGCTGAATTCGTAGTGAATTGTCTGTTTTTCCTAGCTGATCATAGCCTCAATATATACATGAAATATAAATAAGTAAACTCTTATTTTTTAGCCACCAATCAAGTCATTCCCTCATTGTAATTGTTTCCTTTATTATCCACGCGGTTTGTTGACTAGATTGCAAGATTATAGGTTGGATTCAGTCACTAGCCGTTATACCTACCAAAAATATCAAGATAATAATGGAAAATCGTTAATAAATAATAAGTACTGAGAATCATTGATCCTGACAGGATCTGCAACATATTCTAAGGATAATTGACCCATGTTATATGCCTGGATAACATATCCACAGTGTCAAATTTCCGTGCACTAACAATTGCCCCCAAAATGGCGGTTGTAATAAGATCACAACTGTCATTTTGCCTTTGAAATCAGACTTCCTGCAAAACAGATGAGATTTGACAAGCTGGATATAACTATCATAATGGAGTTTCCTTGGGAACTTCCCTTCCTGTTGTATATCCTTCTCCCCATTAGTATTGATCCTTTTGTGATCCTCGTAATTGAACTCAGGATACCTGATGAAAATAACTTATGATTTTAACTGGGATTAAACCCAGCAAACTGGGGACAAGCCTAAAAATAAACTAGGGACAAGCGCGTGCAACTGGGGACAAGCCCGTGTAATTGGGGACAAGCCCGTTCAACTGGGTACAAGCCCGAAAAATAAAATGGGGACAAGCCAGTGCAACAGGGGACAAGCCCGTGTAACTGGGGACAAGCCCATATTGGCGTTAAACTGGGGACAAGCCCAAACTGGGGACTGGCCCAAATATATGGATGTCAACTGGGGACTTGCCCAAACCGGGATTTAGCCCAAAAGTGAGATAACATGGAAATGTTATAAACCGGTGGTATGGTACGTCTACCATAAATCGTAGGATCCTCCATATAGCCGATGACAACAAAATTGTCAGCCACTAAGCGTGTACTGGTCCCGCTGCCCCGGACTATACGTTGGATAGCGTGCGCCACAGGCGAGAGTGTAGAAACTCTAATTCGTAAGAAAGGTGAAAACCTTTAAACCTTGGAAGATTTGACCATCGGGGGTCATACCTTAATCGTGGGCTAGGCCAAGGGAAATAGTAAAGTACCTTAAGTGTGAAGGAGAGGTGGCCAACCTCATAGACATTGAACCTCTTATTGAAATCTGCATTGTTATTTAAAACTTGGAAAAAGACAAACGTCAAAAATATATTATCCTTAAACTAATAAGAATCTGAAATGAATAAGTGATCTGATAGATATTACCAATTTTAGGATCCTTGACCCTTTAAGGATGCTTGATTCTTTAAGGATACTTGATCCTGACTAGAAAAAGTACTTCTTGAGATGGATAGCATTCCATGCTCTTGGTAGTCGGTCACCTTCCATAGTAAGTAGATGATATGCCCCCTTTCCTGCTTCTAATTCGATCAAGTGGGGGCCTTCCCACTTAGGTGCTAGCTTTCCATCCGCTGGATTAGTTGTGTTTTTGAAGGCTTTCCTCAAAACTAGATCTCCTTCTTGAAATCTTTGAATCCTGATATTCTGATATTCTTCAACTTGGTTTCTTTGGCGTGTCTTGATGCCGAGGAGAAAGAAGTACCGCATATATCTGAGCCACCGGAGATGAAGTTGATTACTTGTGTGTCTGGTGGGGGCGGAGTTGCTTTCTGTGGTACATCTTCAGGATCCTGTATCCTAGACTTTTTTCTTCCCAAGAGTTCTTTGAAATGACCCTTGCTCAGGAGGTATCCAATTTCCCTCCTTAAACCAATACAACCTTCTGTCTGATGGGCAAAGTCTTCATGGAATGCACACCACTTGGTATTGTCTTTGAAGGCTGTTGTTTTCTCATTTTTTCGAGGCCACCTTGCTTTCTCTCCAAGATCCTTCATGGCACAAATCAAACCATGAGTGTAAACAGAGAAGCAATACTCGGAAATACTTGGGTAGTCCTCATCATCTTCTCCTTCTTCAACTGCCCGGACATTTTGATTGTTGAATTTTGAGTACGTCTTTGAGTTGTTGTTATTGTGTGAGGATCCTTGTTTCTGGTTAGATGGCTCTTGTTTTGTTGGAGCTCCTAATCGTTCTTGGATCTTCTTGTCATCCTCTAGCCTTATAAATCTGAGTGCCCTGTTTCTGACTTCATCTAAAGTCCTGCATGGGGTCATCACAAGATCGTCATAAAATGGGGAGCCCCTTTGAAGTCTCATCTTGAATGATTCAACAGCCGTAGCCATATCAAGACTAGGGATCTCTAGGGCCTCCCTGCCAAACCTTGTAACAAAATCCTTAAGGGATTCATTATAAGGTTGGACAACTCTATACAAATCACTAGTTAACTTCTCAAATTTCATACTATAAGAAAATTGGTTGTTGAAAAAGTTAACTAAATGTGAAAAACAAGTAACGAAAAAGGGAGGAAGACTTAGCAGCCATTTTAATGCAGATCCTGTTAGTGTGGATCCGAAACCCTTACATAGACAAGCCTCCTTGAGTTTTTCGGGAATTGGATGATTTCCATTCTCTCCCTGTATTGAGCCACATGCTTTTCGGGATCATTTGTCCCATCATACACCTTCATGTTGGGGGTTTGAAATCGTTTTGGGACTTCAGCATCACAAATAGGTGGAGCAAATCTGGACAACTTGTGGCTTCCTTCCGGTATTTCAGGGATCGGACGGACCACTCCTGGTACGCTGGATATCATATCCTTAAGCTTCTGAAGTTCCTTAGCCATAGCCTGGTTGATACCTGTATCCTGCATAGAACTAAGGTTAGTGTCTAAGGATATATGATTACACATGTTACCTCTTGGTTGATTGAACGTTGGTATCCCAGAAGTGTAGCCAAGATAAGAAGCATCCGCTATAGGAGTTGGTCCACCATAGGCAATGGTTTGCATGGGGATTATGTCTCCTTCATGAAACTCTTAGGATCTTTGATGTTGCACCCCTGAGGATCCTTGATTCTGCTATAAGGATCCTTGATTCACCTTGGAGGATCCTTCGTGATACATCCCAGAGGATCCTGGTTGAAGGAACGAGGATCCTTGAGTTTGCTGACCCATGGATCCCTGTTGAAGGATAGATGATCCTTGTTGAAGGAACGAGGATCCTTGAGTTTGTTGACCCATGGACCCCTGTTGAAGGATAGGTGATCCTTGTTGAAGGAACGAGGATCCTTGAGTCTGTTGAGCCACAGATCCTGGAGTAGTGAAATCCAGAATCCTTGGAATCAAAGGAGTCTGATCCTCTAGTGGCCTCTTATTCTTCTTGAGATCTTTAATTTCACGTGGGATCTTCTGGTTGGTTTTGGTCTGCTGCTCCATGTATGCCTTAACCTGTGAAAACATAGTAGAAACATCATTGTTAGAGTTAACCACCGATGTGGCAGCAGTGGTTTTCGAGCTCTGAAATATTGGTAATTGCGTCTTGTTTCCAGCAGCAATAGCCCTTGGTGCTCCCGCGAGTGGAGGAGGCATTGGTAGTGAGGATCTCGGTGGGTGAGAAATTGATGAAGGCATGGTGGATGAAGCAGAAGATTGTTGAGAAGCCATTGATGGTGATATGGGTATGAAAGGTTGAATATTGATAAGGTATTTTCTGAATTATAGCACCAATTGCCCCACGGTGGGCGCCAAATTGTTTTGGATAAAAATCTGCTAAGGATAATGTATCCAAATATGTTATGTGAGGATTAGTGCTATGATGATGATAATGAATATACGAACGAAATAGAGATGAACACTGTGATTTGTTACGAGGAAAAGCCCTTGATCTAGGTCGGATCGCCGGCACAAAAACCCCGGTTGATGAAAAATCGTCTATCACCACTTTATTAATCAAAAAACAAGGTTACAAGGATTAGGAGCTTTGATCAGTGATTACAATGATGTCTAAGTGTGTGTGTATGCTGCTGAATTCATAGTGAATTGTCTGTTTTTCCTTGCTGATCATATCCTCTCTATATACATGAAATACAAATAAGTAAACTCCTATTTTTTAGCCACCAATCAAGTCATTCCTTCATTGTAATTGTTTTCTTTATTATCCACGCGGTTTGTTGACTTGATTGCGAGATTATAGGTTGGATTCAGTCACTAGCCGTTATACCTACCAAAAATATCAAGATAACAATGGAAAATCGTTAATAAATAATAAGTACTGAGGATCATTGATCCTGACAGGATATGCAACATATTCTAAGGATAATTGATCCATATTATATGCCAGGATAACATATCCACAGTGTCAAATTTCAGTGCACTAACATTACCCAAGCTTTAAAACAACCTTAATGGAGAAAAATAATGCAAGACGAACATGATGCCCTCCTTCGTAACCAAACATGGACTTTTGTTCCACATGAATCTGTTCCTAATATTGTAAGTTGTAAATGGGTGTTTCGCATGAAATTTAAACCCAACGGTTCGGTTGACTGTTTAAAAGCGTGTTTAGTTGCAAAAGCATTTAATCAAAATCGATAATCGATTATATTGAGACTTTTAGTCCGGTTGTTTGACCCGCTTCTCTTCGCCTAATTCTTGCTTTAGCCGCCTCCATAATTAGGGTTTACGTCAACTCGACCCAAACAATGCCTTTCTTCAAGGAATTCTCACTGAATCTGTTTACATGTCTCAACCACCCGGGTTCGTTGACCTATCTCTCGCAAATCATGTTTGTAAATTAAACAAGTCTATTTATGGTCTTCAATAAGCTTCCTGAGATTGGTAAAACGAACTTAAATCTTTTCTCAACTCAAATAATTTTAAACCTACTACTTCTAATCCTTCTCTTGTCGTTCATTGCTACACACACTCCCCTATTTGCATTCTCGTTTATGTTGATGATATTATCATCACCGGTCCTAACCCTTCACTTATTTCGTCTTTCATTAAATCGCTTGCCACCAAATTTTCCCTAAAGGAGTTGGGCAACCTACCTTACTTTATGATGGTCATTTCCTTTCCCAAAGCAAATACATACGTGATATTCTTAATAAAACTAACATGACTGATTCCAAACCGGACCTACACCTATGACAATGTTGGTCCATTATAACATCATCGACAGGTCTTATTTACCTAATCCCACTGAATATAGGTCCACCATTAGGGCCTTACAATAATTAGCTTTAACTCGTCTTGATGCTGTTTTCGCAGTAAATAAATTATCACATTTCATGCACCTCCCTACAAACGTCCATCGGGATGCTCTAAAAAGATTACTTTGTTATTTAGATGGGACACTTCATCATGGTTGCTCATTCGTCGTAAATGATGCAGAGTATGATAATGTAAATATGTAAACATGGGATCCTAAACTTATGCAAGAAATATGGAAAGTGGAGTAGTGGTAGGACCACTCTCTAACTACATGCATGCAAATAAAACGTGGGAAAAGCAAATAACAACTTTGAATACTTCCAACTTCTTATCCAATTGTTTTGTTGATTGGGTCATTAATTGAATAAACTTCTGAGTTATTAATGGGTTGGATCTGCGTATTCGGGTTAACGGATAACTGGGTCGTATCAAATACTTTCTATAGTTATAAATTGTTTTAATTAACATTATCCTAATCGCTTTGTTAACGAACTTCTTTGTCACCCATGGGATGTGATCGAACACTCACTGTTTACTAACTTGAAAATTCGGAGTTTTATTCAACACCTTGATGCTAATATATTGGTGATTTTAGAATTGCAACCTTGATTATTCACAGAGTCGTATGATAACTTTCAAGTTAAAAGTTACTTCGGCGGTTCTCTAAAATACTTTAATCGGGTGGCACTCTGAATTTGAGACAAGTAATTGGTATGATGTTGTGAGGACGATGAACCATAGAGACGATCAATTTAATGGAGCGTCATGTATATCTGCAGGAATAGTTACGATTATGATAACTTCCTTAGGTAGTTATAATTCAAATTTTAAGTTATATAAATATACCTCCCAAATAAAATTATGATTATGTGTGACATAATCATAAATTAGTATTTTAGTGTAATTGGATTAACTGCCATTTGGACCTTGCTAGGGGTTGCCGTCCCTAGGACCCTACTACCGTGGGCGCTGCCTAGGGCCCCCGTTCGTCAGGGGCTTCGCCCTAACATCATAATAGACTAAAGCAAGTGTGCACTCCGTACATCCCGAACTTGCTTAATATGTATCATGACAACAATGATCAGCCAGTTAATTCAATAACAATAAAATATTATAATATACCAAAGGCCCTTTGGTTCCTAATTGCTTATAGTTATTATTTTTGTATTAACAATGAAATACAAATGCATTATTATAAGTTCTGTTGGAAATTCAAATACGTTGCTCCTAGCGTATCAATTAACCCAATATATTGTTGTAACTAGGTTTTATCTCCGTATTACGGGGGTTTTACATTATTCGTTTATAATATTTATATATCTTTTGGATTTTAATTTTATTTATTATACAAAAGTTAATAATACACTTAGTATTTGATGATTAAAGAGCTTCACAAATAAATGAGATATTATAACATGATTCAAAAACTATCTGGGTTTAATGAGACCCATGACCCGTTTATTTTTTTACTATAAAATTATTTTTTTAATTATAAATCTTAAAAATATTTTTTAAAGAGATATTAAATTATAGTATATCCATATTTTATAGGATTTTGATATCATATATTTGGTGAGATTAACTTTTTATTTAATGCGATGTTATAACCCGTTTAAGGGTTATCTGGGTTTGGTGACACTCATACCCGTGAATTCAAGTCAAATGCATAAGAAGCCTGTTTTACATTATTCGTTTAAAATTTTTATATATTTTTTGAATTTTAATTTTATTTATTGTATAAAAGTTAATAATATACTTAGTATTTGATGATGAAAGGGTTTCACAAACAAATGAGACGTTATAACCTGGTTTAAAAGTTATATGGGTTTGGTGAGACCCATGACCCGTTTTTTTTTAAAGAAATCATATATTAATTTTTATATTTTTGTTTATATATATTATAGATTTAAGATAGATAAGAAAATAAAAAGTTTTCTTTTTCATGTCTTTGATATCAACTCGCGTACATGTCAAACAAAGTTCCAAGCTAACTTTATGGTAACATCCATCTATATATACGTGCACTTTTAGTCTCAAGCTTTCTTCATCCACAGGCTTCTTTACATACACTCAACAGGCCACACACAACTCAGAGATGGAGAGCAGATCGGTAGGCTTCTGTGTACTTGTGGCAGGCCTCGGAATAATATCTGCGGCCACCGGTTTTGCAGCGGAGGCCACCAGGGTTAAGGTAACAAACACTATCGAATAGCATATATATATTTCCTTTGAAATGAAACTTAGCAAGTATTTTAATTTTTAACAATGTAAATGGTGTGGGCATATATGCATGCAGGATTCGGATGTTTATATTGAGGGTGATTCATGTTTTTATCCAAGTAGTCCAGCTCTTGCCCTAGGAATCATAGCAGCTGTGTTTGCAATCGTTACACGAATTTACATAACCGTCACCTTTGGTGGAAGTACTTGTTGTCGTAGTGACCCTAATTCGACTCCAATTTCAAAATTTCTTTATGTCTTATCATGGTATTGGCAACCACCTCATTGTTTTTGTTAGGGAAAGTCACCAAAATAGCCATTTTGATCAAGATAATTAACAAAATAGTCTTCTGATGAGTCATGGTGCAACAAATTTGCTTCCCACGCGGCAAATTTTCTTTCTGGAGATTGAAAGAAGAGCTAAATGATATTTAAGTAAACAAAAATGTCAAGAGCCATTTTGTCCAATCAATGATCAAAATGGCTAGTCTAGCAGTTTCGTTACAGTAGTAATTCGCCATGATTATTGTTACATTGAAAAATAGTACAAAGTTTTTTGTTTAACATTCAGGGTAGCTTCAGTTATAGCCGTGGTTCTATTGCTGGCCGCCGCAGGAATCAACAATGAAACAGATGAACAGTTTGATTCATATGGTTATATTACATGTTATGTTGTGAAGAAAATCCCACAAGCCCTCCAATTGCAATCCCGTCTACAACAGACCAAGATCTAGAGAAGAGTTCCGGCTAATCCGAACTCTCCTCAACTAATGATTTTTTGATTATTTTAGAACCGTTTTTTATTGTTTGCGCGTTATGGTGATCATATTGTATGTAACACATGAGGATAAAGAATAAAGATTTAAACTGGGGTGTTCCTTGATCAATGGTTGTGGATTCCTAGTTTTTGTAATCGAGTTCATCGATATTTTAGGTTAACAGATTAACCTTTTAATTTGTTGCTTCGTTTACGATGCTCTACAACTATCATGTTAGTCACATTGAGTAGGAAGATTGTAAAGACTAAAGACGATTGAATCCACATGCATGATGCATCCACGAATATAGTGAACATGGCCAATTGGCATATCTTGAAGCAATGTCATTCCAACAATTAGAAAGTCCGTTTGGTAAGATTTATATTTTTTTCCTAGCTAGTTGCATGCAAAATAAAAGAAATGGTCTTTCATACCTTTCTACTTATTAGAGTTATTTAATGGGGTTGGTTTGTTGGACTAAAAGTGAGATAAAAATGAAACTAGTTGATTAAAAAAATAATAAGAAAAAAAAAGAGAAAAAAGAAAGTTTGCTTTTTATAGGGATGAGCTTGGGACAGTACCTTTATTCATACCCGTATCCGATTGTATCCGCACCAAAAACCAATTAAAACATGTACCAATACTTGTACCAAACTTTTCGCTATGGTACGAGTATTTCGGTACGGTACCCGTTTTTATACCAATTTGCTTTTTTATTTCTAAATCTTCGACGATCTTAAAACCGATACATGTACAAGTAACAAACAACCTGAGTTAGTCCGAGCATCGGTACTTGCACAGGTACGTGACGGATACCAATTAGTACAAATACCAAATGGGTCGTCGATTTAATGATAAGATTGAAGAACCTTAATTTAGTCGTTGACTTTAAGTGATTTGTTTGTTGGTTTGATTATTGAATGTTATATTACTTAACTAGTTTTAGAACCCGAGTATTACATAGGATTTGTCAATGATAAAAAATAATAAGGTGCATTTTTAAAAATAAAGACACAAATTAAATGTAATAAAAAAATAAAATATGCAGGACAAAAAATAAAAGTTCTAGAATCTCAGTTTTACAACTCGTGTAAATTTTAAATTTTGAAATATGGTATACGAAGAGATTTTTTTTTAATTTATAAATTTTAAAAATTTTAGACTCCCTATTGTTTCTAGTAGGTATTTTAGTATTTTTTGTAATGTGTTTTTTATTTGTTTCAAATAATTCGTTTTATTAATTTAAACATAGAGAAATCTCGTGTATCAGGTTTTAGAGTAGATAAAATAAACAAATGATAAAATGAATCTACTTAGTTTTACACTTCTAGCCTAATTTTTCTTCCAATTCTTTTAGTTATAACATTTTTGTCAAAATGGTTTTGACCCATAACTTATGAATAGTTATGATTCATGAGATAATAGATTAAAGAATTATGAGGGAAATTTAGACTATGATTAAATGTGGTTAAGACACATAATCAATATTTTTTTATTAGAATAGTAAGATTATGTCACAAATTAAAGTTATGATATTAAGGATTAAGATATAAGAGAAGTGATTTGATTTGTAAATGAAAACGTAATATAGGAAATCATATATTATTATTATTGGTAGATTCGGTTGTATCTACCTATTTTAATAAAGTAAAATAATTGTGACATGTGTCAATTTATGGTTAAACCTCATAATTTTTTTCCCTCCAAAAATCTTAATTGACTCCAATATATGTCCATATTCACTTTCCTTTTACATTTTATTTATATTATATTTATATATTTTTATAACTTTATAAAAATAAATATTAACATATTATTTTACTATATATTTCGGAATACTATGTGAAATCCAAAAATTAAGAACAAACCATGTTTGTTAAATATTGAAAAGAATATATAATTTTAAATGTTATCATTAACATATTTTACTATGTATTTTGTTGAATATTATAAAGAAAAACGAAACTCAAACATGCTTTCATTTTACAAAGTAATTTTTTAAATTATTAAATCATAAATCTATGCTTAAAAGTTGATCCATATTTTAAAGATCAATCCATTTATCTATTATTATTATTATTATTATTATTATTATTGTAAATTATTATATAAATTTATAAATTATAAATATGTGCTCTAAATCTATCAATTTATTTTTTCAATTAATTTAGTAAATATACACCCATCACTTTTATATATAACAAAGCTTATCATATTTAATTTATTGGTTTTTTATTAAGAATTATTACGGGTTTTGTGGAACTTAAATTCGGTTTTTATAGTAAAATATTGTTAAATAGATTGTTTGGTACAAGTTAACTACATTTGGGTCAAAATTGGTTATGGGTCAAATATGAGAAATCTAAGTTTTTTTAAAAGTTTGAGAATGCAAATAGATTTATCGTCAAATTTATCACGGCTTCAAAGTGTTGACTTGAAATGTCAAACAGATGAAAGTTAGAATTTTAAACATGATTTGCGTTTCAAATTTATCTTCAATGACATTTTTGGAAAAAATCAAAAGGTTTGGGATTTGGTAAATTGGCTATTTTTCTCTCGACTATTAAAATTTAAGAGTAGTTAGTGAACGCTTACGACATGCCACCCCCAGACATATCAATCTTCTAACTTGTATCAAATTTAAAACATTTGTGTCAACATTAACTTTTCCTTTAATGGTGATCAGAACGTTTTATGGGAAGCATGTCATGCAAAACTATGCTCAAATAAAGCAAAATATTCACAAAACATAATGGGTTAACATGTTATTTTTTATGTTGTCAAACTTATCAAAATCTTTTTCATGGTTTGGCTCAGAAAAACATAGTTTTTAAAGAACATCCGTCGTTATAATTTAATGTTCTCTTCCTCTATGGGTTGTAAATTGATAAATACATTAATAAATATAATAGTCCTTCAGAAATTATACTTAGTGGTCAGAACTACTATTATATGATTGTAGGTTCCTGAACGGATCGTACACGGGATATCGCTAACAACGCAGGTGCGGAATCCCTGCGCAGGTAGTTACGAGTGTAGAGATAGAATCACACGAGCAATAAATCAACCACGTTATATTGATAACCGAACACGTGACTCACGGTCACTATTACAGAAGATGACACGTAACAATACGAAACACACTGAAACAAACCCTAAAACGACCAACCACAAACTGTTTCGTCTGAAACAGTTTATATACACGACAACTTCGCCATAGGCGAAGTTGTCAATAACTTCGCTGATTCAACAAGTTCGCCATAGCGAACTTGTTGACAACTTCGCGCATTACAAAACAAACATAAACAAAACATAATTACATTACAGACTCGATTACAAATGCTAGACTATGAACTACTGACACACATGTACCAACAGACTCCCCCTTGGCAGTAGCTTCATATCTTGATCTTTAAATCTTGAGTCTTGTAATCTTCACCTCTACGCGTGCGCCCCTTCTCTCACACATACCGACACTACCCTTTGATATTTCCTAGCTTGATCCTTCCAAGCAGGAATGTAGAAGATCTTCTTCTCGTTGAGCACTTTCAAATCAGCCTTCGATAGATTAACAAGATGCATCGGGTCGTACACCCGAAGTACTTCTTGTTCATCCTCATCTTCCATTACCGCCTCAGCTGTCTCACAATCCACGTACCACCATTTTAAATCTTTTAGGACGTTCTTGGGCATAACTTTCATCGGTACTTCTTTCAAATGACGGACTGGTTTATACTTCATTACCATCCAAGGTTTGCCGTCAGCCCTCATTCCACGATCTTTGTCTTCTATCAACTTTCCTTTTTGAGGCTTTAGCAGTTCAAACTTTTTGTCTTTAATGGCTTCTTTCCAGACGATCTTCCCAATGATTCTTGCCATATCATCATTACTTCTATTGATCAGCCCCAATCTCGCTAAATCTTTCACCTCACATTCTGGTAAGGAATTCAGAGATCTCAACAATCTCTTAAAGTACTGAATGCCGTCGTACCGTTTGATCACAAATAGTTTCAGCTCTTTGTCGTACAACCAGCATATGATTCCTTTCTTTGACTCTGCATAGCCCTTTATATTATAAGTCTTTCTGAACATCGTTGGCACTGCAGGCTTCTTGGTTTTAACAAACCACTGAGCACAGCCTTCTTTCCAGTTCGGCTGCTCCTCCCATACTGTATCTTCTATCACGCTCTCATCCCCCAATTCTGATCTCTCAACAGCTGGAATCTCATGTTCCACTGAATCATCCACAATCTCACCTTCTTCTAATACATCTTCCACATTAATCTGTTCTCCAATCCTCTCAATCTCATCCATAGGCAACACGTCATCATCATCCATCAACTCATCGTCCTCCTCCTCATCCAACTCCTTCAACGCATCAATAACGTCTTCAACATCAGCGTCGTCATCCACAACTACAACATCATCACCAGCTGCATTTGTAGACTCCCCCTCAGTTGTGGAAGCTCCAAGAGCCTGAGAGGTTCTTGGCAGCTCATCACCTGCACCTGAAGGTGCATTGGGATCATCGTCATGATCTTCTCGTCTTTTCGTTCTCAACTCATCGCCCCTACACGTCTTCTCCCCCTGAGATGCCAAGTAATCCTTGAAGGCATCTATTATTCGTCCATGTTCAACCAGGAGGGCAGCTTGTAGTCGATTGGATTCCACTAGGCGGTCAATAGTCTTTGACTGTTCAGCAACAATCCGCTCTAGCGAAAGAATCCTCTCGGTATCTGAAGTAGGCAATGGAGTTGGAGGAACATCAGCAGAAGTGACCGCAGGTGGTACACTTGGTAACCCTGCAGTAGAAGTGATTGTCGACTCCACAAACCGTGCAACTACCACCGGTGGATTAAGCGGTTGAGGTGGTAGGGACACAATTGTTGGTGCCGACGTCTCGATCGCTGTAACATGTGCAGTAGTAGGAATAAGAGACATACCAGATAAGGCAGGTGGAGCAAAACGTACTAGTCTTGAAGATTCTCCAGCTCCCGAACCTATCCCTCTCTGTTCTCTTCTTGAACGTCTTAGCACAATCTGTACTGCCTCCTCTTCATCCACTTCATCCTCATCCTCCTCCACGGTTCTCGGCCTCTTTCCCGTAGTCCATTCCCGAGACACCATAAGTCTTCTTGCCTCAGCAAACGTCTCGTCTAGATCAGAGTCAGCTACCGAAGTAGCTGCTCTGGTAACATCCATAAACTGAGGACCCGAGACATCCATATCAAACAAACCATGTCCACTAAAAGCAGCATCTAGATCAACATGTTCAGCAGTGGACACAGCCTGAGATATAGTAGCTGGCACAGCAGCAGAAGATACAACAGGCGCAGCTGATACAGCATGAGGTGCTGCCGCCTGATGTGGTTGCGGATCCCTGAACTCGTCCCCTCCTGCAGGAACATACTCCGGGTTAATGAGATGCCCGAAAAGTGGAGTATGCCTGGGACGCCGCTCAGGGTTGCTACGAGTGCTCGACGTTCTGCACTGAGCAAAGATACGTTTTGTTACGCACTCAACGTATCTGATAGGGCGTCTTTGCGGTATAGACGGAGCGACATGATTAATAATCATTTGTAGAAACCGAGGATACATAATAAAACGCTCGCGCGCCGTCGCCCGTCTCTGACGATCAATCTCGTAAAAGATTAGCTGACTAAAAGAATATCTGCGGTTGTAAGTCAGCGCAATCATAGCCGATTGCATCGTCGCACCCATCCCGTCTGTTCCTGCCTTTCTGCCGGACATGCATACTATCAACACATGCATCAAAAAGCGCCATTGATCCAGCAGAAAGCCTTTCCTCCTCTGCGAGTCCCCCAGCGGACCCGAATAACCCATCCTTAAGTAAGCTCCGTCACGGAAAGGAGCTACGAATTCCGTTGGGTCGTCTCTCGTTTCATCACCGAACTGCAGAGCCAACCGTATGTCTTCCGAGGAAAACTGTATGTCTTGACCATTGACAGTTGCTCGCATCACTGGAGGCTCAGGTCTGCAATCATAATACACCGTCTGCCAGAAATCTTGAATGTTGGGCAGAGATATGGGTAGTGTATTAGTGATCGCGTGAAAAACTCGTGATCGTTGGAGAAATGTGATAATCTCCCTATAGTCTTCAACGCCTCGTGCGTCTGGATCCAAAGTGATGTATTGGTTATGGGCTGGGAAGAATTGTCGTTGCTCATCACCATCGTCACCTCCAGCACCTCCAACAGCAGCCATATCTGCACAAAACAAATCAAGTTAGAGACCATATAACCATCTCACAAGTTCGCCGTGTACCATGTGCGAAGTTGTGATGTACAGGCGAATTTAAAGGTGAGGCGAAGTTGGGAACAACTTCGCTTCATCTGTAAGTTCGTCTAAAATCTTATAAAAAATTTGAAATAGGCGAAGTTGTGTTCAAGGCGAAGTTATGGATAACTTCGCCATAGGCGAAATTAAGCTTCAAGCGAAGTTGTGAATAACTTCGCTGAAGGCGAACTTAAGCCACTGGCGAAGTTGAGAATAACTTCGCGTAAACCTTAACTTCGCCTGAATCTGAACCGGCGACTGTTCAGATTCAAACAAGTTATATCCGACGTTTCGGACCGATTTAACGATCCACCAATGAAGAACGGCATGGATTAATGATATTGAGACGTGAAGGACGTCCATGAACACGTAACACAAAGGTGAAAAACTTGGTTTTGAAGGTTCGACGACCCGAGGTCTCGAACCGGGTAAAACTATAACGAACGAGTAAGTTTGGATGATATTGACAACACATACCACGAGTATAGTAGAAACTAGGAACACAAGATCGAAATCGAAAGTGAAGAATAAGATCTGGATGTAATGGTGTTTAGAACAAGTTCGCCGGTAATTCGAAAAAAAATGATACTGTTACTGTTTACAATCCCTTATATAGGGCAGAGTTGGTTCAGGCGAAGTTACGCTTAACTTCGCCAAGGCGAAGTTAAGCACAACTTCGCCGAATTCAACAACTTCGCCCGTAATTTTCAAAATCAGCCCTTTAAGTTTGAATAATCTAGAATTTAACCTTATAAATTACCAAAAAGAGTTAAAC
Source organism: Bidens hawaiensis (assembly GCF_021521415.1). Lineage (NCBI taxonomy): Eukaryota > Viridiplantae > Streptophyta > Magnoliopsida > Asterales > Asteraceae > Bidens > Bidens hawaiensis. The sequence continues at coordinate 330,213 of NW_027492359.1, read as the reverse complement.
AAATATGATCAAGATCTAGTAACCAACAATAATATAACTACAAAAAAACTTAGAAAAATTTTAACGAAATAAGGGATCAAATTTCAGTCTAGTCAGGGACCACTACGTTTTAGAAAAGATCCTAACAGGAATCATACTAACGATGTGACTGTCACTTAGATCCGTGTTTAGCTGTATTATGACATAGAGACACAGGTTGTAAGCATGTAAATAACGTAAATGGTTTTCATCGTTTCTGTGATACGGATTAAGGTTCAGTTAAGCTCAAAAGTTTAAGTTGGCAACATCTCAGAGATAATGATGTCTTCTATCTATTCTCAAAGCGTATTTGGCTATACCCAAGTCACCCCGAATTGACTTCGACCCATAATGTCTGATTATCTTGTAGATACACTATGTCTGCCTCCCGTTTTCTTCTAACTCCAGACTTGAGAAGTCTTGATTGTTACTATGTCTCATAAGTATTTAAAAATATACACGTATATATATATATATATATATATATATATATATATATATTTTTTTTTTTTTTTTTTTTTTTGAATTAAACATTTTTATCGACTTCGGAGTACTAAATCACTGCAAGTCCCGAATCTGGATCACTGCAGTATCTTGAAATGCTTTCTTCACGGGAATCAGAACACTCACGGGCTCGTGTATGACTGGGTAGTCGCTTTTCTGCCTATCCTTCGAAAAGATATGTATGAAGACATACAAAACTCTTAAGGAGTTTCCACGTAAATTCGAGTAAATTTAAGTTAGTATCACATACACTTTTACGCACCATAAAAATTACCATGACATACAATGACTGTTCTAAAGCCTTTTAAGCCTAATAACTTCACTAGTTAAGCACACACAATCAGTATATATATCATTTTCCAAGGTTGGATCAATTTTCTGTTAAACACAGCATAGAACTTCATACGAAGTAACAGACTTGAAAATTAATTTCATTTCCCTAAAAAAAAACTTTAAATTCAATCGCCCCAATCACGTCAAAGTCGTCAGGTAAACGGCTATCCTGAAGATCCAATGGATCAACTGGACCGACCACATACAAGTATGTGTCCTTCTTACTAAGTATGACCGACTAATTTTCAGCAACTGAAAGAACACACGTCATAGCTGCCCCGGTCACTTTCAGTCTTCCGGTTAATGGCTATCCTCATTCTCTAAGTTGAAACGAGGACCAAAACATATCCTAGGATATGTCCATCAAACTGAGGTAACCGACTAATTTTAAGCAAAAATGACCCATGTTTTTTTTTTTTTTTTTTTTTTTTTTTTTAACAAAGACATGGTTACTCGGGATTGATCATCCCGTTTAGCTCAATTAGGTTTTGAAATCTGGATTTATCAAACGCTTTTGTAAACAAGTCAGCAAAATTTTCAAGTGTATCAACTTTTTCGATCTTTATCAGTTTCTTCTCAGCACAATCCCGTATGAAGTGATGACGAATGTCAATATGCTTAGTTTTACTGTGCTTCACGGGATTGTTAATTACTGAGATGGCGGCAGTGTTATCAATTAAAATAGGAGTAAGTAAGAAATTCAGACCATAGTCGCGCAATTGTTGCTGAATCCACAAAACCTGAGAGCAGCAGTTGGATGCTGCCATGTATTCAGCTTCGCATGTTGAAATTGCAACTGATGTCTGTTTCTTGCACTGCCAGGAAACTAATCTTCCTCCAAGAAACTGACAGCCTCCTGTTGTTGACTTCCGACTCTGATTACAGCCACCATAATCAGAATCTGTATACGCCACCAGTTCAACGTCTCCTCCCTTTGGGTACCACAACCCTAGTTTCGGCTTGCCCTTAAGATACCGCAAAATCCTCTTCACACCTTTCATGTGAGATTCCTTTGGGTTTGCCTGAAAACGAGCACAAAGACAAACAGAAAACATTATATCGGGCCTAGAAGCAGTTAAATACATTAATGAACCTATTATCGCCCGATACAGAGTAGGGTCCACATCTGCGTCACCATCTGATTCAGCGCCCAATTTGTGATTGACGCAGATTGGGGTGTCATATGGAGAACTGTCCTCCATCTTGAATCTCTTCAGCACATCATGAACATACTTTGTTTGATGAATGAACATCCCATCCTTCTTCTGATCAACCTGCAATCCTAGAAAGAAGGTTAGTTCACCCATAGCACTCATCTCGAATCGTTTCTTCATGACAGCCTCAAAATCCTGACACATGGATACTCTTGATGCAGCAAAAATGATATCATCCACGTAGACTTGAACCAGTAAGAAGTCACATCCTTCTCTCTTCACAAACAGCGTACTGTCAATCAATCCTCTTTCAAAACCATTTTCCAGCAAGTAGTCCGATAACGTTGAATACCAGGCACGAGGTGCCTGATGTAACCCATATAACGCCTTGCTCAACCTGTATACGTGATCCGGAAAGTCTGGGTCAGGAAAACCCGGAGGTTGCTCAACAAACACAACCTCATCAACTTTCCCGTTAAGAAACGCGCTCTTCACATCCAACTGAAACACCTTCATTTTTTTAGATGCAGCAAACGCCAAAAACAATCTAATCGCTTCTAACCGGGCAACAGGAGCGAAAACCTCATTGTAGTCAATACCCTCTTGCTGATTAAAACCTTTAACAACCAGCCTCGCCTTATTTCTCACGATAATCCCCTTTTCATCTCTCTTGCACTCGAACACCCATTTCGTGCCTATAGCATGCACATTCTTTGGTTTTTCAACCAAAGTCCAAACTTCCATTTTTTCGAACTGAGCCAACTCTTCTTGCATGGCTTCGACCCACGAGCTGTCCTTTAAAGCCATTTGATAATTCTTCGGTTCGACTTGGCTTATGAAGCAAGAGTACAAACATTCGTTCATGATACCTGTATCTTTAATGCTTGTATAAACACAGGTGTGCTCATTCAAGCTACTTCTGGTTTGTACACCAGAGGACACATCACCTATAACATTCTCCAATGGGTGATCTTTGTGAATTCTCGTGGTCGGAACAGCACCGACATGCAAATTGTCTTCCAAGTTTGAAGAGATCTCATCTATAGTAGTTTCAGGCTGAGAGTGAAAAGGATTAATAAACTCATCTTCAGTTGAGGCCGCAGGGGTATCGATAGGGTTTGATGTGGAAGGCTGAGATCTTTCTGTCATCTGATGTTGCATTACCTCCTCTTCCTCATCAAATATCATCTTCGTCACTGCTCTTTCGTCTTCTTCAGAAATTTCCAAAGTAGGTACGTTAAACGACTTAAAAAGTTTAACATAGTCAAACAGCTCAGCAGGTCCATTGCTTGGTTTTGGCGGTTGGTAACTAGTAATGTCGGTGTTACAAACCACCTCCACCTTGCAAGTTGTCGTATTGAAGACCCGTCTGTTGGGAGTCCCAACAACATAACCGACTAGGATTCCCTCATCAGCTACTTCACCAAATTTCGAATTAGTCTTCAAAATCGAACAAGGAGACCCAAAAGGTTCAAGACCGCACAAGTTGGGCTTCCTTCCGTGCATAAGCTCGTAACAGGTTTTTCCAAGTCTCTTAACGGTTAACACCCGATTCAGAACATAGCAGGCTGTAGCAACTGCTTCAGCCCAGAACATCACAGGAAGCTTTGAGTCTGCCAGCATAGTTCTGGCTCCTTCAATCAACGTTCGGTTCTTCCTTTCAGCTACTCCGTTCTGTTGTGGAGTATACGGAGCGCTGTATTGATGCTCAATACCCTTCTGAAGACAAAAGATTTCCATCTCAAAGTTCTTGAACTCTGTCCCATTGTCGCTTCTGATGAATTTAACTGATTTACTCATGACGTTCTCGACTTTTGTAATTAGATTCTTCACCATCTGAGTCGTCTCGTCTTTCGTTTTCAGAAAATATACCCACGAGTATCGCGAGTAATCATCAGTTATCACCAAGCAGTAAGAAGTACCACCTAGACTTTGTACATTCACCGGACCGAAGAGATCCATATGAAGTAGTTCTAGAGTACCAGCAATTGAGTTGATCGTCTTGGTGAGATGGCTTTTCTTGTGTTGTTTTCCCTTCTTGCATGCTATGCATTTATCTTCAAAGTTAAAACTCTTTAAGGGAACGCCCATCACAAGCCCATTTTTGACAATGAAGTTCATCTTACGAAGATGAATATGTCCCATTCTCCTGTGCCATAATTCTGATTCTGATTCGCTTGCCTTTGTCATTAAACAGGATTCTCCGGTGACCATTTCAGTAGACCTCATATCCATCACGTATGTATTCGTTTCACGTGGAGCTTTCATTACTATCCATTCTTCTGGTATATGAAAACCAGGCTTCAATACAATCGCTTCATTCTTAGTGAAATGGACAGTGTATTCTTTATCACAAATCTGCGACACACTCAGCAGATTGTGCTTTAATTCCTCCACAAAATTTACATTTTCAAGTGTCATTCTCCCATTCGACACAGTTCCTCTACCGGTAATCCTTCCACCGCTTTCACCAGCAAAACTAACTCTTGCTCCCTGGACAGGTTTTAAATCTTGCAACAAGTGTTTGTTGCCCGTCATGTGCCTGGAACAGCCGCTATCTACAATCCAAAGATTGTTGGCAGCCCTGTTCAACTGTTCCTGCACAATAAAACAAAGAGTTAGAATCTTGGGACCCAAGACCAATTGGTCTTGGATCGATACATCCCGTACCCTGGCTTTCTCAAGTTAGCATCAGGATAATTTCTGTAAGTCCTGTTAGGGAATCTCCCTGCAGATTGAGTGTAATGCCTTCCAAACCTTTGAGAATTGAAAGTGTTATATCTTGTGGTTTGGTTGTAAAACTGAGGTTTGGTTTTATGAAAACATGAATTCGATACATTTTGGCATTTTTTAAAGTTTTCATTTTTAGCAGTAGCATAATGACGCTTATACTCAGTTTTATTTGGCTTCTCATCTCTAAATCTCGGTTTCAAAGGGCAATCTGCAACTAGATGTCCTAACTTGTTACATCTAAAGCAACATCGACTCTCCATTTTCTTGTCAAATGTTGGTTTAGATGTAGAGGCAGTGTTACCAGCCGTTCGTCTCACATAAGGTGGGACGTACGGATTGAGTGGAGAACTCTTTTTAGAAACTTTATTTTTATCTCCATCGGTGGGTAAACCTACCTTCTCTTTTGTCTGACCAGATTCGGACAACTTATCCGAATCTGATGAGACTGGACTTGAAACAGAAATATTCACACTAGAAACAGGCGAACTTGTTTCGCCACAGCTAACACTTGGTTCAACACTTGTAATCTTGATAGGAGTTGTCTGAGAAACCTCGAAATCAACAGATTTCTGAACACTTGGATTATAAGTATAGTTGTGGTTAAAGGGTGGTGGAACTTCGTGATATCCGATTCCTCCCCTCTTTGCAGAGGTACCTGGATCACTCACGAGGTGATCAAGGATTGCCGAGGAATTCCTGAACTGCTCAAGTTTGCGGTTCAGTTCCACCACCTTTACCTGGTGGTCAGCAATCTGTTTATCCCGATCAGCAATCACTTTAGTTTTTTCCTCCAAAACTTCATAACTAAGATCAATTATTTCAATTTTCTCAGCAAGTTTAAGCTTTAAGCTTTGAATGTCTTTTTCACATGCTTTTATTTTAATTTTATAACTTGTTTCTCTTGCTTTTGTAAAATGGTGATCTTCTTTAATAGTTTTAAAGTCAGCATCTAAACGGACGTACTGATCAGTCAAAGTTGTTAGTTGCTCAGACAAATTTTCACAATTAGTACAAATATTTTTATTTCTTACCTCGGAGCGAGTGTCCTTGTCATTTGCCATGAAAGCTGTTTCTTCTTCAATAGCTTTCTCAGTTCCATCAACCTTCTCACATTCAGTCTCAGCCATGTTTGCTTGCTCACCAGAACCACTTGAATGCAGGTTCCAGTTGTACTCACCTGCTTCTCTGGTCAACATGGCGTTAATCTCTCTGTTAATTCCAGAATGTTGTGTAGGCCGACCTTGTCCTCGTTCAACCCTCTCATTTCTGCATTCCTTGGCAAAGTGCCCGTACTGTTGACAATTATAGCACCTTACCTTGGATTTGTCGAACCCAGGCCGACCACCAACAAACTTTCTCCCAGTTTTGTTCATAAACCGTTTCACACGCCTCACAATCATTGCCATTTGCCATTGCAAGTCCATCTCCTCCAGATCATCAGCATCGATCTGGTCGTAATCCTCATCTAGTACAGCAGGGTCCACAATCTTCCCCTGGATGTAGTTTTCGTAGGAAGCAATAAATGATGCATAGACTGCAAACTGCTCTTCAGCAGATTTTACACTCATAGGCATCTTGGAATAACTATTGCTTGATGCATTTGCAGAAAAACTACTTGTGGATGCTTGAGGCTTTGAAGTACTAGATCCTCCAGCAACGAAACATACATCACCATTCGTGTTTACAGAAACGTTTCCTTCATGAGACGAGTCAGAGCCTGACTCCCCTTTAGAGTAATAAGCAGCAGATTCAGGCCTTGAACTTGAGCCTGAGTTAACCTTTGCACCATACATACCAGGGTCTTGTATCTGATCTGTAGGTGTTTCTTTTCGAACCATATTAAGCTCATAAGTTCTGAGCTTGTTCACTGCCGTTTCAAGATCATAATTAGGAAAGTCTCTGTCTTCCCTCATAAGAACGGTGTACATTTCCCACTTCGGTGGGAGAGCATCGAGAAGTTTTTCAACGATCTCTTCTTCTCGGTAAGCAATCGAATAATTGCTAAGCTCTGTCATTAGATGATAGTATCTGGTGATAATATCATCCAGCGATTCGTTCTTCAAAAATTTGAAGACGGAGAACTGAGTCTTCAAAAGTTTTACCTTCGATGCACGGATACCCACATTCCCCTCGAATCTATTTTCAAGAGCATCCCAAAGCTCTCTTGCAGAAGTGTACTTTCGGAACGTATGGAGAACTTCTTGAGGAAGTGCCATTGTTATCGCAGCATGGGCCTTGCTTTCGGCCTCGTACATTTTCTTTTCTTCGTCCTCCATTTTGCTGTACTTCTTAACTACGTCACGGCCTTCGTATTGCATAGTAGGAGGGATATATCCATCCTGGATGCACACCCACATTTTGGCATCCTGGTATTTGATGTATTGGATGAATCTATCCTTCCATGCCACGAAGTCAGTTCCTTTCATAAGCCTCGGGGCCTTAGTGGCAGACCCCGCTTCTACTTCCATCTTGACCAAATCGGAGATATTGATCGACGACATCCTTGCAAAAACCTGAAAAACCTGGAAAAACAACAAAAAAAAACAAAAAAAATATTAAAACAGCTCAGTTGGCGAAGTTAAGAATAACTTCGCTTGAAGGTTAACTTCGCTGAAAGAGAACTTCGCTGAGATCTTAAATTCGCTTGAATTGGGCGAAGTTAAGAATAACTTCGCTTAGCTCTGGCGAACTTATGAGTTGAGCGAACTTGGGTATGAAGCGAAGTTGCGGATAACTTCGCTAAGGCGAACTTATGAAGTGAGCGAAGTTGTAGTTAACTTCGCTAATCCTTATATCTTCGCCAAAAACCCGATGAACGGTAACTTCGCCCGATGAACAGGGAAGTTTGTTCAGATCTGTTTTCGTCAATCCAGCAGCTCCCGATCAATGCAAAGGCTTGAAAATGACTGTCAAGCACTAGCAAAACTCAATCCCAACAAAAACACGTCCCGCGAATAGGTCAAACGAGACGTTTTCTACACCCGCGTGAAATCCCGAACCTCACAATCGAGCCGATTGGCTCTGATACCACATGTAGGTCCCCCCGGGGACGTCACCGATCGATACGAGATCCGCACGAGGTCTAGGAGTGCGGAATCCTCCTAGACTCGTTTATTGGTGTAAAGACAAAGAACACAAACACGTACACGATCAAATACACAAACAAATACTAGAACGGGATAAACAAATCTGCAGATTCATATATAAAATAATCACGTTACATACCGTAACAAAAACAGAAAACACGACTGACCCGAGGTGAGCTCTACCTCGGGTCGTCTCACACGACACTAGTCTCTTACTCTCTCTCAATAAACAAGCTGCTCAAACACACACCGATTTCTTGATTCCTAAAACTAAACAAGACACAACTATATATAGACAAACATTCACGGGCCTGGGCTTCAGTAGGCGAAGTTGTGCTAACTTCGCCTATGGCGAAGTTGTGATAACTTCGCCTAAGGCAGAAGTTGTTACAACTTCGCCGTTGGCGAAGTTGCTCTAACTTCGCCTATGGCGAAGTTGTGCTAACTTCGCCTGTGGCGTTCCGCTGGTCAGAATTGCATAGCGACGGAAACAAAATGCACCAACAGTCTCCCCTTTGACCGTTGCTCTCAATTCTAACAAACACGAAAGATCATCTGTTACAAAACATGCACCAACAGACTCCCTCTTAACTGATGATCTTCTGTTTGCAGTCAACCAGCCGTGTCAGAAACTGTCCTGTAGCTTCACAAATCTACCAATCACCCAGCGTCTTCCATATCAGATCTCCCCTTCAGTGTAAGCTTCTCCGACTATAACGATTGAGGTCTTTGTAATGCATGCATCCTCGTGCCAATAGATCATCTCAACCAATCACGTGAGTCCATCTGACTTCACCACCACATGAAGTTGGGCTTCCTCCACAACTTCACCAACTCGTCGGCATACGATAAGGTTTAATCTTCAACTACTCAACATCAAGTGATCAATTTCATCACAAAACCATCCTGACAGAATCTAACACACGACCATTAAAAAATTTGAAGCATCTTCAATCACCAGGGATAACGATCAGGAACATAAACACTTTAATTCCCGGTTAAATCCAACTTGTTCCAGAATCTTCACTCTAATAAATAAGCATCACGTTTCAGGATCCAATTCTCGAACGCCTTGAAAATAACATAAAAAATATGCTCTGACCGCAATCCAGTAATGACGAAAAACCTTCAGTTCAATTTGACTTTCTTCGGTTGGTCACCACGAACAACAACAATTTCCTTTCCCACAAACACCCGAATATGTGTCACTATCCAGTTTCAAACAATAACCCATTCACAACCTCAACTCCAAATCAGAGTTGACACGTATTTGTTCACACGTAAGATCAAGAGATAACAAGATCACTCGTTGACGGAACAACATCTTCGGTCTCACAATAATCGTGTACACCTGGCCATACAGACGAAAACTCCAAACAATTTTTTTTTTTTTTTTTTTTTTTTTTTTTAACTTCACCTGGCTGCTAACTTCACCTGGCCATAACTTCGCCTGGCTGCTAACTTCGCCTGGCCATAACTTCGCCTGGCCTGTTCATAACTTCGCCTGGCCTGTTCATAACTTCGCCTGTTCATAACTTCGCCTGTTCATAACTTCGCCTGGCCTGTTCATAACTTCGCCTGTTCATAACTTCGCCTGGCTATAACTTCGCCGAGAAGTCAACTTCGCCTAAAGTCAACTTCGCCTGTTCATAACTTCGCCAGACCTTATATCTTCGCTGAAACCCTACGAACAGTGACGGCAACTTCGCCTGATGAACAATAACTTCGCCTGAAGAACTGTTCGGCCAGAAACGCACAGAAACGTGCCAGAAACACCAAAACGCAGATCTCGAACCATAGCGTAAGAGCCTAAGGCTCTGATACCACATGTAGGTTCCTGAACGGATCGTACACGGGATATCGCTAACAACGCAGGTGCGGAATCCCTGCGCAGGTAGTTACGAGTGTAGAGATAGAATCACACGAGCAATAAATCAACCACGTTATATTGATAACCGAACACGTGACTCACGGTCACTATTACAGAAGATGACACGTAACAATACGAAACACACTGAAACAAACCCTAAAACGACCAACCACAAACTGTTTCGTCTGAAACAGTTTATATACACGACAACTTCGCCATAGGCGAAGTTGTCAATAACTTCGCTGATTCAACAAGTTCGCCATAGCGAACTTGTTGACAACTTCGCGCATTACAAAACAAACATAAACAAAACATAATTACATTACAGACTCGATTACAAATGCTAGACTATGAACTACTGACACACATGTACTAACAATGATTATTGTATGAGAAGTCTTATTCCTGAATTTTTTCAAGTATACATATGATACTGACAATGAAAGTTTCAATATGCGTTCTCGGGCACGTTTTTGCACGTGTATTTTTTATTAAATTCAATTAAAAGAAATTATTCCGTGATATAAGTATAATCAATTTATATACACATAGTATAGATATAAACATAGATATAATACATTTTTTCATATGCGTTATGTAATTATTTTTTTCATTTGTAATTTTATAATTTAGATAATCCCGTATGTTACACGGGCTCTAAAACTAGTTATTATATATTATAATTAAAATTGAAGTTGGTTAAATATTTCAGTTTCAATTTTAGTTTTATTTTTCTCATCTAGATTACAATAAACATAATTTATTTAATTAGTAATTGTCCAATTTTAGAATATATTTAATCTTTATTTGTAGTATGGAAAGTTTCTAAAATGCCTATAAAAGAAGAATATGAATTTGAGCGGGAAAAATTAGTCAAGAAGGAATATGATACTGACACATCATCTTCATTATTTTAATTTATTAGTAAAGATAGATATAAAGAAACGTTTGGTTGTTGTTCAATAATAACATGGTTAGAGAATTTATTTTATATATTGAATATGACGAATCTCATCTAAACCCCTATATATTCCAAACATGTACAAAATACCAAACGTACCCATACATGTATCCGATTGTACATGTACCGAAATTCAACAAAAATGAGTATAAATACCAGTATTGAATAAGTTAAATCGGTACGGGTACAGGTACGGGTACGAGTACAGTATTTGAGATCAAATGTTCATTTCTATCTTTTGAATAAAAAGCGAGAATCTGATCAAACATCAGGGACTAAAACCATAGTTAACTTCTAAAATTTTATAATCTAAATTGTAAGCTATAACTTGCTGGCAATAATAATTATAATCTTTACTAAAAATTTATCCAAGTAAATGGCTATATTACATGTTTGTTTTGTCATGTTCGTTCACTCATATAATTATTATATTTCTTTACTTTATTTCGTTAGTATTGATGATTATGAAACGAGATGGAAAATCACATTGTTTTTGTGAGCAAAAAATAAGTATTGATTTATGATAATTCTGTAAATGCAATTGTTATTTGCAATGAAAATGAAAGTTAAGAGCTGAATTTTTAGTATGAATTATTATCAGTTAATTAGTTAAAGTTTAAGTTAATAAATTTTAATTTGTAGTTAAATTATTAAAATTATAGTTTAAATTATTTTTAATCTTAAAACTAAAATTTTATTTTATTTTTAAAACATAAGTCATTGGGAACTTACCAGAGGAACACAAATTACATTACTTATATATATATTTTAGTATTTTTGAATTAATATCAAAGAGGGTATAAATATTCAAAGTTTTAGCAAAAATATATATCAATTAATTAGTAAATATCAAGTTTAGGTCCCAATTTATTATTCTCGACCAATAAATTTCTGGCCCAAAAATATCATGCCTATATGGTAAAACTGAAAAAATCAAAACCAAACTGAAGCCGGAAAAAAAAGCAGAAACTAGACAGTTTTAGACAATTTTCAGAAACACATAAATGGTTCAATATGACCCCAAAACCAACCCGTACACCTAGAGGTGTACAAATCGTGTTTTTTTAAATACCCGGTTTCGGGTATGGAACCGAGTTCGGGTATGTCCGGGAACGGTATGGCCGGGTATTGGTAATAATCGGGTCGGGTGCGGGTCGGGTATTGTCTCTAAAACCATACCCTATTCATCGGGTTCTGGTCGGGTATAGAACCGGATATTCTAAAACCGGGTATTTGAATACCCTATTATCGGGTATTGAAAAAACCCTATTTACGGATATTTTCGGGTTTTTTTCCGGGTATTTTTCGGACATAGATTGGGTTTTTTATAAGTTTGCACTTTTTAGAGGTATTTTTCGGGTATTTTTAAGATTTTATCGGGTATTTGAAATACCCGGTTCTGGGTATGGAAGCGGTTCGGGTTTTCGGGTATTACAGGGTACAAATCGGGTCCAGTTCGGGTATTAAAAACCCTGGTATTATAAAAACCGGTTCCGGGTTTTTATTTCGGGTCCGGTTTCAGGTTCGGGTTTGTTGTGCACCTCTACATACACCATTTAATAAATGTATCTTTGGTGTAATTGAACTGGAATACTAGCCCATCTAAGGTTTGTGCAAACACATAACTGCCAAAGCATACACTTCTATTTACATACTAATAACATTTACACTTATTAGCTGTCTAAAAACATTTGTTAGATACTAAGATCGCTACACCTTTTCAGCAAAAGCAGTGATTCAAGTTGATAGATTCAATTACAAAACTGTCTACAAAAGGCGGACGGAAAATCAAGCCGCAAAATGCGGTTAACAACATTACCATGGATTTCATTGAGGGTCTGCCTAAAGGGAAAGATAATATTTTGTTGACATTTTTGTTGCCCATAAGATGTGTTTCATTTCTTTTGTTCTTACCAGGGTTGTACCTGTGACCACATTTGTGAAATCAATTACATCGTACTTGATCAGTTTTTGTGAGGCAACAAGCCTTCTTTTTTGGCCATTTCATATATTGCGACCGACATTAACACTTTAGCATCAGGGGTCAAACGCCAAAGTCCATCATAAGGAACCACATGCACTTTAATCAGCTCACCGTGTTCCCTGAGCCCGGTTTCTTTTCCTTGCAACTCTTTAACCACATCCGCATTTGCGCTTCCTCTGTACAGAAGTAAACTGAGTTCCTCATCACATCCACCCTACCAACAAAACATCAAACAGATTATTGTTGCCAAAATTCAAAACATCTGGTTTATTAATGTTGCTAAGATTATAATACCGGCGAGGGGATAACTTTGTTTCCGGTGGAAGGGTCCAGAAACGACGTGAGATCAACCATGTCTTCAAGTTTTAATTCAATGCCAGTCTCTTCTTCGACCTCGCGTAAAGCTGTACCAAAAATATCACCTACATTGTCATCCAACATGCCAGCTGGCAGCTCCAACATTGGCCTCCCCACAGGCACCCTAACCTTAAATATTATCATATTTAAATATGATTAAAATCATAATATTATGCATATTATACACTTTACCTGCTCGGTAAGCACAGCGTAAATTTTCCCTTCGGATTCCAGCAGGATTAGAACAGCTACAGCCGGGCCTCTTGCAAAAACAATACCTGGAACGTTTTGTCCAGTGTCCTTATCGATGACATCAGCTTTAAATTTGAGAAAGCCGACTCGCTTGCCAAACATGTCCACCCCCTAATTTTACAAAACGCATAGAGATCAGACGTAACAGACGTATCGCACTGGCTAGGCGTGTAAACGAACCAAATGAACACGAACGGAGTATGCCCGTTATCCGAATGTAGTCCGTGTTCATTCATTAAGAAAATGAACATGTTTGTGTTTGTTTGTTTTTCTATAACAATATAAACGCAAGTTCGTGAACGTAAATGAACGAACATCACTGAGCTAAAACCAGTAAAAAATAATGTGTTGCTCTAAAGAGTTATCAAAACTAGATCAAGTTGTAATGGGCCAAAAAAATTGTAATGAGTAAGTATATTAATGAACAAACTGAAACAAACATAAACTACCGAGCACAAATGAGCATAAACAAGTTCAAATGAGCAAACCTTCACGAATATAGATGAGCGAGCGAGAAACGTGTTCATGTTCGTCCGTTTAACTAAATGAACAATTTTTTTTGGTTCAAGTTACGTAATTTATTAAATAAAAAAACATAAACAGACTTCCCACCGATGGTTCACGACATGTTCATTGAACGTTTGGTTTGGTTCGTATACATGCCTAGCACCCGCACACAAAAAAATAGATGTATTTTCTTTACGATAATACCTGAATGAGAACTTTTTTTAAAGACAAAGATCCATCTGCAAGGAGCCCTTTCTCACTTTGAATATTCTTTAACCACTGCTCAAATAAAGAGCAACCAATAGCATTCCTGCAAGCTTTAACTGTTATATTGTGAAATAAAATTATCAAGTTTTTCTTTCGAAGTGTTATTTAATATAATTTTCATGTTCAATTAGCATCCAAATCATCCTATCAGACACTAGTCAAAATGATGTTAACTTTTGTAAGTATATCATTCTTTCTCCAGTTATCTTATTTCAACTTTGCTGAGGTGGAAATTAAAAAAAATAGTATAAACCTAATATGTTGAATTTGATATATTATCTAGAATTGCAGATTATCAAATCAGTAGCATTTTGAAAAATTATTGCCTGGTGAAATGGTCAAAAACAATAAACCATGGTACAATGCTTGTTAGTTTATGCCATGAGAACTATTTAAAAGGCGTGGATTCAAGATTCATGATTCTATGAGCGATCCAGAAGCTAGCAGACTCGTACATGAACCAACTAGATAGAGGAAAATGGGCTAGAAAGAAGCCCATTTATAAAAGGATATTAGTTGGGCTACCCTCAGAGTTGCCGGGCCCATAAGCAAGGGACCGAAACATGTGACAAACTGCCATACACGATTTGCCCAACCCGCTAACCCAAATTCCCTAATTCAAGCTCAACTCTTTCAAAAGTTTTTAAATTTTTGTCATTTTCATCGTAAAAACAGGTAAATCTTTGATTTAAGCAATTTCCGTGTTTAATAAATCAGTCAATTTTAATTCTTGGGCAATCAGTTTTAGTTTTCCAAAATTTGGCTCGACATGTCAAATTTAAATGGGAAAATACCATAACATACCAACATAAATTCTCATTTTCTTATAAATTTCCCTCTACGCACAAATTAAAAGCAAGATGTGAGTGTAAACAAATAAGAAATAAAAAAGAGTAGCCTGACCTGAAGTCGGTATCAGAAACACCGGGTGCAGCAACAACCGTGACGGGTTCGGTGGGTCGGGTGGGCAAATTGATGGTGTGGGTGGTCTGGGCCGATGTTGACATTTTGGCAGAGATAGAGATGGGTCTCGTAATTATAGTGAGGTTTTTGATTGGTAATTTGTTGAGGTGGGAGAATGAGAGTTTAGAGATCGAGGTGGAAGAAGCTTCAAGCTAATTAAATATATAATAAATCACTGGTATTTCAATATTTTGTCCTAAATATATTTTTGAAATGAGATTTACACTACTTTCCCAACTTTCATTTAATAAGAGAAATGAAAGGTAAAAAACATTATAATAGAAAGGGAAGGAAAAGTTAGAATTTTCTTTTGTGTTTCCGGGTTTCATGAAAGTGAAAGGAAAATAAGTATTTTATATGTTCCTGAGATGAAAGGAAATGAAAAGAAAAGAAAATTACATTTTTACTATTATATCCTTTTAGTAAAATTAAAACAAAAACACATCTTAAAACATTCCAATTTGTCAAAAAGATAGCAGAATGTGTTTCACAACATTTATCCTTGCAGTCATTAAAATCTTTGTATTATTAATTTCTATGTATTTTTATTATTTATCGGCAACTATTGATTTATTGGTCTAAACACTTGCAAGGAATGGTTTCATTTGCTGGTTTAATGATAATGAAACTAAAAGGTTCAGTAAAATACAACTCAGTGTGTGGACTTATTTGTTCATACTCTACTTCTAATTACTAAAATAGTCTGCCATATGAACATGAGCTGAGTTCTCCTAGTCTGCCACAACTAAGCAACAAAATAAATTTACTGTTAAGTAAACTAAACTATAACCAATTTAAGAAACATAAAACCTATTTATCCAAACATGGGTGCAAACGAGCCAAGCTACTCGATATTGGCACGTGAAAAAGGTCGATCGAGCTGAGCCTAAACGAGCTCGAGCCTAAAAATAAGCTCGTTTAATAAACGAGCCCGAGCTCGAGCCGGCTCGCAAGCTTTAACGAGCTTATCATTTTTATATAAATAATTATAAAAATATAAGTTTTTCTAATAAATAGTAAACGAGCCGAACCTGAGTCAAGATCGAGTGCCAATTAACAAAGAGCAAACTATTTGACAAATAACAAAGCATTCATAACAAATACCTCTAACATTCTTTTACTACATAATTAATTCAAGTGCTATAAAAGAAACATATTAATCCTTCCTAAGATGGTTATTAATCCCTAAATATGCAAAATCAAAACAAAGTGTTAGAATAAATTAAGAATACTTGATAAAGATGGGTTGATACGAGTGTTGAGATCCAGGTGTGGTCTGTGCCTGGGGCATCGAAGTACTGTGTTGTTCAATGGCAGGATAGGTTTGGTTAGTGGAAAAGGGAAAGAAGCTTATGGCATGAGATACAAATGACACAAGGTGAGGGCAACATAGTAATTCTAGTTATATTTAGTTTGATCAATTTTCGTTTCTCTCGTATTCTTCCCGATTTGGAGGGAATCAAATTACCATCAGATCTCACTCTTTTTCTTTTCATTTCTCTCCATTTTCCTCCCATAAAAAACTCTGGAACACATCTTAAATTCTAATTCTTCCCATTTTCCTTTCTTTTCTTTTCAAAAGTAGACTCTGAAACACAGTGTTAGTGTTAGTGTGAAGCAACCAAAAACTTTAATTTAAAAAAATGGGGTATTGGTTTCAAAAATATATTTCTATTTGAATAAAACACTAAACCGACTAAAGGGAGACTTGAACTCGGGTCCTATAATTGATAGGGATCACCAATACAAACGTCTCACTCTTTAAAAGACATGATCATCTTCTTCACCAAGCACACCAAGTACACCAAGTATTTAGCTTTAAATTTTCTTCTGACCTCACTATATTAAGATAGTGAGTCTTCACCTAACAACTAATTTAACTCTGTATCAAGATAAATGCCTCAACCTAATATAAAACAACACTATATCAAGATAATGTGTCACCCCTCTCAAATCACCAACAAATGATGATTCTTCACTTGTCAAAACACTAGATAAATTTTTAGTGTTGACAACTCAAATTACAAGTAAGATGGTTGGATGATAGCTTAGAAAATCTCTTCTTTTTTACTTTACACATTTAATTTCCTCGCTCTATAATTTAAGCTTGATTAGACTTGAATATTTGAAGAGATTAACCTGCAAGTGTGTGTGCAGTTATTGTAAAGCGAAACGGGTAAAGACTTAGTTTGAATATGTCTTCTATTTATAGCCAAGTGGACGCTCAGTCCATTTCACATTTCTTTTACCAATGTGAACATTGTGCGGTCATTGTCTTGATATTTTATCTTCTAATGTTGGCCAACACATGTAAGAACATGCCTCAATCACTTCTCACATCTCCATAAAACACAAGCCAAGTATTTTACTCATGTGTTTAAACATACATTATCAATTTCAACCAAAGCTTCAACACATTCCACATTGGAGTTTGACTTGCCCCTTTGGTAGATTTGGCATGAATGAAGGATTATTAAGAGTATAATAAGTTTTTTAGATATTTGATATTTAAACAAATATGTTTAAATATATATAATTTTATATACTTATCATAGGTTTATAAAAACTAACAGCATATCTTAACTAAGTTGTTAATTTGTCTTCAATAGATTAATCATGTAATTTCTTCATCATCATGTTGGTATAGAAATATTAATTTAACCCCTGGTATACATGAACTTGATAATCTTGATCTTGGATGTGTGTAGTCTTGATTAAGTTTAATGTTGCTTAATTCTGACTAATGTTTATCAATCAAGTGTTGAGGAACATGCATGTGACATATAGATATCATTGATGAACTAGAACAATCTAATGTCACATTGTCTTAATTAGATCTATATAAAAAAATAAGGTTGATTAAATTTTAAACCATTGTTTTCTTAACAATCTCCCCCTTTTGATAATGACAAAACTCAATTGAAGTCATTTTATTAAATGACATAAACTAGTAAGAATTAACTACATTTATTACTATGTTAACAATGTCACACACCTTTTATCATTGGTTATCATCAAAAGTCACAAAGTCTTCAAAAGTTTGCTTATAGATTCTTTAAAATTTTTAAGTCTTCAACCTAATGGTCTTCAATAATCTTCAAACTTAGACATATTGTTGGCTTGTAGATGTTAATCTTTAAACTTAGGGGTATGCTTGGTTGGGGTTAATGGAATGGAAGAAGGAAAAGAATGGACAAAAGAATGAAATAGATTATTACCATTCATTTACCTTGTTTGGTTAACCTAAAGAATGGAATGAATTATTACTTTATATTGTTTGGTAGCTTAAAAGAAAAAAACACATGTATGGAATAGAAATGACAAAAGTACTCATGTCACAAAATAAAAAAATTGCAATAACGACGATGGTGGTGGTGGTGCCGCTGACGACGATCGTGGTGGTGGTGGTGGTGACGCTGGTGACGGTGGTGGTGGTCACATGGTAGGGTCAGGTGGTGGTGGTTGTCAATTGTTGTTGTTGAGATAGTATGGTGAAAGAGGCATGGAATGAAAAATAATAAAGGAAGGGGTGGGAAGAGACTGTTTTGGTGGAATGGGATTCCTTGGGTAATCGTTGATTCCATTTTGTTGACCAACCAAACACCTATTTTTTTCATTCGCTCTTTATGATTCATTTCATTTCCTCTGCCATTACTACATACCAAATGCTACATTAGAGTCTTCAAATCTTGAACTTTCAAGGATCTTTTTATCATGTTGGTCTTAAATATTCTTTAATTTCTCTCTCCCTTTTATTATTCTCAAAAAGAAACACCCCCCCCCCCCCCCAGAAATAAGAAAAGTTGAAACAAAGCTCCCTGTTAATTGAAGAATCATTTTAGCTGACATCCACCTTAAACCATGCTCAGTCATTGCACAACACAAAACCATGAGAAGCACTTAAGAGTTACAGATGGAACCTAACCGGCCTACACGAACCGGAACCTACAAGTTCAACAAAGTAGTTTTAAGTCCTAACCGGTCTACATAAACCGGCAACCTAAGATAGTTTAAATAAGTTCCAAGATTCCAAACACGAGATAAACATAGCCAAGAACGAGGCAACTTTCCAAAGCTTGAGTCTTTAAGCATCCATCTTCACATCCTAAGAGCTCGAGTGTTTGGAAGACACGGATCCACGCCCGGTTGGAATTGCCTTTGTGAACTTAATTCTTCATAAGTCATTTGAGAAGCTTCGTATTTTCGAACACGTTCTTCTAGATTAAGAAATTGAAATCTTCCAACACTCTCCATTCGATGGCAACTTTCAAACTCAACATAATAAGGGTATGTTTGGTTGGAGGTAATGGAATGAAAGGGGAATTGAATGGGAGAAGGAGTGGAATGAACAAGGGAATGAAATGGATCATTACCATTCATTTGTCTTGTTTGGTTAACCTATGGGAATGAAATGAATCATTAGTTAATGTTGTTTGGTATCCAAAAATATCATAGAAATGAAATAGAAATAATAAAAACATTTTTTCTCATAGTAAATTATTATACAAAAAAAAAAATTCAATGGCGACGGTGGTGGTGCTGGTAGCTCCAGCAACAAAAATGGTGGTGGCGACGGTGGTGGTAGTGGCGGTCAGGCGTCAAGGGCGGTGGTTATGGTGGTGGTGGTGGGAGGGGTGGTGGTGGTCAAGCGATGGTAGCATTGGTAGTGATGGCGATAGTAGGATGGTGGCGATGGTGGTTGAGGTCAGGTGGTGGTGGCGGTGATAGTCAGGCGGCGACGGTGACAATGGTTGCGGTGGTTACGGTGAAAATGGTTGTGGTGGTTACGATGACAATGGTGGCGGCGACGGCGTGGTGGCGGTGGTAGCGCTAGTGGTAAGGTGGTGGTGGTGACGACGGTGGTGGTGGTGGTGGCGTCGGAGGTGGTGGCGGAGGTGGTGGTGGATACGACGAAAGTGGCGGTGGAGGCAAGTGATGGTGGCTATGGTAGTGGTGGTGGTTGATGTTATTAGGTGGTGGTGATGATGTTGAGAAAGTATGGTGAATGAGGAATGAAATGAAAAAAAGAAGGGGGTGGGAAGGAATGGTTTTGATGGAATGGGATTCCATGTGTAATCGATGATTCCATTCCATTGAGCAACCAAACACCATATTTTTCATTCCCAAGCAATGAATCATTTCATCCCCCTGTGATTACTGCATACCAAACGCTACCTAAGTTTGAGTGTCTTCATTTTCAAACACAAAATTATGAGATGGTGGGGCAGAAGTGCATTGTGGTGATATGTAATTAGCAAAATTGCGAAGCTCAAGAAGAATTTATATTTTCGTGAGATTCACGGGAGCATAGGCTTCAGCAAAGGGTAAATCAAGCATCTTAAAATGCTTGGTGAGGAGGATTCCGTACTTCAAAGAGCTAGGATTTTAAATAAAGTGGGGGATTAACCATATTTTTCACCACGATATATCCCAAATTGCAAGGTTTATATTTTTTAAGACAATGCAACACATAAGCATCAATGGCATGGACCTTGTGAATGTCTTTCCAATGCATAAAGAGATTATTAGCATGAATCTTGTGCCAATCAACAGACTCTGGAAAGAGGTCTTGTTGGAAAAGGTAAGACGCACGTGATGATGTGTGATGTGCAAATGCTTGCAATGATTTCTTGACTCGAGTATACTCCGATATCAATCAAGTCAAGACTTTTGGCAAACACTTTGGGACCATCGTTTAGAATATGTAGGAGATCACAAAAGGTTTCAAAAGTCCAAAACCATTGTCGATTGTACATGGATAAGGTTATCTTAGAAGAAGATGAATCGAATTTAAACCCGGAATAAAACTCATATAGATGACGAGGATATATCATCTCATCACTGTCAATGAGGATTTTTCCAACAAAAATATCAAGATAATAATGGAAAATCGTTAATAAATAATAAGTACTAAGAATCATTGATCCTGACAGGATCTGCAACATATTCTAAGGATAATTTTCCCATGTTATATGCCATGATAACATATCCACAGTGTCAAATTTCCGTGCACTAACAATTGCCCCCAAAATGGCGGTTGTAATAAGATCACAACTGTCATTTTGCCTTTGAAATCAGACTTCCTGCAAAACAGATGAGATTTGACAAGCTGGATATAACTATCATAATGGAGTTTCCTTGGGAACTTCCCTTCCTGTTGTATATCCTTCTCCCCATTAGTATTGATCCTTTTGTGATCCTCGTAATTGAACTCAGGATACCTGATGAAAATAACTTATGATATTAACTGGGATTAAACCCAGCAAACTGGGGACAAGCCTAAAAATAAACTGGGGACAAGCGCGTGCAACTGGGGACAAGCCCGTGTAATTGGGGACAAGCCCGTTCAACTGGGTACAAGCCCGAAAAATAAAATGGGGACAAGCCCGTGCAACTGGGGACAAGCTCGTGTAACTAGGGACAAGCCCGTGCAACAGGGGACAAGCCCGTGTAACTGGGGACAAGCCCATACTGGTGTTAAACTGGGGACAAGCCCAAACTGGGGACTGGCCCAAATATATGGATGTCAACTGGGGACTCGCCCAAACCGGGATTTAGCCCAAACGTGAGATAACATGGAAATGTTATAAACCGGTGGTATGGTACGTCTACCATAAATCGTAGGATCCTCCATATAGCCGATGACAACAAAATTGTCAGCCACTAAGCGTGTACTGGTCCCGCTGCCCCGGACTATACGTTGGATAGCGTGCGCCACAGGCGAGAGTGTAGAAACTCTAATTCGTAAGAAAGGTGAAAACCTTTAAACCTTGGAAGATATGACCATCGGGGGTCATACCTTAATCGTGGGCTAGGCCAAGGGAAATAGTAAAGTACCTTAAGTGTGAAGGAGAGGTGGCCAACCTCTTAGACATTGAACCTCTTATTGAAATCTGCATTGTTATTTAAAACTTGGAAAAAGACAAACGTCAAAAATATATTATCCTTAAACTAATAAGAATCTGAAATGAATAAGTGATCTGATAGATATTACCAATTTTAGGATCCTTGACCCTTTAAGGATGCTTGATTCTTTAAGGATACTTGATCCTGACTAGAAAAAGTACTTCTTGAGATGGATAGCATTCCATGCTCTTGGTAGTCGGTCACCTTCCATAGTAAGTAGATGATATGCCCCCTTTCCTGCTTCTAATTCGATCAAGTGGGGGCCTTCCCACTTAGGTGCTAGCTTTCCATCCGCTGGATTAGTTGTGTTTTTGAAGGCTTTCCTCAAAACTAGATCTCCTTCTTGAAATCTTTGAATCCTGATATTCTGATATTCTTCAACTTGGTTTCTTTGGCGTGTCTTGATGCCGAGGAGAAAGAAGTACCGCACATATCTGAGCCACCGGAGATGAAGTTGATTACTTGTGTGTCTGGTGGGGGCGGAGTTGCTTTCTGTGGTACATCTTCAGGATCCTGGATCCTAGACTTTTTTCTTCCCAAGAGTTCTTTGAAATGACCCTTGCTCAGGAGGTATCCAATTTCCCTCCTTAAACCAATACAACCTTCTGTCTGATGGGCAAAGTCTTCATGGAATGCACACCACTTGGACTTGTCTTTGAAGGATGTTGTTTTCTCATTTTTTCGAGGCCACCTTGCTTTCTCTCCAAGATCCTTCATGGCACAAATCAAACCATGAGTGTAAACAGAGAAGCAATACTCGGAAATACTTGGGTAGTCCTCATCATCTTCTCCTTCTTCAACTGCCCGGACATTTTGATTGTTGAATTTTGAGTACGTCTTTGAGTTGTTGTTATTGTGTGAGGATCCTTATTTCTGGTTAGATGGCTCTTGTTTTGTTGGAGCTCCTAATCGTTCTTGGATCTTCTTGTTATCCTCTAGCCTTATAAATCTGAGTGCCCTATTTCTGACTTCATCTAAAGTCCTGCATGGGGTCATCACAAGATCGTCATAAAATGGGGAGCCCCTTTGAAGTCTCATCTTGAATGATTCAACAGCCGTAGCCATATCAAGACTAGGGATCTCTAGGGCCTCCCTGCCAAACCTTGTAACAAAATCCCTAAGGGATTCATTATAAGGTTGGACAACTCTATACAAATCACTAGTTAACTTCTCAAATTTCCTACTATAAGAAAATTGGTCGTTGAAAAAGTTAACTAAATGTGAAAAACAAGTAACGAAAAAGGGAGGAAGACTTAGCAGCCATTTTAATGCAGATCCTGTTAGTATGGATCCGAACCCTTACATAGACAAGCCTCCTTGAGTTTTTCGGGAATTGGATGATTTCCATTCTCTCCCTGTATTGAGCCACATGCTTTTCGGGATCATTTGTCCCATCATACACCTTCATGTTGGGGGTTTGAAATCGTTTTGGGACTTCAGCATCACAAATAGGTGGAGCAAATCTGGACAACTTGTGGCTTCCTTCCGGTATTTCAGGGATCGGACGGACCACTCCTGGTACGCTGGATATCATATCCTTAAGCTTCTGAAGTTCCTTAGCCATAGCCTGGTTGATACCTGTATCCTGCATAGAACTAAGGTTAGTGTCTAAGGATATATGATTACACATGTTACCTCTTGGTTGATTGAACGTTGGTATCCCAGAAGTGTAGCCAAGATAAGAAGCATCTGCTATAGGAGTTGGTCCACCATAGGCAATGGTTTGCATGGGGATTATGTCTCCTTCATGAAACTCTTAGGATCTTTGATGTTGCACCCCTGAGGATCCTTGATTCTGCCATAAGGATCCTTGATTCACCTTGGAGGATCCTTGGTGATACATCCCAGAGGATCCTGGTTGAAGGAACGAGGATCCTTGAGTTTGTTGACCCATGGATCCCTGTTGAAGGATAGATGATCCTTGTTGAAGGAACGAGGATCCTTGAGTTTGCTGACCCATGGACACCTGTTGAAGGATAGGTGATCCTTGTTGAAGGAACGAGGATCCTTGAGTCTGTTGAGCCACAGATCCTGGAGTAGTGAAATCCAGAATCCTTGGAATCAAAGGAGTCTGATCCTCTAGTGGCCTCTTATTCTTCTTGAGATCTTCAATTTCACGTGGGATCTTCTGGTTGGTTTTGTTCTGCTGCTCCATGTATGCCTTAACCTGTGAAAACATAGTAGAAACATCATTGTTAGAGTTAACCACCGATGTGGCAGCAGTGGTTTTCGAGCTCTGAAATATTGGTAATTGCGTCTTGTTTCCAGCAGCAATAGCCCTTGGTGCTCCCGCGAGTGGAGGAGGCATTGGTAGTGAGGATCTCGGTGGGTGAGAAATTGATGAAGGCATGGTGGATGAAGCAGAAGATTGTTGAGAAGCCATTGATGGTGATATGGGTATGAAAGGTTGAATATTGATAAGGTATTTTCTGGATTATAGCACCAATTGCCCCACGGTGGGCGTCAAATTGTTTTGGATAAAAATCTGCTAAGGATAATGTATCCAAATATGTTATGTGAGGATTAGTGCTATGATGATGATAATGAATATACGAACGAAATAGAGATGAACACTGTGATTTGTTACGAGGAAAAGCCCTTGATCTTGGTCGGATCGCTGGCACAAAAACCCCGGTTGATGAAAAATCGTGTATCACCACTTTATTAATCAAAAAACAAGGTTACAAGGATTGGGAGCTTTGATCAGTGATTACAATGATGTCTAAGTGTGTGTGTATGCTGCTGAATTCATAGTGAATTGTCTGTTTTTCCTTGGTGATCATATCCTCTCTATATACATGAAATACAAATAAGTAAACTCCTATTTTTTAGCCACCAATCGAGTCATTCCTTCATTGTAATTGTTTTCTTTATTATCCACGCGGTTTGTTGACTTGATTGCGAGATTATAGGTTGGATTCAGTCACTAGCCGTTATACCTACCAAAAATATCAAGATAACAATGGAAAATCGTTAATAAATAATAAGTACTGAGAATCATTGATCCTGACAGGATCTGCAACATATTCTAAGGATAATTGATCCATATTATATGCCAGGATAACATATCCACAGTGTCAAATTTCAGTGCACTAACATTACCCAAGCTTTAAAACAGCCTTAATGGAGAAAAATAATGCAAGACGAACATGATGCCCTCCTTCGTAACCAAACATGGACTTTTGTTCCACATGAATCTGTTCCTAATATTGTAAGTTGTAAATGGGTGTTTCGCATGAAATTTAAACCCAACGGTTCGGTTGACTGTTTAAAAGCGTGTTTAGTTGCAAAAGCATTTAATCAAAACTGATAATCGATTATATTGAGACTTTTAGTCCGGTTGTTTGACTCGCTTCTCTTCGCCTAATTCTTGCTTTAGCCGCCTCCATAATTAGGGTTTACGTCAACTCGACCCAAACAATGCCTTTCTTCAAGGAATTCTCACTGAATCTGTTTACATGTCTCAACCACCCGGGTTCGTTGACCTATCTCTCGCAAATCATGTTTGTAAATTAAACAAGTCTATTTATGGTCTTCAATAAGCTTCCTGAGATTGGTAAAACGAACTTAAATCTTTTCTCAACTCAAATAATTTTAAACCTACTACTTCTAATCCTTCTCTTGTCGTTCATTGCTCCACACACTCCCCTATTTGCATTCTCGTTTATGTTGATGACATTATCATCACCGGTCCTAACCCTTCACTTATTTCGTCTTTCATTAAATCGCTTGCCACCAAATTTTCCCTAAAGGAGTTGGGCAACCTAACTTACTTTATGATGGTCATTTCCTTTCCCAAAGAAAATACATACGTGATATTCTTAATAAAACTAACATGACTGATTCCAAACCGGACCTACACCTATGACAATGTTGGTCCATTATAACATCATCGACAGGTCTTATTTACCTAATCCCACTGAATATAGGTCCACCATTAGGGCCTTACAATAATTAGCTTTAACTCGTCTTGATGTTGTTTTCGCAGTAAATAAATTATCACATTTCATGCACCTCCCTACAAACGTCCATCGGGATGCTCTAAAAAGATTACTTTGTTATTTAGATGGGACACTTCATCATGGTTTGCTCATTCGTCGTAATCACCTTTACAAGTACATGCTTTTACATACGCGAATTGGAGGTGACAAAGAAACATATATAAGTACAACGGTTTACGTTGTTTATCTTGGTTCAAACCCAATTGCACGGACTTCAAAGCAACAACCAACCTTGGCTTGATCATCTACCAAAGCTGAATTTCAAACCGTCGGGTCAACTACGACCAAGGTACAATAGATCATCCTTTAATGACCGAGCTAGGCTATAAATTCATTATAACCCCAACCATCTATTGTGACTATCTAAGTGCAACCCGCTACTTAGAAAATCCTTATTTTCACTCAAGAATGAAACACCTTGCACTCAATTTTCATTTTGTTTGTGAAAAGGTGCAATCCGGCATTATACGAGTAACTCACATTAAAGGAGATGTGCAATTAGCAGATGCCTTAACAAAACCACTACTCAAAACACTCTAAAACGATTTATTATCCAAGATTGGACTTCTTTCTCGATCGTCCATCTTAAGGGGAGATAATTAAAACCCAACCGGATCCAGTCAACAAAACCTAGCATCAATCTACGGTTTCACCCAAGACCATATTTGAATTTTTCTAACTTCCTGATATGTAACATCTTGTAATTACTTGTGTTTATTTCCCTTGATCTTAGGCCTATTATTATGCCTTGACCTTTGCTCATTCTCTAGTATATGTAACCTCACATTGTAATTGAATAGTCAAGTTAATTGACCATCCTTTCATACCCAGTTCCATCACCTGGATCTGGTTGTTTTAATTTGTTTAGTGACGCCTAAAATTGGTTGTTTTGATAGTGTGAAATCAGGAGTACCGAGGACCTACATAATACAAATAAAAAATATTTCAATACTGATAGAGGTTAATTTCAAGATAACCAATCTCCTAATTAAATTGCAAAGAACACAAGATTTGGAACAATTTTCTTCTCTAATTTTTCAATGCAAAATTACAACTTAAATAGGAAATGATGCAGTATGATAATTTAAACATGTAAACATGGGATCCTAAACTTATGCAAGAAATATGGAAAGTGGAGTAGTGTTGGGACCACTCTCTAACTACATGCATGCAAATAAAACGTGGGAAAAGCAAATAACAACTTTGAATACTTCCAACTTCTTATCCAATTGTTTTGTTGATTGGGTCATTAACTGAATAAACTTCTGAGTTATTAATGGGTTGGATCTGCGTATTCGGGTTATTGTACCAAACTTTTCGCTATGGTACGAGTATTTCGGTACGGTATCCGTTTTTATACCAATTTGCTTTTTTATTTCTAAATCTTCAACGATCTTAAAACTGATACATGTACAAGTAACAAACAACCTGAGTTAGTCCGAGCATCGGTACTTGCACAGGTACGTGACGGATACCAATTCGTACAAATACCAAATGGGTCGTCGATTTAATGATAAGATTGAAGAACCTTAATTTAGTCGCTGACTTTAAGTGATTTGTTTGTTGGTTTGATTATTGAATGTTATATTACTTAACTAGTTTTAGAACCCGAGTATTACACAGGATTTGTCAATGATAAAAAATAATAAGGTGCATTTTTTAAAATAAAGACACAAAATTAAATGTAATAAAAAAATAAAATATGCAGGACAAAAAAAAAAGTTCTAGAATCTCAGTTTTACAACTCGTGTAAATTTTAAATTTTGAAATATGGTATATGAAGAGATTTTTTTTTAATTTATAAATTTTAAAAATTTTAGACTCCCTATTGTTTCTAGTAGGTATTTTAGTATTTTTGTAATGTGTTTTATTTGTTTCAAATAATTCGTTTTATTAATTTAAACATAGAGAAATCTCGTGTATCAGGTTTTAGAGCTAGATAAAATAAACAAAAGATAAAATGAATCTACTTAGTTTTACACTTCTAGCCTAATTTTTCTTCCAATTCTTTTAGTTATAACATTTTTGTCAAAATGGTTTTGACCCATAACTTATGAATAGTTATGATTCATGAGATAATAGATTAAAGAATTATGAGGGAAATTTAGACTATGATTAAATGTGGTTAAGACACATAATCAATATTTTTTTTATTAGAATAGTAAGATTATGTCACAAATTAAAGTTATGATATTAAGGATTAAGATATAAGAGAAGTGATTTGATTTGTAAATGAAAACGTAATATAGGAAATCATATATTATTATTATTGGTAGATTCGGTTGTATCTACCTATTCTAATAAAGTAAAATAATTGTGACATGTGTCAGTTTATGGTTAAACCTCATAATTTTTTTCCCTCCAAAAATCTTAATTGACTCCAATATATGTCCATATTCACTTTCCTTTTACATTTTATTTATATTATATTTATATATTTTTATAACTTTATAAAAATAAATATTAACATATTATTTTACTATATATTTCGGAATACTATGTGAAATCCAAAAATTAAGAACAAACCATGTTTGTTAAATATTGAAAAGAATATATAATTTTAAATGTTATCATTAACATATTTTATTATGTATATTGTTTAATATTATAAAGAAAAACGAAACTCAAACATGCTTTCATTTTACAAAGTAATTTTTTAAATTATTAAATCATAAATCTATGCTTAAAAGTTGATCCATATTTTAAAGATCAATCCATTTATCTATTATTATTATTATTATTATTATTATTGTAAATTATTATATAAATTTATAAATTATAAATATGTGCTCTAAATCTATCAATTTATTTTTTCAATTAATTTAGTAAATATACACCCATCACTTTTATATATAACAAAGCTTATCATATTTAATTTATTGGTTTTTTATTAAGAATTATTACGGGTTTTGTGGAACTTAAATTCGGTTTTTATAGTAAAATATTGTTAAATAAATTGTTTGGTACAAGTTAACTACATTTGGGTCAAAATTGGTTATGGGTCAAATATGAGAAATCTAAGTTTTTTTAAAAGTTTGAGAATGCAAATAGATTTATCGTCAAATTTATCACGGCTTCAAAGTGTTGACTTGAAATGTCAAACAGATGAAAGTTAGAATTTTAAACATGATTTGCGTTTCAAATTTATCTTCAATGACATTTTTGGAAAAAATCAAAAGGTTTGGGATTTGGTAAATTGGCTATTTTTCTCTCGACTATTAAAATTTAAGAGTAGTTAGTGAACGCTTACGACATGCCACCCCCAGACATATCAATCTTCTAACTTGTATCAAATTTAAAACATTTGTGTCAACATTAACTTTTCCTTTAATGGTGATCAGAACGTTTTATGGGAAGCATGTCATGCAAAACTATGCTCAAATAAAGCAAAATATTCACAAAACATAATGGGTTAACATGTTATTTTTTATGTTGTCAAACTTATCAAAATCTTTTTCATGGTTTGGCTCAGAAAAACATAGTTTTTGAAGAACATCCGTCGTTATAATTTAATGTTCTCTTCCTCTATGGGTTGTAAATTGATAAATACATTAATAAATATAATAGTCCTTCAGAAATTATACTTAGTGGTCAGAACTACTATTATATGATTATTGTATGAGAAGTCTTATTCCTGAATTTTTTCAAGTATACATATGATACTGACAATGAAAGTTTCAATATGCGTTCTCGGGCACGTTTTTGCACGTGTATTTTTTATTAAATTCAATTAAAAGAAATTATTCCGTGATGTAAGTATAATCAATTTATATACACATAGTATAGATATAAGCATAGATATAATACATTTTTTCATATGCGTTATGTAATTATTTTCTTCATTTGTAATTTTATAATTTAGATAATCCCGTATGTTACACGAGCTCTAAAACTAGTTATTATATATTATAATTAAAATTGAAGTTGGTTAAATATTTCAGTTTCAATTTTAGTTTTATTTTTTCTCATCTAGATTACAATAAACATAATTTATTTAATTAGTAATTGTCCAATTTTAGAATATATTTAATCTTTATTTGTAGTATGGAAAGTTTCTAAAATGCCTATAAAAGAATAATATGAATTTGAGCGGGAAAAATTAGTCAAGAAGGAATATGATACTGACACATCATCTTCATTATTTTACTTTATTAGTAAAGATAGATATAAAGAAACGTTTGGTTGTTGTTCAATAATAACATGGTTAGAGAATTTATTTTATATATTGAATATGAAGAATCTCATCTAAACCCCTATATATTCCAAGCATGTACAAAATACCAAACGTACCCATACATGTATCCGATTGTACATGTACCGAAATTCAAAAAAATGAGTATAAATACCAGTATTGAATAAGTTAAATCAGTACGGGTACAGGTACGGGTACGAGTACAGTATTTGAGATCAAATGTTCATTTCTATCTTTTGAATAAAAAGCGAGAATCTGATCAAACATCAGGGACTAAAACCATAGTTAACTTCTAAAATTCTATAATCTAAATTGTAAGCTATAACTTGCTGGCAATAATAATTATAATCTTTACTAACAATTTATCCAAGTAAATGGCTATATTACATGTTTGTTTTGTCATGTGCGTTCACTCACATAATTATTATATTTCTTTACTTTATTTCGTTGGTATTGATGATTATGAAACGAGATGGAAAATCACATTGTTTTTGTGAGCAAAAAATAAGTATTGATTTATGATAATTATGTAAATGCAATTGTTATTTGCAATGAAAATGAAAGTTAAGAGCTGAATTTTTAGTATGAATTATTATCAGTTAATTAGTTAAAGTTTAAGTTAATAAATTTTAATTTGTAGTTAAATTATTAAAATTATAGTTTAAATTATTTTTAATCTTAAAACTAAAATTTTATTTTATTTTTAAAACATAAGTCATTGGGAACTTACCAGAGGAACACAAATTACATTACTTATATATATATTTTAGTATTTTTGAATTAATATCAAAGAGGGTGTAAATATTCAAAGTTTTAGCAAAAATATATATCAATTAATTAGTAAATATCAAGTTTAGGTCCCAATTTATTATTCTCGACCAATAAATTTCTGGCCCAAAAATATAATGCCTATATGGTAAAACTGAAAAAATCAAAACCGAACTGAAGCCGGAAAAAAAGCAGAAACTAGACAGTTTTAGACAATTTTCAGAAACACATAAATGGTCCAATATGACCCCAAAACCGACCCATACACCTAGAGGTGTACAAATCGTGTTTTTTTAAATACCCGGGTTCGGGTATGGAACCGAGTTCGGGTATGTCCGGGAACGGTATGGCCGGGTATTGGTAATAATCGGGTCGGGTGCGGGTCGGGTATTGTCTCTAAAACCATACCCTATTCATCGGGTTCTGGTCGGGTATAGAACCGGATATTCTAAAACCGGGTATTTGAATACCCTATTATCGGGTATTGAAAAAACCCTATTTACGGATATTTTCGGGTTTTTTTCCGGGTATTTTTCGGGCATAGATTGGGTTTTTTATAAGTTTGCACTTTTTAGGGGTATTTTTCGGGTATATTTAAGATTTTATCTGGGTATGGAAGCGGTTCGGGTTTTCGGGTATTACAGGGTACAAATCGGGTCCAGTTCGGGTATTAAAAACCCTGGTATTATAAAAACCGGTTCCGGGTTTTTATTTCGGGTCCGGTTTCAAGTTCGGGTTTGTTGTGCACCTCTACATACACCATTTAATAAATGTATCTTTGGTGTAATTGAACTGGAATACTAGCCCATCTAAGGTTTGTGCAAACACATAACTGCCAAAGCATACACTTCTATTTACATACTAATAACATTTACACTTATTAGCTGTCTAAAAACATTTGTTAGATACTAAGATCGCTACACCTTTTCAGCAAAAGCAGTGATTCAAGTTGATAGATTCAATTACAAAACTGTCTACAAAAGGCGGACGGAAAATCAAGCCGCAAAATGCGGTTAACAACATTACCATGGATTTCATTGAGGGTCTGCCTAAAGGGAAAGATAATATTTTGTTGACATTTTTGTTGCCCATAAGATGTGTTTCATTTCTTTTGTTCTTACCAGGGTTGTACCTGTGACCACATTTGTGAAATCAATTACATCGTACTTGATCAGTTTTTGTGAGGCAACAAGCCTTCTTTTTTGGCCATTTCATATATTGCGACCGACATTAACACTTTAGCATCAGGGGTCAAACGCCAAAGTCCATCATAAGGAACCACATGCACTTTAATCAGCTCACCGTGTTCCCTGAGCCCGGTTTCTTTTCCTTGCAACTCTTTAACCACATCCGCACTTGCGCTTCCTCTGTACAGAAGTAAACTGAGTTCCTCATCACATCCACCCTACCAACAAAACATCAAACAGATTATTGTTGCCAAAATTCAAAACATCTGGTTTATTAATGTTGCTAAGATTATAATACCGGCGAGGGGATAACTTTGTTTCCGGTGGAAGGGTCCAGAAACGACGTGAGATCAACCATGTCTTCAAGTTTTAATTCAATGCCAGTCTCTTCTTCGACCTCGCGTAAAGCTGTACCAAAAATATCACCTACATTGTCATCCAACATGCCAGCTGGCAGCTCCAACATTGGCCTCCCCACAGGCACCCTAACCTTAAATATTATCATATTTAAATATGATTAAAATCATAATATTATAATTTTAAATGCATATTATACACTTTACCTGCTCGGTAAGCACGGCGTAAATTTTCCCTTCGGATTCCAGCAGGATTAGAACAGCTACAGCCGGGCCTCTTGCAAAAACAATACCTGGAACGTTTTGTCCAGTGTCCTTATCGATGACATCAGCTTTAAATTTGAGAAAGCCGACTCTCTTGCCAAACACGTCCACCCCCTAATTTTACAAAACGCATAGAGATCAGACGTAACAGACGTATCGCACTGGCTAGGCGTGTAAACGAACCAAATGAACACGAACGGAGTATGCCCGTTATCCGAATGTAGTCCGTGTTCATTCATTAAGAAAATGAACATGTTTGTGTTTGTTTGTTTTTCTATAACAATATAAACGCAATTTCGTGAACGTAAATGAACGAACATCACTGAGCTAAAACCAGTAAAAAATAATGTGTTGCTCTAAAGAGTTATCAAAACTAGATCAAGTTGTAATGGGCCAAAAAAATTGTAATGAGTAAGTATATTAATGAACAAACTGAAACAAACATAAACTACCGAGCACAAATGAGCATAAACAAGTTCAAATGAGCAAACCTTCACGAATATAGATGAGCGAGCGAGAAACGTGTTCATGTTCGTCCGTTTAACTAAATGAACAATTTTTTTTTGTTCAAGTTACGTAATTTATTAAATAAAAAAACATAAACAGACTTCCCACCGATGGTTCACGACATGTTCATTGAACGTTTGGTTTGGTTCGTATACATGCCTAGCACCCGCACACAAAAAAATAGATGTATTTTCTTTACGATAATACCTGAATAAGAACTTTTTTTAAAGACAAAGATCCATCTGCAAGGAGCCCTTTCTCACTTTGAATATTCTTTAACCACTGCTCAAATAAAGAGCAACCAATAGCATTCCTGCAAGCTTTAACTGTTATATTGTGAAATAAAATTATCAAGTTTTTCTTTCGAAGTGTTATTTAATATAATTTTCATGTTCAATTAGCATCCAAATCATCCTATCAGACACTAGTCAAAATGATGTTAACTTTTGTAAGTATATCATTCTTTCTCCAGTTATCTTATTTCAACTTTGCTGAGGTGGAAATTAAAAAAAATAGTATAAACCTAATATGTTGAATTTGATATATTATCTAGAATTGCAGATTATCAAATCAGTAGCATTTTGAAAAATTATTGCCTGGTGAAATGGTCAAAAACAATAAACCATGGTACAATGCTTGTTAGTTTATGCCATGAGAACTATTTAAAAGGCGTGGATTCAAGATTCATGATTCTATGAGCGATCCAGAAGCTAGCAGACTCGTACATGAACCAACTAGATAGAGGAAAATGGGCTAGAAAGAAGCCCATTTATAAAAGGATATTAGTTGGGCTACCCTCAGAGTTGCCGGGCCCATAAGCAAGGGACCGAAACATGTGACAAACTGCCATACACGATTTGCCCAACCCGCTAACCCAAATTCCCTAATTCAAGCTCAACTCTTTCAAAAGTTTTTAAATTTTTGTCATTTTCATCGTAAAAACAGGTAAATCTTTGATTTAAGCAATTTCCGTGTTTAATAAATCAGTCAATTTTAATTCTTGGGCAATCAGTTTTAGTTTTCCAAAATTTGGCTCGACATGTCAAATTTAAATGGGAAAATACCATAACATACCAACATAAATTCTCATTTTCTTATAAATTTCCCTCTACGCACAAATTTCATCTACATGTTAAACTTAAACAATATTGCGAAAACAAAAAATCCAACAACTTGGAAGAAAAAATAAACAATAAGCAAAACAACCAAATGTAATATGCAAAATTTGTTCAAATTTAACACGTAGAGAGATTTCATGTTGGTTTTTTTTTTATGTTTATTGCCAAATTTATATATTTTTTTTGTCACAATATCAACAACTCTCTAAAATTCATAGGCTATTCTTGATTGTTAAATAATCACTTCATCATTAATCAACTTCAATGTCAACTAATAGTATGTTTCCTGTAGGGGTATGGTACTAAAACCCGGTTCTACGACCCTAAATCTATTATGTTTGGCTTATTTTATTATATGGGCTAATATATTTGTTTTTGGGCCGAGGGGGTTTGGTGGATGTAACCCTAACTGGGCTAGGCCCATTAGGGTATCATGATGGTGGCCATGAGGCTCCCTATATAAGGAGGTCTCCACCTCCTTATGAAGGGTGGGCAAATTCTCAGTAAGAGCCACCACCATATTTTTGTGTCTGTGAACAAGAAATCCTCAGGATATCTTAGCAGTCGCCTCCACACCCCCGAAACCATTTGCAGGTCTCAGCATTGCAGGTCTCAGGCGCAGCCGAGGAAGAAGAAGATCAAGACGTGGCTCGTTCATCTCGAAAATCCGTGGAAGCATCGTCATGGATCAGGTTAGATTCGTTTCGTGTTTCGACATTGGCGCCATCCGTGGGACGGCAACGAACTGCCCTTCGATCTTCATCTCGGCTGTCAGATCTCTCCCAAGAAAAACACAGATCTGGAAGTTTACAGAAAAAGGCTTCAAAGCTTGTTCTATTAAAGCTCAAAAAGATCCATAGATCTAAAAAGAGGCTTCCAGATCTGGGCAAGATGGAAAATCCGTGATTCGAATGATCAGATCTCCGAATCTGTGATGGTTTTAAATCTGCTCCGGGCTTCAGATCTGTCCAGATCTGATTTACAGATCTAGGCCTAGATTACAGACCTGGATTTTAGGTCTAAAGTTGCAGATCTGACTCTTAAATTGCAGATCCAGAAATTACCAGACTTCCGCCGCCATGTACGCACGCCCGTGGGTTCTCACTCCGCAGCCGTGCATGTGCCGCCGCGGAAACCACCATCTGGGTTTTGTGCAAGAGACCTCCTCCATGCACGCGCACTCGCGAGTCACCACTCTATCGTCGTGCATGCGCGCATCAGGCTACGCGCCAAACTTCAAGGTTGGGAATCCTCCTAATATCCCATATGGCTACGCGCCAAACTTCAAGGTTGGGAATCCTCCTAATATCCCACATGGCTACGCGCCAAGGTTGGGAATCCTCCTAATATCCTATATGGCTACGCGCCAAACTTCAAGGTTGGGAATCCTCCTAATATCCCATATGGCTACGCGCCAAGGTTGGGAATCCTCCTAATATCCCATATGGCTACGCGCCAAGGTTGGGAATCCTCCTAATATCCCATATGGCTACGCGCCAAGGTTGGGAATCCTCCTAATATCCCATATGGCTACGCGCCAAACTTCAAGGTTGGGAATCCTCCTAATATCCCATATGGCTACGCGCCAAGGTTGGGAATCCTCCTAATATCCCATATGGCTACGCGCCAAGGTTGGGAATCCTCCTAATATCCCATATGGCTACGCGCCAAACTTCAAGGTTGGGAATCCTCCTAATATCCCATATGGCTACGCGCCAAGGATGGGAATCCTCATAATATCCCATATGGCTACGCGCCAAACTTCAAGGTTGGGAATCCTCCTAATATCCCATATGGCTACGCGCCAAGGTTGGGAATCCTCCTAATATCCCATATGGCTACGCGCCAAGGTTGGGAATCCTCCTAATATCCCATATGGCTACGCGCCAAACTTCAAGGTTGGGAATCCTTCTAATATCCCATATGGCTACGCGCCAAGGATGGGAATCCTCATAATATCCCATATGGCTACGTGCCAAACTTCAAGGTTGGGAATCCTCCTAATATCCCATATGGCTACGCGCCAAGGTTGGGAATCCTCATAATATCCCATATGGCTACGCGCCAAGGATGGGAATCCTCATAATATCCCATATGGCTACGCGCCAAACTTCAAGGTTGGGAATCCTCCTAAGATCCCATATGGCTACACTCCAAACTTAGGGGTTGGGAATCCTCATACCATGTGTTCACGCATCACATATGCTCACGCATATTACACATGCCAAACTTCAAGGTTGGGAATCCTCCTAAGATCCCATATGGCTACACGCCAAACTTAGGGGTTGGGAATCCTCATACCATGTGTTCACGCATCACATATGCTCACGCATATTACACATGCCAAACTGCAAGGTTGGGAATCCTCCTAAGATCCCATATGGCTACACGCCAAACTTAGGGGTTGAGAATCCTCATACCATGTGTTCACGCATCACATATGCTCACGCATATTACACATGCCAAACTGCAAGGTTGGGAATCCTCCTAAGATCCCATATGGCTACACGCCAAACTTAGGGGTTGGGAACCCTCATACCATGTGTTCATGCATCACATATGCTCACGCATATTACACATGCTTACGCATCACATGCTTACGCATCACATGCTCGCACATGTCACAATCTACACGCACGCGCACGCAACATCTGCGCGTGGCGCAGAACACAAAGCCAAAGTCTACGCGCACGTGCATGCAACATCTGCACGTGGCGCGTGACATAAAGTAGCCCATAAGTCGCCTCACGCGCAGGCTTTATTATTCACAGTTCATAAGACGCCTCGCGCGCAAGCTGTTATTATTCTTACAGCCCGTAAGTCGCCTCGCGCGCAGGCTTTATTATTCACAGCTCATAAGACGCCTCGCGCGCAAGCTGTTATTATTCTTACAGCCCGTAAGTCGCCTCACGCGCAGGCTTTATTATTCACAGCTCATAAGACGCCTCGCGCGCAAGCTGTTATTATTCTTACAGCCCGTAAGTCGCCTCACGCGCAGGCCTTTATTATTCACAGCTCATAAGACGCCTCGCGCGCAAGCTGTTATTATTCTTACAGCCCGTAAGTCGCCTCACGCGCAGGCCTTTATTACTTTCACAGCTCGTAAGTCGCCTCACGCGCCAGCTCAATTATTATTCTCAAAGCTCATAAGACGCCTCTCGCGCACAGGCTTTTATTATTCTAAGCTCGTAAGACGCCTCTCGCGCGCAGGCATTATTATTATTTTAGCTCGTAAGTCGCTTCTCGCGCCAGCTCCATTATTATTATAGCTCGTAAGTCGCTTCTCGCGCCAGCTCCATTATTATTATAGCTCGTAAGTCGCCTCACGCGCGAGCTTCATTATTATTATAGCTTGTAAGTCGCCTCGCGCGCAGGCTTTTATTACAACATGTCACCATCATGAAGAAAACCTCTCAAAACTCAGACAATAAGACAAGGCCAAAGAAAAGGGAAAAAACCGCCTCACACCTTATAAAGTCCAGCGCTCCACCTAGACGCTTGCGCGCCCAGGAGCAACACTGGACTTGGGGGGGCTTGTAGGGGTATGGTACTAAAACCCGGTTCTACGACCCTAAATCTATTATGTTTGGCTTATTTTATTATATGGGCTAATATATTTGTTTTTGGGCCGAGGGGGTTTGGTGGAGGTAACCCTAACTGGGCTAGGCCCATTAGGGTATCATGATGGTGGCCATGAGGCTCCCTATATAAGGAGGTCTCCACCTCCTTATGAAGGGTGGGCAAATTCTCAGTAAGAGCCACCACCATATTTTTGTGTCTGTGAACAAGAAATCCTCAGGATATCTTAGCAGTCGCCTCCACACCCCCGAAACCATTTGCAGGTCTCAGCATTGCAGGTCTCATGCGCAGCCGAGGAAGAAGAAGATCAAGACGTGGCTCGTTCATCTCGAAAATCCGTGGAAGCATCGTCATGGATCAGGTTAGATTCGTTTCGTGTTTCGACAGGATGTTTGCCAAATTACCAAGTATTCCAATTCTTATCTTGATTTACTACCGAAGCACTCTAGCATTTTGGTAGTTCTAGGAGTGAACACACTATAAGTACTAATGATCTATACAGTTAATGTTAAAAAATAGTGGATATCGGTCAATGACTGATATCTGAGATATCGGTTATTGCGGTGGGATAGCGGTATATATATATACATAAATTACAAATTTTGTCTTGTTGAATTACATAAATTATGGAATGGGTCCTTTATCAAAAATAGTTTCACTCTTTGTCCTTTATTTGGATGTTTGTCATGGTTTTTGTCCTTTACACTAACGAATGTTAAGTTTCTCAGTTAAGTCATCTCATGGGCTCTACACATTAGGACATTTAGTCCTTTAACAATTTAAAGGACTATTTGTGTAATATGTAAAAAGATTTATCTAACTCAAACACTCCACACATCTTATTTCATCTCCTTCACTAACAAACCCTAAAATCCACCCACCTCCATTACCACACCACCACCCCCTCTAACAAATTTCCGGCCGAACAGTAACCGGAAGCTGCTTGTAGTTGGCCTTCAACTCTCTAACCTGAAGCAACATCAATTATTAATCATGTCAAGCTTATAAATTTCCAAACAATAACAAAACATAAATACCTTCCAAGGCCAAAGCGTCGTAATCGAAGTCTCGGCCATCGAAAAAAACGCAGAAAAACCAAACAATTGATGTTGTTTCAGGTTAGAGAGTTGAAGGCCAACTACAAGCAGCTTCCGGTTACTGTTCGGCCGGAAATTTGTTAGAGGGGGTGGTGGTGTGGTAATGGAGGTGGGTGGATTTTAGGGTTTGTTAGTGAAGGAGATGAAATAAGATGTGTGGAGTGTTTGAGTTAGATAAATCTTGTTACATATTACACAAATAGTCCTTTAAATTGTTAAAGGACTAAAATGCCCTCATGTGCAGAGCCCATGAGATGACTTAACTGAGAAACTTAACATTCGTTAGTGTAAAGGACAAAAACCATGGCAAACATCCAAATAAAGGACAAAGAGTGAAACTATTTTTGATAAAGGACCCATTCCATAATTTATGTAATTCAAAATGACAAAATTTGTAATTTTTTCATATATATATATATATATATATATATAACACCAAAAGTTATCTAATAATAATACTTAAGTCTTAATACAATAATACCAAAATCGTAAAAGTCAATAGTTCAAAACACAAAGTCAATAGCATCAGCAGCGCTGGAGGTGGAGAAAGAAACAAGATCTGATGTATCGGTCTTTAACGTTCAATAATATACTGATTTAGGTTAAAATAAGATG
This sequence comes from Bidens hawaiensis, assembly GCF_021521415.1. NCBI lineage: Eukaryota > Viridiplantae > Streptophyta > Magnoliopsida > Asterales > Asteraceae > Bidens > Bidens hawaiensis. Next base: position 290,634 of record NW_027492359.1, on the reverse strand, counting down.
GAATTGGGCTATGGGTTAATAAGGTAAACGATTTGGGCCCAAAACTCTAACAAACTTGGGTCAATAATCTTGGGCCGATAAACTCAATGAGTAAACCGATATATCGGTTGTTAAATACGTCAAATAGCGGTAAATAGCGCCGCAAATAGCGGTTCCGCTATTTTGACCGCTTTTATACCACCGGGCCGCTATCCGTTATAGCACCGCTATAGCGCTGCAATTAATTGTATAGCTAATGATTTAAGAAACTGTGAACTCGTGAGTGAATAAAGTGGTTCCTGAATTTTTAGTGTTCTTGATCATTCGAACCTCGCAGACAAAACCCCTAACAACCAGGTAAAATCACCCTTGATGTAGACGTTGAGACTCGGACTGACAATCTCTTCTAGAAGAATCATCTGAGCTACCACTAAACCAGAAGACCCGTAACACTTCTATCCTACACTGTTAGGTGCACATTAGTGTTCTTATATCGAAATGATTGACACATGGTGACCACCATCTACATCATTTTGACTCGGAATCATGGGTGACTTGTGACTCGGTTCCAGTTTCATCCTTCTTTGATTTCTTCTGTAAGCATCTCGCTTGCATATACACACAACATACATCTATATACACCAAAGGTAATTTAAATTATTTTCTGCAAATTCTGCGATTCATGGAGACGAATTTGTGCATCAAGTTATAACACATGTCAACCAATGTTATTTTTTGAACAAATTAAAATATAAAGTGTTTATGAGCAAAAATTTGATACATTCAAGTAGGCTTATATATAGTACAAAGAATATAGTTTATGTAAGACACAAATATACATTTTATAGGATTAAAGTTTAATATACAAGTGAAAGCAGATACTTAGATACTTAGATATTTATAAAAGAAGATTTTAGACTAAAAACTCGTGATCATTGTTACAAATGGGGGGCGGGGGGGGAGGGGAAAAGTCTCCACCATATCCCTAGGAGTTCTCAATTTCCTCAATCTGACTTTATTCTTCTCGAATCATCCACTCAAATACGAACGCAACCGACGATACTTAATAAGAGGACATGGTGTTCAAAGCTAATCACATGTAACCAGGTCTCCAAATACGAACGGACTTGCCAATGTATTTACAACACGCTCATGTTTGTGTTGTTCCAACATTGTTACAAACTTACAGTTACATCATCTTTTGACAATGTTAATAAAAATGGACACGTAACGAGTTTTAATTGTATCTAACCACCACCTTCAGCTCATCTACTGTCTTTGCCGCTCATATTTGAGTGGACATTTTTTGAGAAAAAAAAATCAATGTTGCCATGCTTCGTTGGTAGGCACATGCTAGAATTTTTTCATCAAAAAGCTCGTTACGTGGTGACCATCATCAACATCATTTTGACTCGAAATCATCGGTGATGAGTGATTGCAGTTTCGTCCTCTTTGATTTCTTAGTAATCATTTCGCTTGCATATGCATACAATATATATATATATATATATATTGCAAATTCGGTTTTTCATGGAGACGAATTCGTGCATCAAGTTATAACTTATAAAACTCATCAACCAATGTTATTTTTAGTATAGACTTAGAGAATTCATAAGCAAAAAAGTTGATACATTCAAGTAGACTTAAATATTATAAATATACATTTTTTGAGAAAGTGAAAGCAAATAGTTAGAAGTTTATAAGGCCATGTGTAGTGGGCGCAAGTTAGGGGTGAATTGGGGCGATTTTGGGTGCGAACACCGCCCTCCTGAGCGAAATTGGGGCTATTTGGGCGAGGGCGTGGGTTATTTATCGCCTGGAGGAGATAACTTTATTATTATTATATTATTATTATTATTATTATTATTATGTATATGTATATGTATATGTATATATATATGTATATGTATATATGTTGTGTGTGATATATATATATATGTATATGTATATGTATATATGTTGTGTGTGTGATATATATATATGTATGTATATGTATATATGTTGTGTGTATATATATGTATATGTGTATATGTTGTGTGTGTGATATATATATATATATATATATATATATATATGCATATGTATATATGTTGTGTGTGTGTATATATATGTATATGCAAAATGAATCCTAGAAACAACCCGAACCACCCATTCCCTCCTTTCGGTCAACACCATGGTTCGCAAAACCAACCGAATGTGAACTTACAATGGAACCTGATGAACCTAAACCAACCGAGCTATCCGTTTCAATTTCCCGACCCGAACCTAAACATGTACGCCAACCGAGCTATATGTTTTTTTATATTTTTAGTTATGTATTTTTTTAGTTATGTATTTTTTTTGTATTTCTTTTTAACTTTAATGCATTTTTATTTAATTATTTGAAGAAATTGGTTTTATTTAATTAGTTTAATTATAAAAAGAAAATAATAAAAAAAGATACTGTGGACCCAACTTGTAGCCCCTACACCATTACACCCCAAAAACAAATTCGCCCCCTTTGCTATCTGGGCGTCACGTGTCACAATTCGCCCCCAATTGTAGCCCCTCCACTACACATAGCCTAAAGGGTGTTGTTAAAAGTACCACTTTCATATGATTTTTACTAAATGTACACCCTTTGAACTTATAAAATCAATTATCATTTTCACTTAACATTATTTACATACATATTAGTCCCTCAAACATTTTGTTTCACTTAAAAGTTTTCACTAAATATATCAAACTAAAAACTATTTTGTTATTATTAATTTTTTATATTATTATCATTGTAAATATTATTAATATTTTTTTATTTTTAAGAATATCAATATTAATATCAATCTTTCACACACACAGACACATTTATATATAGTTTTATAAATATAATGTCGATGATAATAATATTATTATGAACAAGGACAATAAACACAAAAGGAGAGAAACAAAAAAAATAAGAATAAAACATTATAGAAATAAAAAATAAAAGAAACCATAAAAATAAAATAAAATTAGAGGATAATATTATGTCAAATAAAATTATTAAAGGAAGTCAAAGTTCAACGGAGGGGTATAACAAGTAAGGAATGTGGGTACGTTTAGCCTAACCCTTTATAAAATAAGATCTTTGACTAAAAACTCTTAATCAATGTTGCAAATGGAAAGAGAAAAGAAAACGGAAAATGAAACTCTTCTCAATATCCATACGAGTTATCGGATTCCTCAATCTGGCAATCAGACTATATACTTCTCAAAACATCCACTTAAACACAAACACCACCGACAATATTAAATAAGCTGACACGTTGTACAAAGCTAACCACATGTCACCACGTCTCCAAATACGAACAGATCCGCCTATGTATCAACAACGCGCTCATGCTTGTGCCATACCAACGTTTACACCGTCTTCCGACAGTGTTAGTAAAATTTGGACGCGTGACGGGTTTTAATCGTATCTAACCACCAACCTTTCGCTCGTCTACCGTCTCCTCCGCTCGTATTTGAGTAGACACTTTGGAAAAGAAAAATTAACATTGCTATCCTACGCCGATAAGCGCTTCAAAGAAATCAACATTGCTATCCTACGCGGGCAGCGCACGTTAGCATCAGCATCATCATCATCAGGATCAACATTTTGACTCAAATTCATTCATCGGTCACTTGTGGTTCAAACTTTCAGTTTCATCATCCTTTGATTACATACGCATACACATACACATACACATACACATACACATCTATAAACACACACCACACCAAAGCCTATGTATTATGTCAAACGGCTGATTGGTTCGTATTAGGCTTTCGATTCGTACGGCTTGAATTCGTAGTTCGCTATATTTCTTTTCCTGCAAATCGGCTTTTAGTTGAGACGAATTTGTTATCATCAAACCCTAGGTATTTCAAATGTTTATCGATTGGAATTCATAATATTTTGAAATCCGATCTTCAATCCGCCCTAGGTATCAGGCTTCGATTCGTTTGGCTTGAATTCGATAATTAATAATTTCGTTAGAAAGGTGTTTATGGATTAGAGCTATATAAGAATTTGATATCCGATCTTCGATCCGCCGTTGATTTGCTTTGTAATTCTCGTTCCGTTGTTTTCGTCTTCATCTGCTATAATTTGTGATAATTTTGAGCATGCTTTCAAAATGAAACCCTAGGTATCGCCGTTCGGATTGAAATTTGTTAATAAGTTCGTTGAAAAGGTGTTTATTGATTAGAATTGTGAGAATTTTGAGATCCGGTTGGTGATTGGAAGAGGTGAGAGAGAATGCCGACGCACGCGGATGTGGATAGGCAGATAGAGCAGTTGATGGAGTGCAAGGCGTTGACGGAAGCGGAGGTGAAGATGCTTTGTGAACAAGCTAGGGCTATATTGGTGGAGGAGTATAATGTTCAGCCGGTGAAGTGTCCGGTGACGGTTTGCGGTGATATTCATGGGCAGTTTTATGATCTGATTGAGCTGTTTAAGATTGGTGGGAGTACTCCGGATACGAATTATCTCTTCATGGGGGATTATGTTGGTGAGTTGTTGCTTATTATGCTATTTTGTTTCTCAAATTTGGGGATTGTGGTTAATTATGATGTTAGTTTACAAGTTTTAATATTTGTGTAAATGTTGATGGAGTTTAAAGGTATAAACTGAACTGGAACTCGAAATCTAGAATGTATTGATTACGTTAGGTTTAGAAGTAGAAAGTTAGGTTATAGAAGTAAATTTTTTAGTATCATTAGTTGGGAATAGGGCTGTAAACGAAGCAAACCGAACAAGGCCTTGTTCATGTTCGTTCATTAAGCTTTATTGGACAGGCAAACGGTTTACGAACACCTAACCGAACGGAATTTCTTGTTCAGTGTTCATCAATCAAGGAAATGAACTTGTTTGTGAACAGTTCACAAACACAAATGAACACAAACAACGTTTTATTTGATTTGGCTAACCGAGAATGGTTAGTGTCAACGGTTCGGTTCGGGTACCAAGTTTATGTAGGTGTTTTTCAAACATTTGTATTTGTATTTTAATTTTAAATATTAACCACATAATACACATATATGTTTGTTTTAAAGTTAATAATTTTGCTTAAATCTATATGCCAAGATTCGAAAAGTCTTTTAAAAACTATTAAAAACTTTTAATGAACAAACATTAACGAATATAAGCGGACTTAAACGAACGCATTATCGAACTTTCATGAACACTATTGAACGCACATGGCCTTTGTTTAAGTTCGTTCATTTAGTTAGTCGACCAAATTTCTTGTTCATGTTCGTTCATTTATTAAATGAATGAACATAAACAAACTTCCTGCCGAACAGTTCACGAACAGTTTGCTGAATTGTTCGTTTACGGCCCTAATTGGGAATGATTGCTTGTGAATCTATAATCAGATCTTCTTAGTTTTGCCAACTGGTTCTTTTATTTTGGAAGTTGATACCGTCATCGTGGACGTACGATGGTGATTTTGGAAGTTGATACTGTCATCGTGGAAGTACAATGGCGATTGTATAAGCATGCTTAAATATTTCATTTGCATTTATGATTAATTGTCTCTTATATTTTGCGTCAATGTGCTGCATGTCAAATTGGCTTTTTTGTTCTGTCACGTGTAAACAATTTAAATCGATCGTTTGATATCATTCTGTTCATATTGTAACTGCAGATCGTGGGTATTATTCGGTGGAGACTGTGTCACTCTTAGTGGCTCTTAAAGTTCGTTACAGAGACAGACTTACTATTCTTAGAGGAAATCATGAGAGCCGGCAGATTACTCAAGTGTAAGACCTTTACTTTATTAGTGTGCGCGCACGTGTGTTTGTGTGTGTGTGTGTGTCTATAGTGATGAGTTCAGTGAGAACCACTAAGTATTTGATAACCATCAGGACCATTTTATTCACTGTTCGCTACCGAATGTGCTGCAATATTAGATGGTTCTACAAGAGAATACACAATAAGTACTATTGATTTAACAAACAATGAATCCACAAGTGAACAAAATGGTTCCTAAATTTTTCGTAGTTCTCGTTTGAACCCTTATACACATAAATAAAATTTAAAAATGACAATAGAACACGCTTCCTTCTTGGCGTAACAACTAACTCAATGATCAAATTCAAATATCATTCCTACTAAACAATATTTTGACAGTGGATGCAAAATTGCAAAATGTAAAATGAAACAAGATAAGCGGTCCAATTATCGTATTGATTTTTCTTGTCTGTCGGTTTAATGCACGTGCTACCCAAGAGAAGTTAGGGTTTGCACTAAATTCATAGTTACTAGGGCTACCCTTTGAAGACCCAATTTTAGTATTTGTTATTAAAGTGTTTTTTGTCATCTTGTATTCTTTTATGTTTGCACGTAAAGTGACGTAAATATACCGACAAATATAGTAGTGTTTAAAAAGGCAAGAGCTATAAAAAGATAAACGTACAGATACTTGAAAGTCGGTGGCCAGCCTCTTGGAGGTTGGCCAGTCGCTTTGTTTTGTTACTAGTTAGTTTCATTCAATAAAAAGTTAGGTTTTGATACTTTTCACCTATAGCAATACTGTATTTTAATTATTCATTTTAGTTATAACATGAAACAATTATGGCATGAATAAAAAAATGAGCCTTTAACTTGTACTGATACCATGGAGATTTGACCGGGACATATTTAGTATTCTTTTCTGTTTGAAAAGTATTAAAAATAAGGTTATATGAATAGCTATGTTATTGGACCACATGATTTTAGTGTCTAATTTGATGCACTAAATGCAAAGATTCTTTTTAGTCAAAACATGGAACTTTCTCTATAATAGTAACAACATGTCACAGCGGCACTAAAACTTCTGTAAAGTGGTTCATGAAATAAATAGCATACATGCTCTTATTAACTTTTGTCAATTGCTTTTTTATTCTCACCTTTTCTTTTATTCTTTTCTTATCTTTCTTTATTATAATAACCTTTATCTTCAACTCAGGTACGGTTTCTATGACGAGTGTTTGAGAAAGTACGGAAACGCAAATGTTTGGAAGTATTTTACTGACCTTTTTGATTACCTGCCTCTTACAGCAATTATTGAGAGTCAGGTAAAAAAGCATACGCATAAATCACATACAAATGATGTACATATTATGTGAACACTATTTAATTAATTTTGTTGATATATTATAGATCTTTTGCTTGCATGGAGGACTCTCACCATCTTTGGACACACTCGACAATATTCGATCCTTGGACCGCATTCAGGAGGTACGTGAATGAATACACATATAGAGGGTCGTTCATTATATAACCATTTTTAATTTTAATTAGAGAACTGCATGAAGCACATAAGCACCGCTACCTATTGCTTTAACTGTGATATACATAAGATGGTTATATAACCAGATAATCCTCTCTCTCTCTCCCATTATATCTGGCAAGCATTATGTAGAAGTGCTTATGCGGTTCAATTATGCATATAATTTGTGTGTGTGCGTGCGTGTGAGTGTGTGTGTGTGTGTGGTATGTATGCCTATACTTTGTGCAGTGAAACAGGTGTAAAATTTGTTGATTGATGATTGTATTTAAATGATAAAAGATGTTCCTGTTTTCCGAATGTTGAAAAATACTTTCTAAATTTTGGGATTCTTTTTAACCGCGCACAATTATGTTTAAAAAAGGTTGGAGCGCTAGCTCCCAGCATGACACGAACCTGGCATGAAAATAAATGGGTCAATCCGCTTAACCTGTTTAATAAACGGGTGGTGTTTGGTTTGGGTTGGGTTGGGTTGTAGATAAACGGTTCAACCTGTATAAACATAGAGTTAACCAGTTTATGATCATTTACAACCTATCTGTTTAAACCTGGTTACTTGACCTGTATCTGAAGTTTTAAACATGTTTTGTTGGACATTTGGATGGTGATTATGTAGGTCCCACATGAAGGACCAATGTGTGACCTGTTATGGTCCGACCCAGATGACAGGTGCGGGTGGGGAATTTCACCTCGTGGGGCTGGCTATACGTTTGGACAAGATATCGCGAGCCATTTTAACCATACTAATGGGCTCACTCTCATCTCAAGGGCCCACCAGCTTGTCATGGAGGGTTTCAATTGGTGCCAGGTTTGTCACCCTATATAATGTTATAAAAAAATATCATTTTAAATCTCTCTATAATTTGTAAGTCTATTATTCATTTATAATTACTACGAAAATTTATCATTTGCATGATGCGAGTACCATTTCTGACATAAGAAGAAAATGATGAGGTTTTGGGTTGTCATCTCTAAGCCGTTAAATTAACAGGTCTTGGTCAAGTTGACGATAGACCCACCAACCTGACAACCGCTTTTAACCCACTATTGCAACCCACCAATCCTATTAACACGTTTACAACTTTACTACAACCCATTTAAAACCCTCAATCGGGTTGTGTTCGGGTTACATGCTTTTTAAATAGGGGTGTCAATTGTGTCGGGTTGGGGGTTGAAATTTTCAACCAGAACACAACCCATATATTTATTTGTGTCAAAAACATCGTCCCTAACCCACACACGCTTAAAATCGTGTAACCTGGACATGACCCGTTTAACCTATTTGTCTAACATGTCAAAACGGGTTTGTTGGTTGGTGGGGTAACAATCAAGTTGTAAATGTGTTAATCGGGTTGGTGGGTTGTAAATAAAGGGGATAAACGGGTCATAAATGACTAAATGAGTTACTGGTTAACCTGTTTAACTAAACATGTTAGCGCGTTGACCTGTAACTAAAGTACTAAACTGCGAACACAACCTGTTTTCTTAATGGGTTAGATATGCCAAGCCGGCTATAATAATATATAGATATTTTTGTAATAAAAACAACGATTTAGGAGATTTTTAGCATTAAATTAGACTTTGGACTGCTTTTTCAAATCTGACCCGTTTGAAGCAAAACTTAAACCCAACCCATGAATAAGTAAACGGGTCGAAATAGATGAAATAAGTTTGTGATATTGTTATATATGAAATTATCAGGACAAGAATGTGGTGACTGTGTTTAGTGCTCCAAATTACTGTTATCGTTGCGGAAATATGGCTGCAATTCTTGAAATTGGCGAAAACATGGACCAAAACTTTTTACAATTTGATCCAGCCCCGAAGCAGATCGAGCCCGACACAACCCGCAAAACTCCAGATTATTTCTTATAAATATCATCAATCAATTGCTGAAATATTTCAACTTTTTTTTATAAGTAGGAAAAGAGTTTAAAGTTATGTTTTGATGTTAGTTTAGATAATGGTGGATGTTGTGTTTCAGTTGTATAATGTTGATTGGTATGATATGGTTGGTTCAAACTGTTAAAAACGGTTAACTTTTGAGTTAGATTAGGCAGGTATTGGTTTCTATGCCGAGTTTGAACTCGTGTTGTTTGCAACTAGCCAGCTCGTGGTTCCACGAGTTGGTTGTTTCCAAAGATCAAACCTGTTTATTACAAATGTCAAATAATATTTTTTAATGTTTGAGTATTTTTAAAGACGTTTTATAAAAAAGTTTTGAAAGTATGACTCATGGAGTTATGGTATAATCATTTTATTTACCAAATTGAAGACATTTATTTTTATTATTTAATAGGAGATTGACGGGAAAATAACTTTTTTGTGGCCTACAAAGTTATGTGTTTTTATTTTTTATATTTATTAGATAGAATGATGATTATCAAAATTTTGAATTATTAATAGGCTTGTTAAAACTTGTTTTGACTCGTGAACATATTCAAGCGTGGTATGTAAAGTTCGTGATTTGAGTTCATATATTCGAAGAGGTTTAGTATAAGCTTGGGCTCGAGCTCGATAAACTTAGCTGGGTTTGAGATTTTAGCAAGTTGATCTTAAGTATCTCATGATGAGGTGCTTGACTCAGTTACACCTCTAGTTGCAGGTGTGTGTCATATGGATTATTGGTATTATAACAATTTTGAAAGCTTTGTGTTGTTTTGGACGTAAAGTATTAAGTCCTAGAATCATCTTCTGTCTTAGCTTCATAGTGTTATAATCAGATTTATAAACAATTGATCATATGTTTAAGGTGTTAATAAGATTTTTGCAAAAGATTCTTTACCGCCAGAGGTGCACAAAATACCTGGTTTCAGACCCGATTCGGAGACGGTTCTTACTCGTACCTGATCCGCGGGTACGACCTGGTATTGGGTTTCTCTCTAGACCTGTACCCGGAAGCGGACCCGACTTGGTATTGGGTTTCTCTCTAGACCTGTACCCGGAATTGGATCCGACTCGGACCCGCCGGAACGGTATCACCTTTACCTGGTCAAAACCCCAACCCTACTCGAAATATGGAAAAAAACCAGAAAACCCGGTCAAATACCCGGCTATACCTGGAACCGATTCCTATCTGACACGGTTTTGACTTTTGTTGACCATACCCGGAACCGGTTCCTACCTGGTTCCGGTTCTTAAAAATACCCGGTTTGTGCACCTTTATTTACTGCACATCAAGGATAAACAACAGTTGTGTAAAACGAAAAAGTTCAACCATGATTTGCTTGATAAAATAATATCTTGGCAAGTAGATTTAGTTTGCATGAGTAATTAGGTACCACCATGAGTTTCGTTACATTTGTTCTTCATTTTTGATAACTGTCGGTTGTCAGTCGTATTATTTATGATCGCTACTCCAAAAGCTCGTGATAAAGACAAGGGCCACGATTCAAGATATATAGAAAACACGAAGTTAATATCATTTGTGGAAAACGACAATAATGATCGATACGTATATCACAACATGATCGCAAAGACATTAAAAGGAAATTACTTCACAAGCAATTTATTATACTGAATACACTCACACACGAGCATATTCATTTGTATTCATTCTTTCAATCGGGAAAACACAACTTAGTGGTCGGTGTTATGAGCATCGACATCCTTAACAAGAGTGCATAGGTAATCCATCAAAGAAGTCCGATAGGGTACACTTGTATCCGGTTTCTCAAACTCGAAGGTTAGCCACTTGCACATCACCCTTTGGTTCAACATGAAGTGTGATTGTGAAGCTCTTTACCTTGAACACACTGGTGTGGTTTTCCTCATTCACTGCTTCAATTATCTGTTTTGAAAACTTTTTCTTTCCATCTTTTTTCATGCAGATTGCAACAAAATGTCATAAGTTGATCAGTATGCCATACTTATCAACTGATAATAAATTAATAATATTATACTTTGTTAAAAAAAATCACAAATCCAATAAAGAATGTTGGTTATTGTTGTTTAACTAAGAGAGCATGAAACTAGGGGTTAACGACTGAGGCTCGAACACGACTCATTTCCTATTTATTAATTATTTTATTTGTTATACATATACACATATGTGTGTTATGATCAAATACAAATAGTTCTCAACATGAGAAGCATATAAACAACTAAAGTAATTATGCTAAAACTAGAGTAATTAAAATATTACACTGCGGTTACTCTAGTTCATTTTTTAGTAAGTTAATTTCATTTGGACTGGATCTATCCCTTTTCAAATGGTGGATTGTCTAGAAACCAAAAGACTTTTTGTCTCTCTCCTAGAAGCCATTAGGACATGCGTTCTTATCCCATTTTAGAAAAAAAAATCAAAAGATTCTAGACGAAACTAGTATTATACGTACCATGAGCGTAGTGCCACGTGATGACGGAACCAGTGACCCCTCTCTCACCCTCATGCAGCTCACAATCATGAATCTTATCGGGTGTTGCTGCAACCAACTTGTGTGGGTTATGCCTAAAGACATCATGAAAGACATCAAGACTGTTCTCCACATAACCGATTAACTTTTCTGATAGAGCCATCTTTGATTATTCTTACAAGTTGGCAATGAGTTTATGAAAATATAGACAGACATTGTTGGCTATATATAGTAAAATAGGTGTCACAAACGGTAATTTAAAAACTTGAAGTAGTTGACTTACCATTTTTAAGAAAATGATCAACAAGATTTTTAGGGAAAAAGAAGCACCTTATGGCTTCTATTTACCTTATTTTGATCACACATCATATAGTATTATTATTATTATTATTTTATTATTACTATTATTGTTTTTATTAATATTATTATTAATTTGTATTATTATTATTATTACTACTACTATTTCATTTACTTTATATTGCCTTATACATATGTATTTCAGAGCTGAGGGTCTCTCAGGAAGCCACCTCTTTATCCCATTGGATAGAGGTACGATGTGCCTACATCCCACCCTCCCCAAACCCTACTTATAACTTTGCTGTTGGTGGGACTTAACTGGGTATGATTGATTGATTGATTGATCAACAAGATATAATTCACGTTACACTTTTTTTTAATTATTTTTTGTACATCAAGATTAAATACAATAATATTAATCACAACCATAATAGAAATCCAATAATATTAATGTATCACGATCTCCAATTGTAATAGTATAAACCACAATTGCCTTTCTAGTTCAATAACATTGAGTGATAGTTAAGGCTTTGGACTTATGTGGTGGTCTTAGGTTCAAAACCTGACTTAAGGAAGTTTTCTCGTAGTGTTGGGTTTCCTCCTTGATGATGTCTAAAGCGTTAGAATCAGTATGGACGGATGACATCCCTTCCTAGGAATGCTCACTCGATTATTGAAACTAGTTCCAAACGTTGTTCAAGAAAAAAATAATGTCACTGCATACGGTATCCGTTGTAATAGTTAGGTAAATCATAAATGATTTGGATAATTAATTTTAAACACAATTTATATGCTTAATTACTATAAATTTGGAGACACGCCTCACTTAAATATTGTTGGACGTAATTTTGGACTCCAAGTCACAAGTCGGTGAACTTGAATGACCAATAATGACAAGTCGGTCATAGTTGGTTATAATTCCTAATTACAATATGTTTCCTAATTGTATTGTAATTATAATTGGTAATGTCTTTGATAACAAGTTAGGTTAGTTTATATAAACCGAGTTATGGTTAGACATTATAGAACGTGTGAGATGCAACCGAGTTATGGTTCATCTAGAGACACCGTGAGATGCAACCGAGTTAGCGTTCATCAAGAGGCAAACCGAGTTAGGGTTTGTCAAAAAGAAGAGTCAAGCCGAGTTAGGGTTTGAGATATGGTAACCAGTTTTTGAGTTAGTTTTGATTAATATAAACGAGAGTTAGTCGTTTAGTTCGTGTTCGATTATCGATCAAAGACTTTAAATATAACTCGATTTTAGTTTGGTGCTCGACTAACAAGTCGAGCCTGATTTTGTACGGGGCTCTAACTTTTTTAATCACAATGATACGTTTCGTTATAAATGGGGCTCTAATTTTTTTAATCATAATGATATGTTTCGTTATAAATATACCGATGACCGGTTTTTTATTTAGAAACACAACTTTGCTTCCTTAAAATTCACATTTTAGGAAACTATGGAACTCTATATGTAATTAGAAACAATTTAGATGTAATATATATCGTTACTACAAGGGTGTCAAGGCTCTCTAATGATAATGAGAGATGAAAAATATAATGATATGTGAAAGTGACTTAGTGGTTAATGAATGCTACCTGATGACGGGGATAGTCTAAGGAATTGATAAAATGGCTTTCATACATTAACGTTAAAAGGGTTAAAATGTTAAAAGCTTCATTTCCCGCCCAAATTTAGGAAACAAGTATGTGAACAGTAACCACGTGCAACAGTACGATGTCAAATCACTATTCACATCACTGTTCCATCTGAGCAAGGGACATGCTCAAAAAAAGTATTATTATTATAATCGTTGCCCAACGGTTAAAAGCTTCCCGCCCATAAAAGGTCAACACTCTAGTAAACTGGAGGTTAACTAGTTTACACGCTGGATAAAAGGCTTGCATCTCTCCCTCTATAAAAGGATGATCCAGCCATAAACAAGAACACACCAAGTTAGGGAGTTAACATATACTCTCTAATCTTCTCTTCTTCCTTGAGAAATCTGCACTTTGCTTATTTCTTTCTTACTTCAATAATATCATAGCTTCACCAAGAACTTCATCCAAAAACCGGTCTCAAACATCTCGGTCTTGGATCTCCGGTGAACTATAACAACTAACAACAAACTAGTGAACCTCTCTCTACGTTTTGCAAACGTGGAGGGACACCATGACATGCGTTAGGTTAAACTGAACCCTTGAAGCTTGTTAGCCTAACTAGTCCATTCACTATCATTGGTCTTATATTTGTTGTAGCAACACTACCTTTGGTGAGCATTGGGCATTTAGGCTAAGGGGTATACATCCTTCAACATCCTTCCCCTCACTCGTCATCTCTGCGCCACATCATTTTTCCTCTCATTATTCAACATCATCCTTCAACACCATTCAACCAAGGGTATAATTGGTGCTAACATTGGAAAGAGTTTGTGTGTTTGTTTTTTGCTTGTGTGCAAATATGGTTGATTCGTGTTCACTTGAAGATAGTAATGAATTCACAAAGATTGCTCCTTCCAGCTCCAGCACGCGCAACTTCGTAGTATCCAATGGGGATTCTCCGCCTCATTTGAGTGCTTCTCGCCATCGACTAACTATGATCAAGATAATGATGCTACGTTAATGCTGACGCTTCATGCCTTAAATCAAGATATTTGCATCTGTTGTTAGGGGGGGGGGGGGGGTTATTCTGATAGTCGCCTTCAGAAATCACATTAATGACAACAACTCTTAAAGAAGGTGATTCGAAGCAATCAGAACGTTGAACAATCAGATCTGGTTAACAAACTGGATTGTTAGTACTTTTGTTGCTGATTGTAACATCCCGAATTTTCAAATAATAATATTTTACATATTATTTCTTATAATGGAAAAGTTACTTGAGTAAATAGATGAATAGTAAAATGGTAAAAAGGGAAAGATAAGGAGGTTAATTAAAGATAATTAATCATGGACTAAAAAGGAAAGATGAGCCTTAGGTTCATGGGCTTAAGGGAGTATAAATACCCCTTAAACCCTAAATCTTTCCATTTCCATCCATCTTATCCATTTTACACCACAAAAACAAACACAAACCTTCCTCTTTCGGCCGCAAGCTAGATCAAGGAAAGGAGATAAAAAATCAAACCTTTTGTTGATAGATCTTTGGGTTACAAGCTAGATACAAGATCAATAACTCATAACAAGCTAGCCGTGACCTAATAACCATATAAAGGTATGTACTTTACGTTTAAAGGTTACATTTTTATGAACATTTTGCCATGAAACTTGACCCTAGAGTAGATTGGACCTAGATGTCTCATAAAAATACAAACTTGATGATTAAAATGAACCTAATGGCCTTATGATGGTATACGGCTCAAAGATGAACCCTAGATCTAGTCTAGAACGTTTTGAACCATAAAGGTCTAAGCTTTAAGTCTAAAACGGGTTATATCTTGTAGTCATGGTGATAATGAGTGTATAACGACTGAAATGATGGTGAAAAGTGGTTAAGTTCATGGTATAAACCATAAAATGGTTAACTGACCTAAGGAAAGAAATGTTAAGGTAAAAAAATGAACTGAGCTGGGGGTTCTCGGCCAATCTTGAGGACCCTTGGTCAAACCTTATGGTTTTCGGTCAACAGAAATCCAACAAGAGTTTTCGGTGACCAGGTTCTCGGCCTAACATGTGTTTTCGGTCAAGCATGGTTCTCGGCCATGAAGGTTCTCGGCCAAACATGTGTTTTCGGTCAAGCATGGTTCTCGGTCATGAGTTCTCTGCCAAAGGGTTCTCGGCCATGTTTTTGGCCACCTCATTCTGTTGGGTTTTGGGCCTAAATCCAGTTGTGCCCAGATACTATAATGAACAGTTGGGCTAAGCCCATATCTAATATAAGGCAAACTGGCCTATTATCTTAGGCTTAGCAAACAAGCCCAACTTTGAAAATAATTTAAAATGTTAATGAAAAATGCCTTAGGACAGTTAATGAAAATAAAATTTTTCCAAGCTGACCTGGCAGCTTAACCCCAGCCAGGGGCTCTGCCCCTTGGACCCCGATAGGGGCTGCCGCCCCTAGAACCCCGCTGCCAGGGGTGCTGCCCCTGGACCCCTATTCGTTGTGGGTTATATAAAGATAGAAATACGATATGAGTAGTAATAGTTAACTGATACATGTAAATATTATACAGTTAGTCGTGCACAGCTCAAGAGAGGGATTACGATTAACGGTGAACGTAACCGCATTCAGGTGAGTTTCTAGCCCCCTTTCCTTGTTATGTTTTCGGGGATGTGTGCATACTCGATGTGAATGTTAATACACTTACCTTAAATGATAAGTGTATGTCTTAATGACGATTGTGATAGTTATGTATGTATGCTTGACATTACGTGAACGACCTTCGGGTATTGCACGTATTGTTAAGGAAAGTATACTGTAGTATGAATGATATGTGTATGTGAATAAGGAAGTATGTACGACTATGATATGTATGGTAAAAAATGTATGGATATGACAATAAAAGGTAAGGTAAGGTTAAAGGGTTGCATACCCTAATAATATATGCGAAGGATAAAGGGTTGCATACCCTAATAATATATGCGAAGGATAAAGGGTTGCATACCCTAATAATATATGCGAAGGTTAAAGGGTTGCATACCCTAATAATATATGCGAAGGTTATAGGGCGTAATGCTCTTTAAAACGTAAGGTATGGTTATGTAAGTATGAAAGTAATAAACTATGTACGTATGTATGAAAGTATGAAATAGAAGTAAATTAGTAAAGTAATTATTATGTATCTTCGGATGCATGATTAAAGGTAAGTGAATGTATTGTAGGATGTATGATTAACTAGAACTCACTCAGCGTAGCTGACTTTTAGTATGCACACAGGCGAGTAGAATGAGACAGTTGGTTTGAGCGGGGACACATGGCAGGAGAATAAGGGTCTGGCATCTGAAGACGCAAGTTGTTTTATGTTTAATGTTTTAATATTTAAAGACAAGGGATGATTTAAGACATGTTTATGATTTGACATGTAATGTTATATGAAAGTTTTATATTCCGTGTAAAGTTTTAGTTAACTCTGATATTTAGAACTGCGTTTATGAGTAAATCCAACACTAAAGTAGGGCTACCGGTAACGGGGCCTTACACTGATCATCCGATTAATCAAGACAAGATTGAAGCTTTCTCAAGATTGCTGAGCTATAGCCAAAGGGAAGTTTGTTGAGAAGATGTTGACATGAAGAGCTGAAGCTGAAGAATATCGAGCAGACGTCAAGGGGGAGTTTGTTGATACTGTTCTTGACCTCAGCTTCGATATTTGTCGTCGCTGATATTTTGTCATCGACGATAATTGTTCATCGTTATTGTTATATCATTATTGTAATTATTAGTTAGTTCGTAAAACGGTTTGTTTGTTAGTTAGAGTGTTGGGTTGGCATATTATAATGTAATGGGCTTGGGCTGGTGGACCAAAAGCCCACCAAGCCTCCCACACTATAAAAGGGAGAATTCCATGGAATTCTCCCTAACACTTGCATTTGTAAATTTTGGCTTTTTAGGTTCTCTAACGAGAAGCTGACCGAACCAACGAAGAAATCCAAGAAGTTATTTTGGTGATTGCTTGTGTTCATCTCATTTTATCTTTACACTTTTCTTTTTACTACACAATTTTTATTCATACTCATCGGTTCCAGTGATTTCCGCTCATTTGAACACGTTAGATCCAAAACTTGTTAGATCCGTACACTTCACGAGGACCTATGTAAGACCCCGAAATCCGGGTGTTAAACAGTTGGAATATCATACCATAAAAGTTACCGACAAATTTGAACGTGTTTATTTAACCTCAAAACACAAACAACGAAAGTCTTTCAAAATCAAATTCCCAAAAAAAAGAAAGCATCTGAATTGAAAATAAATAAACTTGAAATAAATTGTATGTTTATTTAATTCAAAACTCGAGTCTACGCAGCGGAAATATTTAAATCAAGATAAATAAATCGCATGTCAAAAATTCACTGTAAGGCCCCGCACCCGGGTGCCCTACTTTGGTGTTGGATTTACTCATAAACATAGTTCTAAATATCAGAGTGAATTAAAACTTTCGCGGAAATATTAAATCGTCAACCATAAATTACAAAACATGACATTCTTGTTTAAAACATTCAGTTGTCTTAACTTAAAACATCATAAATAAACATCATATCTTCCTTCTCTAGATGCCAGCCTCTCAGTCCATACCATATGCCTTCCTCAAGCCAACTCCTTTAACCTATTTACCTGCGTGCATACTAAAAGTCAGCTACGCTGAGTGAGTTCTAGTTAATCAGGCAACATACATGACCTTCACATGCTTGTATATACATATCCGTAGATACATATTCATTCTTATCCTGTTTACTTTTCTTTCATAAATACATACATATTCATTCATTCTTACATACATACATTCTTTTATAATTTCATACTTTCATACTACATGCATAACTATCTCTACCATCTCAGATATTATTACGATCTGGTCCCTTCGATCTCCGATATTATTAGGGTCGGGTCCCTTCCATCTCCGGTATTATTAGGGTCGGGTCCCTTTCATCTCAGTATTATTAGGGCCTGGTCCCCTTTTTGTTACACAACCATACATCCATACATTCATACATATCTCCATTCAATTATTCATATAATTACATACATACTCTTTCCTTTACTATATCATCCATATATCATTCATTAAACATTCATATAGCATACACTTACCACTTAAGTGTGTAGAAACCCGTTAGAGATCTAGCCGCTATGATACATCGATTATACAATACGAATCTAAGATACGTTAAATACATAGTTTATTGATAAATATGGAGAGAATACATTATGGTGGATAAATACATAATAACTTATGGAGAACCTCACATCTCTCATGTGTGTGAACTCACATAATTATGAATGGGAGCATCCTATATATAGGCTGCACACTCCCATTCGTTAACATAAGCCTAATTCGCTATGTTTAGGCTAATCACTTAACGAACCAGTTCTCATTCGTTATGCTACCATAACGAATGAGCTTATACCTTAACGAACTAGCCTAGCATATAACGAATTGACCTCATTCTCTATACAAACCATAGCGAATGGGCCATTTACAATAAATAAACAATCTAGACTATGTATAACTTATTCGAATGCTACGGACAACCATTTCGTGCACTAACAAAGGGAAGTGTATTAACTAACACATAGGAGTATGCACGCAGCCCCGAAAACAAACAGAGAAGTGGGGCTAGAAACTCACCTGAATCCTGTTTCTTTCTGAGTTAATGGTAACACCTCTCCTTAGCTGTGCGTGGCTAACCGTGTAACAATTATAAGTATTATTTAACTACTCCTAACCATATCGTATTCTAAGTTAGTGAAACCCTCAACAAACAGGGGTCCGGGAGCAGCGTCCCGGGCAACGGAGTTCTAGGGGCGGCAACCCCTAGTAGGGTCCAAGGGGCAGCGCCCCTGGCTGGGGTTAAGCTGCCAGGTTAGCTTGGAAAAAAATTATTTTTGTTGATAACCCTTTACTAGAAATTAATCAGAAAATTGAAGTTTAAACGAATCGAATCGAGTTTTTTAATCGAATCGAGTTGTCTAATCGAATCGAGTTTTCATTTTAATCGGATTAAGTTTTCTAATTGAATCGAGTTTCATTCTAATCGAATCGAGTTTTATAATAGAATCGAGTTTTCATTATCATTGAATCGAGTTTTCAAATCAAATCGAGTTTCATTTTAATCTAGTCCAGTTTTACTTCGAGTTGATTCGTTTCCAATCGAATCGAGTTTCAATTCGATTCGATTTAAACTTGTTTTTCATGCCTTTCAGCTATAAGCGTTTTCTTTCATCTCTTAAAGGCCCGTTTTACTATTACAACGAGTTCCGGGTCATAACAACTTCAATTTCTTGCTTTTACAAGAGCCGAACATCACTTGTTCGTTCTAGATTTTACCCAACAACCCGGTTATGGAAAAGTTTGGGTTTTTCTTACATGATATGGTCCGATTTTCCTTAGTATCCAATCTTAAGACAAACTGACTTCAAAAATTTAATCTTTAAGTCCAAAACATACCTTTTGAATCCGGTTCGGTTCAGATCTGGACCAATACGCGGATCTAGACGGGTTTCTTGTTGGTTCAGGTGAAGATCTAATAAAATCTTGCCTTGGCTTGGCTTAGATCTGGACTAAAAATATGAGAGTGTTTGTGTTTGTTTTTGAGTGTGTAGGGAGGATGTTTAGATGAAATGAGGGTTCTTGGGTTTTAGGGGTTTATATAGCCCCAAGCCCATGGACCCTAAGGCCCGTAACCATTCCTTAGCCCATCTTTTATTTTCTTGGACCACACTCCATTATTATTATTCAACATGACTAAATAATAACACACAATTAAACAAACAAATTTTCTTTTATTCATTATACTAAAAGTATGATGTTACAAGTCTACCCTCCTTAAAAGAGGTTTCGTCCTCGAATCCTAATTATCACTAACCAAATTTGGGTAAAATCTGTGAATCTCTTCTTCAACTTCCCAAGTAGCATCCGATCCCTTACGATGCTTCCATATCACTTTCACCAAGGGGATAACTTTGCAACGAAGTTGCTTTTCCTTTCGATCAACTTTCTCCACAGGCTATTAAACATAGTTTAACTGTTTATCCACTTCGATGTCCATTAATGGAACATGAACGGTATCATCAGCTAGACATTTCCTGAAGTGAGAAACATGAAAAGTAGAGTGAATTCCTTCTAACTCTTCAGGCAAATCCATCTTGTAAGCCACTTCACCCTCACGATCATTTAAAAGGTCCAATGTACCTTGGACTCAGCTTCCCTCTCTTTCTAAAACGAATAATTCCTTTCCAAGGCGAGACCTTAAGCATCACATTATCACCAACGTTAAACTCAATCGGTCGTCGCCGCTTATCAGCATGCGACTTTTGACGATCTTGAGCAACTTTCATTCTTGCCTTAATCTGATCAAACTTCAAGGAGGTTTCTTGCATAACTTCTAAACTCCCAATTTCTCCCTAGCATACCGGAGTTCTGCCGTATAGCATCTCAAACGACGGCATACCAATACTAGAATGATAGCTGTTGTTGTAAGAGAATTCTGCTAAATGCAAATGATCATCCCAACTTCCTCCAAAGTCTAAAACACAAGCACGTAGCATATCCTCAAGGGTTTGGAAAGTCCTTTCAGACTGCTCGTCTGTTTGAGGATGATACGCCGTACTGATGTTCAGTCTTGTTCCCATAGCTTCGTGAAACTTCTTCCAAAATCTATAAGTAAAGCGAGTATCTCTATCGGACACAATCGACGATGGTACTCCATGCTTTGCTACAATCTACCTTATGAACACGCTTACTAACATTTCTGACTAGATTGCCTATCGTATAGGCAGGAAGTGAGCAATTTTCTTCAAACGGTCCACAATCACCCAAATGGTGTCATGATGTTTAGCTGTATGTGATAGCTTAGTTATGAAATTGTTGGAACCCGTATGATTCGTATAAATAACAGTAACAACGAACAGATCTCAGATCTGTGTTTATACTATTAATACGATTAAGGATCTAGCTCATAATTAACATCAATTCAGTGTTATATATGTATATCTATTATTAATATATTATCTGTATAATATTAGAGTGAAGCTTGAGAGAGAGATTGGACAGCAGTTCGTTAATTAAACTCAAAACCTTCCTAAAACTTCTTAAAACTTACATATTAAACAGTGAACATGGTTCACTATATATAGAAGGTGATCTGGTTCGCTAACATCCCTAGCGAACCAGCCTCCTCTTCGTTACATACATTAAATTAGCGAAACACCCCCTGATTCGTTAACATCCCCTAACGAATCAGGAATACATTTACTGACTAGTTCGCTAACATCCCCTAGCGAACTAGCCTTTAACTTAGCGAACTGGTTAAGAAATAAAACTATTTATTACAATAAACATTAACAAAACGTTAACTTTAAATACAAAGACTCTAGACGCAAAACCGTGCACTAACAGACACCCCCTCGTCTTGAGCTCTTTGTCTTTAACTTATTTGAAGCGCTTTGACTGCCAGCCTCTGCAACTATGAATTCCATGTTCATGACACACACGAACGACTCGTTGAAATTGCATAGCCAGGTCGTAATCTTCTTGGCGCTCGAACAAGATCTGCTTCCTGTGTAGCACATCATTGTTTGTCTCTGATAAATTAACCAACCACATCGGGTCGATTATCTTAATAAGTTCAGTCCACTTTCAAGAACAATGACGGCCTCGCCAGTACGATTGTCATAGTACCAGCAGTTGAAAGATAGATAAATATCTTGAGGCATCGTCTTCACATGAACCTTTTTCATCGTCTTTGGCGGCTTCACATTCAAGACAAGTTTCTTCCAGCCGGTTCTTGGATAAATCTCGTCAATGCGCTTACGTCTTGGGACCTGGGGCTTGAATAATTTGAAGCCATGATTGACCGCGAACAGTAAGTGTTGGTGAAACCACTCAGCTGTTCGGTAACCCCCACGATTGATAAATGGACGTCTCGCGAGGGTACGAATATCCCACCGCGGTAATGTAAGAACGTCCCTTATCTTTTCATAGTATTGGATCCCCTTCTCCCACTTGATAATACATACTTTCAGCTCGGAATCATAAAGCCAGGAGACAATATCACCATGTACCTTGGACACCGTCTTGAAGGTAGTCACTTGATTTGCTTTGACCCAGGTTTCAGCTGTCTCTACATCCTCATTCTCATAAACAAAATCCGTATTTATCTGAATCGACGGATCAACTTCCAAACCCTCCTCAGTTATCACTTCGACATCGGGCTCAGTCTCTAAAGCAGTCAACTGATCGTCATTCAGCCCAAGCAGAATCGAAATCAGCATCCGTGTCAACGATCTTTCTACAAACTCCCCAACCTCTAACTCATCTCTATTCACCACACTCTTAACCACCCCTGATCCATCAACAAATATCAATGTGTTAGCTGCAATCATTTCAATTGGCTTGGCAGCTGTTGGATCTTGATAAATAATAATCTGTTGGCTCGAGTCTTCACCCCCACTAGTACCAGCACCAGTAGATGAACCGTGAGCTTGTTTTGGCTCACCCCCAGCACCCGACTCGTCAGGATCCTCATCATCGTTCTTGAGTCGCTTCAGGGCATCAACTTTACACGTCAGTTGTAGGATAATTTCCTCCTGCTCTTTCAATTTCACCCCCTGAGACGTAACAATCTCACGGAGGGCTTTAGTTTCCTTTTGACAGAAAGAAATGTACCCCATCATCCGTCGTTGATTCTCCATAAGCTTTTCCTGGTTTTGACGGTCAGCTGCCGTTTGATTTTCATAGAGTGGAGAAGATTCAACATCTTTACGTTAAAACACTAAAAATTCATAATTTAGCTATCAAATCATAACCATTGTTGACGAAAATTAGATCGCCATAAACATCTTTACCTTAGGAATCCAAAGATATTTTAGAAATTTAAAAATGTGAAGGTTGAAATTTCAGAGGAAAATTTGAATAAGGTTACTTTAAGGTGAAGGAAGAAGGCGTACAGTGTAAGGACTGTTCGTGTTTCTTGTCTGTTATAGACCTTGCACGCAACTCGAGGTACAACTTGTACGAATCAGACGATTCGTTTAAATTAAAATTAACGAATTAGCCCATTCGCTAACTCAATTCGTTACCTTATTTTGGCGAATCGCTACTTGATTCGTTAAATTAAAGGTAGCGAATCAAGACATGATTCGTGTCATGATTCGTTAAATATGCATAACGAAGGGATGATTCGTTACAGAGTGCGGAAGCGAATTAGGTGAGCGAACCAGAAGCTAGTTCGCTAAAGAATCACCTAGTTCGTTATCCATAAATAACTAATTGGATTTTAACGAAAGAAAATCTTTTATTTAATTTTAAATTAAATAATTAAATGAATTAAATAATTAATTAAAATAAATAAATTTAACTTAAAACAAATTACCGAGAAACTTTTATCCCGATAAGTAAATACTTTAAAAAAAACGTTTCACTTTTACGAAACATAACTTAAAAAATATTTAAAAAGTAAAAGAAAGAAAATATTTTTGGTATTTTGTAAAATAGAGAATAAAGAGTATATTTACAAAAGAATATCCGAATCATAAAACTAGACAATATTTTTGTGTTTTTTTTATTTATACAGTTCTTTTTTTTTCAATGATTTATCAAAAGAAATATATTTATGTATTTTTGTTGAGTTTTGAGCAGAGAATCATATTGACAAAATTGCCCTTCCATCACAGTTTTATATTTCATCGATATTATGACTGGCGATAAGTCGGTCATTGGTATTGTTATCCACATAAATCTAATAACACACATTCAAGTATTTTTGTGATATGATTAATTTGTTCAATTAAAGCACAGAATATCAGAAACTATCAGCCTCTAATCTCGGTTCAAGCTTAATTTGATTTTTGCCAAATCACCCCAACTTGACTTAAACCATTATATTTTTGATCAAAATTTTTGATACCAATTTTGAAATTTTGAGCAATGCATCAAGTTTCCTTTACTGTGAGTGAGTATGCACGAGTCCATCTGTCGGCTTACATACATTGTATCCCCTGGGGTCCGTTTCTTATTGGTATTAAGACGCACGCAAGGGAGGAACAATTGTATGACTAACAGTGGATTTTGATCATGTCAGTAATTTAAATTGTACGAAGTACAGCGGTGATCAAGTTTAATGACTTTGGGTTTGCTTCTTGAAAGAGAGTGAAATATTCATGCTTATGAATACCCAGATGATTAAGCCGCATAAAGACTCACAGTGTCCAGAATCCTAACGCTTGTTATTTGCTTTATTTTATTTTTGGGTGATCAACAAATATAAGGCTTGAGTATGACTGGTTATTACATTTCGGCCATCCTCACCGAGACTTTTGCTAGAGACTAACACCCCTTTCAATTTGGCGTTTCTTTATGTTTATATCACATACTTTACTCTACTGGGTTGTTTTAAGACCTACCAATGCACCACTGCAATTAAGCACACAGTCTTTTAAGCTTACTTTTTACTGGATTTGGGGTCAAGATAATCAATGTACTATCATGTTCTCTTTTTGGTTCAATTTTTTTTTTGAGGAGCATAAAATAAAGAAAAGATAAATTTAATCGCCCCAGTTAACTTAAGTTTATAAATAAATGGCTAACCATCAATTCACAAGTGAATAATAGGACCAAGACATGCAAGCATGCTTCACAAACTTAAATAACCGACATAATTTTCAGCGAAAAAATAATCTAAAAATGCCTGCAAAAATCTTTTTGGGTTTTCTCTATACAAACTTTAAAAACACAATATTTTTGTCTTTTTCAATTTTCTTATAAACAAAATAAACTTCACAATCTTTTTGGATTTTCGGATTTTTCTGTACAAACATAAATCACATTCTTTTTGGTTTTTTAAAATTTTAAAATGTTTTTGGTTTTTTCTAAATATTTAAAAGAAAAACATTAAAAAAACAGAAATCACAATATTTTTGAATTTTGAAAATTTTTTAATCTTTTTAGATTTTATTTATACAAACGAAAAACACAATCTTTTTGTATTTTCTAGATTTTCACCCCCTAAAACCAAAATAAATTTTGAAAGAAAAATATGACAGAAAATAAAGATAGTCATCCTTGTTTAAGGATATCAGCGAGGGTCTTCAATCCGTTTAAACCAAGCAAAAATTTAAAACTTGTTTTATCAAAAACTTTGGTAAATAGATCGGCTTTTTGAAAATCAGTGTGCACTTTCTCAAGATCGATTAATTTCTTTTCATAGCAATCCCGTATAAAATGATATCGAATTTCGATATGTTTCGTTTTAGAATGTTGTACGGGATTCTTGGTGATACTAATAGCAGCAGAATTATCAATCAGGATAGGAGTAGTAAGAAACTTCAAACCGTAGTCGCGAAGATGTTGTTGTATCCACAAAACTTGGGAACAGCAACTCGAGGCTGCAACATACTCAGCTTCGGCGGTTGAAGTGGAGACCGTTGTCTGCTTCTAACACTGCCAGGAAACAAGCCGGTTTCCTAAAAATTGACATCTTGCAGTCGTTGATTTGAAGTTGGTCTTGCAACCTCCATAGTCCGAGTCTGAATAGGCAGTAAGATCGAAAGTATCATCCTTGGGGTACCACAACCCGATGTCTGGATTTCCCCTCAAATACTGAAGAATTCTCTTGATTGTAGCTAGTTGAGTCACTCGTGGACTTGCTTGATACCTAGCACAAAGACAAACAACAAACATAATATCAGGGCGAGAAGCCGTTAAATACATTAAAGAACCGATCATGGCACGATAGAGGGTAGGATCAACGGAATCCTCTAAAGGGAGTGAGCAGACTGGTGAACCTGCAACCCTAAAAAGAAATTCATCTTTCCCATCGAGCTCATCTCGAACTTTGTTTGCATGGACTTCTCGAACTCCTTACACAATGTGTCATTTGTAGACCCAAAAATAATATCGTCGACATAAATCTGGACTAGGAGAAGATCGTCACCAACAGTTTTATGAAATAAAGTGCAGTCGACAGTCCCTCGTTTGAAGCCATTATCAGTTAGATGGTCGGCGAGCGTGCCATACCAAGCTCTCGGGGCTTGATGTAGACCATACAGGGCCTTGTTTAATCGGTAAACACAGTCCGGATAATCAGGATCTTCAAAACCAGGAGGCTGTAAAACAAACACTTCCTCGTGTAATTCACCATTGAGAAAAACACTTTTAACATCCAATTGATAGACCTTGATATTCTTATAAGCTGCATATACCAGGAAGATTCGAATCGACTCTAATCTTGAAACTGGAGCATATACCTCTGTGTAATCAATACCCTCTTGCTGATGAAAACCTTGCACCACTAGACGTGCTTTGTTTCTGACAATCACCCCTCGATCGTCTTTCTTACACTTAAATACCCACTTAGTCGGAATTGCCTTCTTAACTCTAGCAGGTTTATCAATAAGATCCCAAACACCTAAACGTGCAAATTGCTGTAATTCTTCTTGCATAGCTTCTACCCAAGAAGGATCTTCAAGTGCCTTACGAGCTGTCGTTGGCTCAACTTGAGATAGAAATCAAGAGAATTTAGCAAGATTTACAATTACCGAAGAATGTAAGTTAGTGTAAGCACACAATATGTTATTATCACTTGACGAAGCAACTTGATGACGTGTATGAACACCCACATCAAGTTCTCCAATGATGTTTTCCTGTGGATGATATCCATGAATCCGAAGAGTGGGATTCTCAGGAACAACAACATTATCAAATAAGTTAGTGTAATGTTCACCTAACTCGGGAGATGAAACATTATCACTGTCAAGGTCAATAACTTGATCTTCAGCTTGATCATCATCAGAAGAAGTAGAAACATTATCAATAGCAACTGGAAAAACAACTTGAGGTTCTTCAGTTGGAGCATCTGGTTGAGCTTCAACTTCATTAGAACTTGAAGATCTTGGAGTAGTTAAATGATCTTCAAAGTATGCTCGAACCAGATCTTCATCGATGTGTTCAGTCGAAGGAGTGAATGAATTAAATAAACTATCGTAGTCAAACATCCAGTCTGGACCTTTCCCTTGAGGAGGAGTTGTGTACTTTTGACAGTCCACATGGTACCATTCTTCAACACAACCAGATGTGAAATTAAAAACCCTTTTCTATTATTTAAGATCTCATAGCTTGTCTTCTTGAGTCGTTTCATAGTTAGAACTCGATTAAGCGTATAACAAGCTGTATTCACTGCCTCATTCCAGAATTGGACATGAAGCTTAGAATCAGCGAGCATTGTGCTTGCAGCTTCAATCAGAGTTCTATTTTTCCGTTCAGCAACACCGTTTTGTTGAGGTACATAAGGTGCACTATATTCTCGGTGAATTCCCTTTTGAATACAAAAGAAATCCAATAAAGTGTTTTTGAATTCAATACCATTATCACATCGGATTCTCCTCACATTTTGTTTATACAGTGATTCGATCTTAGTAATAAGGTTTTGTACCAAAACCGGTGTTTGATCCTTCGAACTCATAAATAACACCCAAGAGTATCTTGAATAATCATCAGTCACTACAAGACAATACCAATCCCTAGAAATACTCGCATTATTCACAGGACCAAACAAATCCATATGAAGTCGTTCAAGAGGAGTATCAATGGAATTCAATAACTTAGAGGGATGTGTCTTCTTCTTCTGCTTGTCCTTTTTGCATGCAACGCAGTGATCAGATAACTTAAAATTCTTTAATGAGACACTCTCAACTAAGTCATTTGCCATTAAATAATTCATCTTTCTAACGTGTATGTGACCCATTCTTCGATGCCATAGAATCGAGTCTTTCTCGATTGCTTTTGAGACAAAACATGTTTCGATCGATGTGGATACCTTAGAACTCATATTTAAGACATAAATATCATTTGATCGTGGTGATCGCATGACAACCATGTCCTCGGGAATAACATAACCCGGTTTCAAGATAAGACATTCTTTGTCAGTAAATATCGTAGTGTACTTTTTATCACAAATCTGCGATACACTCAATAAGTTATGATCAACTTTGTCGCAATAATTCACTTTCTCAAACGTAATGTGACCATTTGAAACTTCACCCTCTTGTGTGATCATGCCCCCCGAATTCCCAGCAAACGCTACATAACCCCCTTGAATATTTCTTACGTTGGTTAATAGGTCTAGATTCCCAGTGATATGACGAGAACATCCGCTATCCATGATCCAGCTTTCACCAGAGATGGTTTTGGATGAACCCTACACACAAACAAAAGTGATTAGTTCAAAAAGGCAGCCCAGGCCTTAGTCATGGGCACCTTTTGGTTTTCTCTTTGATCATTAACTTGAACAGATTTCAACTGTTGTTCAGCCACTTGTGAATAAGTTACCGGCTTCCTAGCTTTCGTCTTAAGTAAGCTGCCAGAACAATGTTTGAATTCTTGTTCTGACATATGGGTTCAGTTGGAACAAATTTTGGTTTCACTTGACCATGTGTCTCATTGACATGAAGAACCTTCCGAGGATTCACATTTGAGAACAAAAAATGAGTATCATCAGCATACGACACAGGTCGTTTCAAAATCTCCTTGACCAATGGAAATGGCTTAGATTTATCCTTGATAAAAGGATGAAGATTCTGATAGTTCTGCTGACTACAATTCCTCACAACATGACTCTGTTGACCGCATAAGAAACAACTTTGTATGTCTACACGATGTTGTTGTGAGGTATTTGGAATGAATGATGCAGACGGTTGATGATGACTCACATTTTTGGTCATACTTTTTGCAAACTCATCAGATAATTCAGATTTCTTCTTTAGGTAAAAATCTAAATTAGAACAGTTCGAAAAACTTTTTAGTGTATCTGTCCCATTTGACTTCACAAAGTTAATTTTCTTAGCTTGTTTTAAAAGTTGTTTTGCCTTAGTCAGTGGGTCAGATTGAACTGATGTTTTTGTTTGAGCATACACACGTTCAAGTTCTTGAATTTTTGAAGTTTCATTGAAAAAACACTCTCAATAAGTTCAGGTTTGATAATAGTTATCGGAATATCTTTTTCAGTGAACATCTGTTAGTGCACGGTTTTGCGTCTAGAGTCTTTATATTTATCGTTAATGTTTTATTCATTAATTAATGTAATATTTTGTGTTTATTGTTGACTAGTTCGTTAAGGTTATGTCTAATTCACTAGGGATGTTAGCGAACTAAGATATTATAATGTATTCCCTCCTGATTCGTTAGGGGATGTTAACGAATCAGGGGGTGGTTCACTATGATAATTTATGTAACGAAGGGGAATCTGGTTCGCTAGGGGATGTTAGCGAACCAGGTCGCCTTCTATATATAGTGAACTACTGTTCATTTTGTAACAGAGGTTTTGGAGAGAAAAGTTTTCAGTAATTGCTCTCTCTCAAGCTTCACCTTAACATTATTTGTTTAATCTGTTGATAATATATACACATACATAACATTAAATCAAGGTAAACTATGAACTAGATCTTTAATAGTGGTAATCGGATATTTTCAGATCTGAGATCTGTTTATTGTTATCGATTGACTGTTAATCCAGGATCCAACAAGTGGTATCAGAGCTGTTGGTGCTCTTTACACTTGATTTGATGTGTTAATTGTTATTGTTATCAAGTTTTTCGGTTTTTTGTTTGATTTTGAATCAATTTGTGTTTAGTTTGGTTGAATTATGGACGGATTGAATGGAATTTGTGTTGGTTAAGGTATTGGATAGGTGTGGATTAAGAGAGATTGAGGTTTGATTTGGATTTGTGTGGTTTGGTTTTGGTTTTGGTTTAAGTCCGAAACAGGGGTTTGTTTTTGATCGAATTGATTTGGTTTAAGGTGTTAATCGGTTACGAGGTTATGTGTATTGGATTAGGATTTGGTTTACGAGTAGATTGGTAGGTTATTTGTGCATTTTGGTTTAGTAACGAGGTTGTATTACGAATTTGGTATTGTTGAGTTTCTTGGTTTGATCTTCAAAATTTCTGGAAATTCGTTTGAAGTTTTGAAGATTTGAAGATGAATGTAATTCGTTATATTCTTCTTGGTGATTCGTTATCAACAGTGTTAATTTGCTACCCAGTTCGTTAATCAATTCGTGTGAGTTATTGGTTCGTGTTATCTAGTTCGTTAACTAGATTAACTGATTCGTGTGACATGTGTTCTTCTTGGGATTTGTGTCATAACAACCTTTGCCACGTCGCATAAGGTGTCAGAGTTTGTTACAAACGGTTGTAACAACTTGATTCGCTATAGTGTGATTCGTTAATCAACTATAGCTGATTAGTTATATTAATTCGCTAAGTATTTCTTAGTGATTCGTTACTGATTATCATTTGATTCGCTAAACTAATCCTTTGTGATTCGTTTAGTCAATTCGTTAAGTTGACTTGTGATTCGCTAAACCATCATCTTATTCGCCATTTGGATGATTCGTTAACCTTATTCGTGATTCGTTAAGTTGACTCGTTAAGTTGACTTTTGATTCGTTAAAACACTCACCTCATTCGTTAAGGTGCTTCGTTACTGATTAGTCTTAACTTTGTTAAGGATTGATTCGCTATAACTATTCACAGTTCGCTATAACTGTTCACTGATTCGTTAAGCTATTTCACTATTTGATTCGTTAAACACTTAAATTTTTCAAAAATAGCCGGTATGTATGCATTAGCGTCTCAAAACATGTTGATGCAACAGATGTTGCAACTTGATACCGAGATAGGTTCATATTCTAAATGTCCACGTTTGATGAAGTTCAGTGACTTTGCCAAGTGGGAACCTCGGTTTCGTGCACATTTGGGATCTGTTCATCCTGACTGCTCATATTGTCTTGATGAAGTTTATGTTGCACCAATGATTGGTGATGATACTATTGGGTATACTCCTAAAGCCATTTCTCAATACTCACAAGAAGAGAAGAAAGCTTTAGAAATCGAGATAAAAGCATATTCTACTTTGACTATGGCATTACCAGAAAATATTTTTCATCAAGTTGGTAGTATCAAGAGATGTGCGTCTTTATTTCAACATCTGCGTATGAGAAGCATGGGAAACACAGCTGTGAGTAAGAAAGTGATGCTCAAGTTTCAGTTTCGAAACTTTATCTTATTGAAAGGAGAAACAGTTGAAGAGATGACTACAAGATTTAGTCATTTAATTGCTGAAATGGACAAGATGAAAATGGAAATTTCTGAAAGAGATAAAATTGACACTATTAAAAGTGTGTTTCCAAGTTCCTAAACATTTCTAATGGTTTTGAAAGAAAATGATTATTTTCTGAATGAAGACTTGACGGCACTTGAATTTCTACAAAAGATTGAAGCTAGAGAATATGATCTTAAGTGTCAAAAATCCTCTAAAGAAAATCAAGATCCAGCTTTCTATGGTGGAAGTATGCCTCTTAGTTCAACGATCACTCCAATCACTGCTTTTCTCACTCATGCTGCAAGTGAAAAAGAATCAACTATGTTTAATGATCCAAAAGTTTGTTTCTACTCTGCTGGTAATTCGGGTGGTTCTGGAAGTTCAACTAATACACATCCATTTGCTACACCACCTAGTGTTAATATGAAGGAAGCTGAGCAAAACTTTGTTTTTTGACGGCTTTTATGTCTTCATATGAAAACTTAGTGAGTAGTAAGATTGCCACAAGTGATTTAACAGATGAGGACTATGATCAGATAGATGCATATGATCTAGAAATCATGGATTTAAAATTGAACATGGCTATGATCGTCCGTAAAGTTAAAAGATTCATGCAGAGAACTGGAAAAGATCTTCCAGCTTTAAACAAGAAGTTGGGTTTTGACAAATTAAAAGTAAAGTGTTATAATTGTCAAGAATTTGGGCATTTCGCGAAGGAATGTGACAAACCAAGGAAAGAATACACTGGACCTCGTGGTCAAAGTCAAAATGCTTCTTCACCACGAGGAAGTGATGCTGAAAAGAAACCGTCTTCTTCTACAACACAAGCAATGTTAGCAGATGGAACTGATTGGTCACAACGGTTATTATGCAATGATGTTCAAGCAAATTTGGCTATGTTTGGGTTACATAAAGATTGTCAAGATGCTACTGGTAGTGAGATGTCTTCTGATAACGATTCTGGATCTGATTCTGACGACTCTTGCAACAAGCCTTCTGAATCAATGTTTGCTTGTATGGCCAAGATCAATGAGGTTAGTAACTCTATTTCTGCTACTTCAGTTGTTAAAACATCATGTGTTGACTGTGAATCTAAAAAATCTAAGTTAGAAGCATTGAAAAATCAAAATGATAATCTTATAAGAGAAATTGCTTCTCTTAAGGATACTTATCGACAATCTCTTGAATCTCAAAGGGGATCTCGAGAAAAGATTGAAGCATTGTCGACAAGTAACAACGATCTCAAAGCCGATTTATCTGTGAAAATGACCATTAATGACCAAAAGTTTCAGGAAATTTTGAAACATCGTTCTAAGATAACTGAGCTTGAGAATGAGGTTCTTGAGTTGAAGAACAAATTGGGGAAGTTTAGAAATTCATCTTTTCTATTGAATGAAATTATTGAGGTATCTAGAAAACAAAATGATTCCAAGAAAGGTATTGGTTTTGTTGAAATTCCACCACCTTTTCATAATGGTTATAAAATTAATCCTTTTGCAAGAAAAGAAGAGGATTTGAGTCAAAAAGAATCTGTGATTTCTGAAAAACCTAAATTGGTTAAATCTGAAATTATCAAACCCCAAGTTGCTCCTCAAAAACCTCACGTGGAAAGCAAAAAGGTCTTTGTTGAAAATTTTGACAAAGTGATTATTGAGGATGTGTTTGAACCTGAGATTATACACAAGAATAAGAACATTCCTAGTTTTAATCATATTCTTTGCAAACCTCAAGAGTTTGAGGAAGCTGTGTATGATTCATTCAAATCTCAAATGAACAAGGAAGAAACTGTGAAAACCAAACCAGTGAGGGCAAAGAAGTCAGTTAAACCAAAGATTTTTGACGAGGACTTAATGCGTTTTATTAATCCTCCAAGTTCTAAGTCTTCATCGGCTAGAGTTTTTAAGTTAAAGGGAATAAATACGATGTTCACTGAAAATGATATTCCAATAAGTATTATCAAACCTGAACTTATTGAGAGTGTTTTTGTCAATGAAACTTCAAAAATTCAAGAACTTGAACGTGTGTATGCTCAAACAAAAACATCAGTTCAATCTGACCCATTGACTAAGGCAAAACAATTTATAAAACAAGCTAAGAAAGTTAACTTTGTGAAGTCAACAGGAACAGATACACTTAAATTTTTTTTGAATTGTTCTAATTTAGATTTTTATTTAAAGAAAAAATCTGAATTATCTGATGAGTTTGCTAAGAGCATGACTAAAAATGTGAGTCATCTTCAATCGTCTGCATCATTTATTCCAATTACTTCACAACATCATCATGT
This sequence comes from Bidens hawaiensis, assembly GCF_021521415.1. Lineage (NCBI taxonomy): Eukaryota > Viridiplantae > Streptophyta > Magnoliopsida > Asterales > Asteraceae > Bidens > Bidens hawaiensis. The sequence continues at coordinate 256,694 of NW_027492359.1, read as the reverse complement.
AGACATGCGAACTTGTTTCTTATGCGGTCAACAAGGTCATGTTGTAAGGAATTGTAGTCAGCAGAAATATCAGAATCTTCATCCTTTTATCAAGAACAAATCTAAGCCAATTCTATTGGTCAAGGAGATCCTGAAACGACCTGTGTCGTATGCTGATGATACTCATATTTTGTTCTCTAATGTGAATCCTCGGAAGGTTCTTCATGTCAATGAGGCACACGATCAGGTGAAACCAAAATTCATTCCAACTGAGCCCATATGTCAAAACAAGAATTTAAATATTGTTCAGGCAGCTTATTTAAGACGAAAGTCTAGGAAGCCGGTAACTTATTCACAAGTGGCTGAACAACAGTTGAAATCTGTTAAAGTTAATGATCAAAGAGAAAACCACAAGGTGCCCAAGACTGAGGCCTGGGCTGCCTTTTTAAACTAATCACTTTTGTTTGTATGTAGGGTTCATCCAAGACCATTTCGGGTGAAAACTGGATCATGGATAGCGGATGTTCTCGTCATATCACTGGGAATCTTGACCTTTTAACCAACGTAAGAAATATTCAAGGGGGTTATGTAGCGTTTGCTGGGAATTCTGGGGGCATGATCACACAAGAGGGTGAAGTTTCAAATGGTCACATTACGTTTGAGAAAGTGAATTATTGCGACAAAGTTGATCATAACTTATTGAGTGTATCGTAGATTTGTGATAAAAAGTACACTACGATATTTACTGACAAAGAATGTCTTATCTTGAAACCGGGTTATGTTATTCCTGAGGACATGGTTGTCATGCGATCACCACGATCAAATGATATTTATGTCTTAAATATGAGTTCTAAGGTATCCACATCGATCGAAACATGTTTTGTCTCGAAAGCAACCGAGAAAGACTCGATTCTATGGCATCGAAGAATGGGTCACATACACGTCAGAAAGATGAATTATTTAATGGCAAATGACTTAGTTGAGGGTGTCTCGTTAAAGAATTTTAAGTTATCCAATCACTGCGTTGCATGTAAAAAGGGCAAGCAGAAGAAGCAGACACATCCCTCTAAGTTATTGAATTCCATCGATACTCCTCTTGAACGACTTCATATGGATTTGTTTGGTCCAGTGAATCGTGCGAGTATTTCTGGAGACCGGTATTGTCTTGTAGTGACTGATGATTATTCAAGATACTCTTGGGTATTATTTATGAGTTCAAAAGATCAAACACCGGTTTTGGTGCAAAATCTTATTACTAAGATTGAATCACTGTATAAACAAAAGGTGAGGAGAATCCGGAGTGATAACGGTACTGAATTCAAAAAAACTATATTGGATTTCTTTTGTATTCAAAAGGGAATTCACAGAGAATATAGTGCACCTTATGTACCTCAACAAAACGGTGTTGCTGAACAGAAAAATAGAACTCTGATTGAAGCTGCACGTACTATGCTTGCTGATTCAAAGCTTCCTGTCCAATTCTGGAATGAGGCAGTGAATACAGCTTGTTATACGCTTAATCAAGTTCTATCTGTGAAACGACTCAAGAAGACAAGCTATGAGATCTTAAATAATAGAAAACCTAATTTAAAGTACCTGGAACCATTTGGGTGTCCGTGTACAATGTTGAAGAAGGATTCAGGTAAATTTGAAGAAAAAGCTATCGAAGGGTATTTTTTGGGGTATGCATGTCCAAAGAAAAGGGTTTTTAATTTCACATCTGATTGTGTTGAAGAATGGTACCATGTGGACTGTCAAAAGTACACAACTCCTCCTCAAGGGAAAGGTCCAGACTGGATGTTTGACTACGATAGTTTATTTAATTCATTCACTCCTTCGACTGAACACATCGATGAAGATCTGGTTCGAGCATACTTTGAAGATCATTTGACTACTCCAAGATCTTCAAGTTCTAATGAAGTTGAAGCTCAACCAGATGCTCCAACTGAAGAACCTCAAGTTGTTTTTCCAGTTGCTATTGATAATGTTTCTACTTCTTCTGATGATGATCAAGCTGAAGTTCAAGTTATTGATCTTGATAGTGATAATGTTTCGTCTCCCGAGTTGGGTGAACATTACACTAACTTATTCGATAATGTTGTTGTTCCTGAGAATCCCACTCTTCGGATTCATGGATATCATCCACAGGAAAACATCATTGGAGAACTTGATGTGGGCGTTCGTACACGTCATCAAGTTGCTTCGTCAAGTGATAATAGTATATTGTGTGCTCACACTAACTTACATTCTTCGGGAATTGTGAATCTTGCTAAATTCTATTGCTTTCTATCTCAAATTGAGCCAACGACAGCTCGTAAGGCACTTGAAGATCCTTCTTGGGTTGAAGCTATGCAAGAAGAGTTACAGCAATTTGCATGTTTAGGTGTTTGGGATTTAATAGACAAACCTGCTAGAGTCAAGAAAGCCATTCCGACTAAGTGGGTATTTAATTGTAAGAAGGACGATCGAGGGGTGATTGTCAGAAACAAGGCACGTCTAGTAGTGCAAGGTTTTCATCAGCAAGAGGGTATTGATTACACAGAGGTATATGCTCCAGTTTCAAGATTAGAGTCGATTCGAATCTTCCTGGCTTATGCAGCTTATAAGAATATCAAGGTCTATCAAATGGATGTTAAAAGTGCTTTTCTCAATGGTGAATTACACGAGGAAGTGTTTGTCCAAAAACCACCTGGTTTTGAAGATCCTGATTATCCGGACCATGTTTACCGATTAAACAAGGCCCTGTATGGTCTACATCAAGCCCCGAGAGCTTGGTATGGCACGCTCGCCGACCATCTGACAGATAATGGCTTCAAACGAGGAACTGTTGACTGCACTTTATTTCATAAAACTGTTGATGATGATCTTCATCTAGTCCAGATTTATGTTGACGATATTATTGTGTAAGGAGTTCGAGAAGTCCATGCAAACAAAGTTCGAGATGAGCTCGATGGGTGAGATGAATTTCTTTTTAGGGTTGCAGGTTCACCAGTCTGCTCATGGAATTTTTATTCACCAGACTAAGTATGTGAATGACGTCTTGAGCCGATTCAAGATTTCTGCCGGAAAAATCCCTTTTACTCCTCTTTCAGTAGGGCACAATTTATCACCGGATGAATTGGAGGATTCCGTTGATCCTACCCTTTATCGTTCCATGATTGGTTCTTTAATGTATTTAACGGCTTCTCGCCCTGATATTATGTTTGCTGTTTGTCTTTGTGCTAGGTTTCAAGCAAGTCCACGAGTGACTCACCTAGCTGCAGTCAAGAGAATTCTTCAGTATTTGAGGGGAAATCCAGACATCGGGTTGTGGTACCCCAAGGATGATACTTTCGACTTTACTGCCTACTCAGACTCAAATTATGGAGGATGCAAGATCAATTTCAAATCAACGAATGCGGGATGTCAATTTTTATGAAACCGGCTTGTTTCCTGGCAGTGTAAGAAGCAGACAACGGTCTCCACTTCAACCGCCGAAGCTGAGTATGTTGCAGCCTCGAGTTGCTGTTCCCAGGTTTTGTGGATACAACAACATCTTTGCGACTATGGTTTGAAGTTTCTTACTACTCCTATTTTGATTGATAATTCTGCTGCTATTAGTATCACTAAGAATCCCGTACAACATTCTAAAACGAAACATATCGACATTCGATATCATTTTATACGGGATTGCTATGAAAAGAAATTAATCGATCTTGAGAAAGTACATACTGATTTTCAGAAAGCCGATCTGTTTACTAAAGCTTTTGACAAAACACGTTTTAAATTTTTACTTGATTTAAACGGATTGAAGACCCTCGCTGATATCCTTAAACAAGGATGACTATCTTTATTTTCTGTCATATTTTTCTTTTAAAATTTATTTTGGTTTTAGGGGGTGAAAATCTAGAAAATACAAAAAGAGTGTGTTTTTCGTTTGTATAAATAACATTCAAAAACATTAAAAAAAACCAAAAACATTTTAAAATTTCAAAATTCGAAAATATTGTGATTTCTGTTCTTTAATGATTTTCGTTTAAATATTTAGAAAAACCAAAAACATTTTAAAATTTTTTGAAAAACGAAAAAGAATGTGATTTATGTTTTGTATAGAAAAATCCGAAAATCCAAAAAGATTGTGAAAGTTATTTTGTTCATAAGAAATTTGAAAAAGACAAAAATATTGTGTTTTTAAAGTTTGTATAGAGAAAATCCAAAAATATTTTTAGATTATTTTCTCGCTGAAAATTATGTCGGTTATTTAAGTTTGTGAAGCATGCTTGCATGTCTTGGTCCTATTATTCACTTGTGAATTGATGGTTAGCCATTTATTTATAAATTTAAGTTAACTGGGGCGATTAAATTTATTTTTTATTTATTTTATGCTCCTCAAAATTTTGAGTTTTTGAAGCAAAAAGAGAACATGATAGTACATTGATTATCTTGACCCCAAATTCAGCAAAAAGTAAGCTTTAAAGATTGTGTGCTTAATTGCATTGGTGCATTGGTAGGTCTTAAAATAACCCAGTAGAGTAAAGTATGTGATATAAACATAAAGAAACGCCAAATTTAAAGGGGTGTTAGTCTCTAGAAAAAGTCTTGGTGAGGATGGCAGAAATGTAATAACCAGTCATACTCACGCCTTATATTTGTTGATCACCCAAAAATAAAATAAAGCAAATAACAAGCGTTAAGATTCTGGACATTGTGAGTCTTTATGCGGCTTAACCATCTGGGTATTCATAAGCATGAATATTTCATTCGCTTTCTAGAGCAAACCCAAAGTCATTAAACTTGATCACCGCTGTACCACTTCGTACAATTTAAACTACTGACTTGATCAAAATCCGCTGTTAGTCATACAATTGTTCCTCCCTTGCGTGCGTCTTAATACCATTAAGAAACGGACCCTAGGGGATACAATGTATGTAAGCCGACAGATGGACTCGTGCATACTCACTCACAGTAAAGGAAACTTGATGCATTGCTCAAAATTTCGAATTTGGTATCAAAATTTTGATCAACAATATAATGGTTTAAGTCAAGTTGGGGTGATTTGGCAAAAATCAAATTAAGCTTGAACTGAGATTAGAGGCTGATAGTTTCTGATATTCTGTGCTTTAATGAACAATTTAATCATATCACAAAAATACTTGAATGTGTGTTATTAGATTTATGTGGACAACAATACCAATGACCGACTTATCGCCAGTCATAATATCGCTGAAATATAAAACTGTGATGGAAGGGCAATTTGGTCAATATGATTCTCTGCTCAAACTCAATATATATATATATATATATATATATATATATATATATATATATATATATATTTCATTTGATAAATCATTGAGAAACACAAGAATATTGTCTATTTTTATGATTCGGATATTCTTTTGTAAATACATTATTCATTCTTTAAATTGTTTTACAAAATACCAAAAATATTTTCGTCTTCTTTGTACAAAATACTTAAATAATTTTAAGTTATGTTTCGAAAAACTGAAACGTGTTTTTTTAAGGTAATTGGTTGTCGGGATAAAAGGTTTCTCGATAACCTAATTTTATTTAATTATTTAATTCATTTATTTATTTAATTTAAAATAAAAATAAAAGTTTTTAATTCGTTATTTATGGATAACGAACTAGGTGGTTCTTTAGCGAACTTGCTTCTGGTTCGCTAACCTAATTCGCTTCCGCTCTCTGTAATTATGTCTTGATTCGCTACCTTTAATTTAACGAATCAAGTAGCGATTCGCTAACATAAGGTAACGAATTGAGTTAGCGAATGGGCTAATTCGTTAACTTTAATTTAAACGAATCGTCTGATTCGTACAAGCCGTACCTCGGGTTGCGTGCAATGTTATATAAGACAAGAAAACGAACAGTCTTCCACTGTTCCCTTCTTCCTTCATCTTTAAGAAACCTTATTCAAATTTTCTCTGATATCTCGACTTTATTGTTTGGATATTTCAAGGATATATTTGAGATTCTAAGGTATAGCCGATCATGGCGATATAATTTTCGTCAAAAATGGCTACGAATTGATAGTTAAATTATGAACTTTTAAGAGTTTAAGGGTTTCCGATGTTTTGAAATCCATTTGTGTATAATTTATGTTAATAACTATATGATTTTGATGTCATTGTGATCGGAATCATATTCCGATACCCTTGATGGGCTTCAATCATGATTTGATTGTTGTTTGCTGGGTTAATTATAGTTTTGTGTTATTGGGTTTACAGTAGGTTCGTCTAACGTATGTACTTAGAGATTTTGAGTCTTAATCTCATTCATCTTCGATTACGAATGTAATTCCGAGTACACCAAGCTCATTATTGCGATGATTTGACGATAGTTATGGCCTAATCGTTCCCGGGTTCATATTGTTGACTATCTATGTTCATCCTAATTTTGACCTTGACTTGGTGAAGTCAAAGAACAAGTCTTAATTATGACCACTCATTAGTCTTAGCGAATTGGAACTGTTTCGTGTCCAATTCGTTAGGATTTTACACGAACTAGCTAAGAGAATAAGATGTTACACGAATCAGATATGGATTCGCTTAAAATATAACAAACTAGAGTTTAGTTCGTTAAAATTAAATAGTAATTAGCTATGTTCAGTTCGTTAAGATATTTACTTGATAACGAATTGCCTGATTCGTTATCTTATTGTAACGAATCAGAGTGATTCCTAACGAATGACATTAATTAAATTCATTTAATTTAATTAAAGGATTTAAATCGTCTAATACGTAAATATATTAATTACACATATCTTTTGATTATATATTTTGAGATCTATTCTTATATTCGGTTTTCTTAATACAGTAAAAGATGGCTGATCAAGAACAACAAAATCAACCACCACAAGAACAACCTCCAAAAGGACAACCACAACAACAAGATCAACAAGCTGAAGTGATCTTACTACCATTTGATAAGAAGCGCAACATCTGTGCTTATGTTGATCACGATGTGACTGATTTGAGAACGTTTGGAGCTATGTTAACTTTCTTGCGACGTTCAAAGATATACTATGCAATCACAGCTAAACCTAAAGTGTATCTTAGTATAATCAGACAATTTTGGAACACGACGGAATATGTTGAGGCAGATAACTGGGTTCGAGCTATAATTAATCAGACTCCAATTACGATTGATGTTGAGGTCATTCGTCGAGTACTTCAATTTGACGATAATGATGATAACCCGAGTGAATTTGACAGGACATTGGTTAGGGGTTTATTCACACGCTTGAATTATGGAGGTGATATTCGTAAATCTATGTTGAACAAGAATGGGTTGTGTCCACCATACATGTATTTGTTGCATGTTTTACTTCATTGTATGAGTGGACGTCGCGGTGGTTTTGATGAATGTAGACTAAGTTTGCAGTCGGCATTTGTTGCTCTAATCCTGAACAAGCCCTTCAACTACTCCGAACTCATCTTTGATCATCTGAAAGAGCAAGTTCAGCAAACTCTACCGTCAAAGAAGTTCTTGATGTACCCTCGCTTTTTACAGCTAATTATTCAGGATTTGATTCCGAATTTGGTGATTGATCGATCGTTGGTGAACGATGTTCTTGATATGGAACATATGAAAGCTGAAACGGTGCATCGTATGTTAATTTATAGAAAAGACAAGCCACAGGATAAACAGATGATTGGTCATATAATCAATCTGGATTACGTATGTCCTCCTAATGAGCGCTGGATCCACGATGATTCGGATTCCGAGCGTGAAGGGGGAGAAGGTGGGAACAATGATGGTGGAGATGATGATGGTGATGGTGATGGTGAAGCTGGTGAACGTGCTCTTAAAGAACAACAGGATGCAGTTGATGTTGCTCTAGCTGCCACCATGAAAGCTCAGCTGGAAAGAAAAAGAAAGGGTAAAGCTGTAGCTACTGGTGAACCATCAAAGAAGCCCCGCGTGTCTGCTGGGGCTGGGGTAATTATTGAAAATCCACCACCACGTCAATCAACTCCTCAAATCTCGGCGGTGCCGCTAACTACTAGCACTCCGATGCTCATTTTGACGACGATGGTGTCATATGAGAGGCTCGGTCTTATTCCTCAAATGGCGTTAACCGAAATACCGAGGCCTCCTGCTGTGTTGTCTACAGTATCTTCTACCACATCAATGAGACCTCCTCCTCCGCCAACAACTACTCTTCCTCCACCTCCGCCTAGTGATGTCTCTTTCATGAGAATTACTCGGCCTCAAGGACCTGTTCAACCTGTTCATCCATCCGTATACAACTTGCCACCAGGTCGTCAAACTAAAATGCTGTTAAATCTGCTACATCTATATGAAAATCAAATGGCAGCTGACCGTCAAACTCAAGAACGACTCATGGAAATCAACGACGAATGATGAGTTATATTTCTTTTTGTCAAAAAGAGACTAAGTCGTTACGTACGATTGTTGAGTCTCAGGGGGTGAAATTAAAAGAACAAGAAGAGTTGATTTTACAATTAACTTGTAAAGAAGATGCCTTCAAGAAACTTAAGAATAACAATGATGATCCTGACGAGTCTGATGCAGGAGGTGAGCCTAAACAATCGCATGGTTCATCCTCCGGTGCAGATGTTAGTGGCGGTGATGATTCGAGCGAACAGATAATTATTTATCAAGATCCAACAGCTGCCAAGCCAATTGAAATGATTGCAGCTAACACTGTGGTATTTGTTAATGGATCAGGGGTAGTTTCTAGTGTGGTAAACAGAGATGAGATAGAGGCTGGTGAGTTTGTGATTAGATCCTTTACACGGGAGCAGATTTCGATTTTGCTTGGGCTGAATGACAATCAGTTGACTGCTTTAGAGACTGAGCCCGATGTCGAAGTGATAACTGAGGAAGAATTGAAAGTTGATCCGTTATTTATGAACACGAACTTTATTTATGAGGATGAAGAGATTGAGATGGAGGATGTTACAGCTGAAGAGTACCCGGACTTGTACCAACACGCAAACGTTGATCAAGGTGCTCCGGTATTTCATGAAGAAGTAATTAAAGAGACTGAGGATGACCTGGAAAAGGTTGTGCAGCGAACAGTTCCTTCACTCAAAGAAGTGAATGATGAGGACGTAGAAAGATGGTTCAAACGTCAGAAAGTGGGTAAAATTATCAGTGCTTATCGTTATGTAGATCAAGAAAGAAAAGATACTGCTGCTGCTTGGATTGAGGCTAATCAGGTGACTACCTTCAAGACTGTTTCAAAGGTACACGGTGATATTGTTTCATGGGCTTATAACTCTGACCTTAAGGTATGTATAGTAAAGTGGGAAAAGGGTGTCCAGTATTACGAGAGGATAATGGATGTTTTAACTCTACCGCGTTGGGATGTACGTACCCTCGCGAGACGTCAATTTATCAATCGTGGGGGTCACCGAACGGCTGAGTGGTTTCATCAACACTTACTGTTCGAGCTCAATCATGGCTTCAAATTCCTCAAACCCCAGGTCCCAAGACATAAGCGCATTGATGGGATTGATCCAAGGACCGGCTGGAAGAAACTTGTCTTGAAAGTGAAGCCGCCAAAGACGATGAAAAAGGTTCCTGTGAAGAAAATGCCTCAAGATATTTATCTGTCTTTCAACCGTTGGTACTATGACAATCGTACTGGTGAGGCCGTTATTGTTCGTGGTCGAGGACCGCGGACTAAGCTCCTCAAGATAATCGACCCAATGTGGTTGGTTAATTTATCAGAGACAGACAACGACGTGCTACACAGGAAGCAGATTTTGTTTGAACGCCAAGAAGATTACAACCTGGCTATGCAATTCCAATGAGTCGTTCGTGTGTGTCATGAACATGGAATTCATAGTTGCAGAGATTGGCACTCCAAGCGCTTCAAATAAGTTAAAGAAAAAGAGCTCAAGACGAGGGGGTGTCTGTTAGTGCACAGTTTTACGTCTAGAGTCTTTATATTTATCGTTAATGTTTTATTCATTAATTAATGTAATATTTTATGTTTATTATTGACTAGTTCGTTAAGGTTATGTCTAGTTCGCTAGGGATGTTAGCGAACTAAGATATTATAATGTATTCCCTCCTGATTCGTTAGGGGATGTTAACGAATCAGGGGGTGGTTCGCTATGATAATTTATGTAACGAAGGGGAAGCTGGTTCGCTAGGGGATGTTAGCGAACCAGGTCGCCTTCTATATATAGTGAACTACTGTTCATTTTGTAACAGAGGTTTTGGAGAGAAAAGTTTTCAGTAATTGCTCTCTCTCAAGCTTCACCTTAACATTATTTGTTTAATCTATTGATAATATATACACATACATAACATTAAATCAAGGTAAACTATGAACTAGATCTTTAATAGTGGTAATCGGATATTTTCAGATCTGAGATCTGTTTATTGTTATCGATTGACTGTTAATCCGGGATCCAACAACATCGTATCCATTCCCTTTAACTTAAAAACTCTAGCAGCAGATGGCTTAGAACTAGAAGGATTAATGAAACGCATTAAATCATCATCAGAAATTTTCGGTTTAACTGACTTCTTTGCCCTCACTGGTTTGGTTTTCACAATTTCTTCCTTGTTCACTTGAGATTTGAATGAACCATACACAGCTTCCTCAAACTCTTGAGGTTCGCAAAGAATATGATTAGAACTAGGAATGTTCTTATTCTTGTGTATTATCTCAGGTTCAAACACATCTTCAATAATCACTTTGTCAACATTTTCAACAAAGACATTTTTACTTTCCACATGAGGTTTGTGAGGAGCAACTTGGGGTTTGACAATTTCAGGTTTAACCAATTTAGGTTATTTAGAAATCACAGATTCTTTTTGAATCAAATCATCTTCTTTTCTTGCAAAAGGATTAATTTTATAATCATTATGGAAAGGTGGTGGAATTTCAACAAAACCAATACCTTTCTTGGAATCCTTTTGTTTTCCAGATACCTCAATGATTTCATTCAACAGAAAAGATGAATTTCTAAATTTCCCCAATTTGTTCTTCAACTCAAGAACCTTATTCTCAAGCTCAGTTATCTTTGAACGATGTTTCAAAATCTCTTGAAATTTTTGTTCATTAATTGTCATCTTCACAGATAACTCAACTTTAAGATCATGGTTACTTGTCGACAATGCCTCAATCTTTTCTCGAGATCTCATTTGAGATTCAAGAGATTGTCGATAAGTATCTTTCAGAGAAGCAATTTCTTGTATAAGACTATCATTTTGGTTTTTCAAAGCTTCTAACTTAGATTTGTTAGATTCACAGTCAACACATGATGCTTTAACAAATGAAGTAGCAAAATTAGAGTCACTAACTTTATTGATTTTGGCCATGTAAGCAAATATTGATTTGGAAGGCTTGTCGCAAGAGTCGTCAGAATCAGATCCAGAATCATTATCGGAAGACATCTCACTAGCAGTTGCATCTTGACAATCATTGTGTAATGCAAACATAGCAAAATTTGCTTGAACATCATTGCATATTTACCGTTGTGACCAATCAGTTCCATCTGCTAACATTGCTTGTGTTGTAGAAGAAGATGATTTCTTTTCAGCATCACTTCCTCGTGGTGTAGAAGCATTTTGATTTTGACCACGAGAACTAGTGTATTCTTTCCTTGGTTTGTCACATTCCTTTGCGAAATGCCCAAATTCTTGACAATTATAACACTTCACTTTTAATTTGTCAAAACCCAACTTCTTGTTTAAAGCTGGAAGATCTTTTCCAGTTCTCTGCATGAATCTTTTAACTTTACGGACGATCATAGCCATGTTCCATTTTAATCCATGATTTCTAGATCATCTGGATCTATCTGATCATAGTCCTCATCTGTTAAATCACTTGTGGCAATCTTACTACTCACTAAGTTTTCATATGAAGACATAAAAGCCGTCAGAAAAGCAAAGTTTTGCTCAGCTTCCTTCATATTAACACTATGTGGTGTAGCAGATGGACTTGTATTAGTTGAACTTCCAGAACCACCTGAATTACCAGCAGAGTAAAAACAAACTTTTGGATCATTAACCATAGTTGATTCTTGTTCACTTGCAGCATGAGTAAGAAAAGCAGTGATTGGAGAGATCGTTGAACTAAGAGGCATACTTCCACCATAGAAAGCTGGATCTTGATTTCTTTGGAGGATTTTTGACACATAAGATCGTATTCTCTAGCTTCGATCTATTGTAGAAATTCAAGTTCCGTCAAGTCTTCATTCACAAAATAGTCATTCTCTTTCAAAACCATTAGAAATGTTGAGTAAGAACTTGGAAGCACACTTTTAATATGTCAATTTTAACCCTTTCAGAAATTTCCATTTTCATCTTGTCCATTTCAGCAATTAAATGACTAAATCTTGTAGTCATCTCTTCAACTGTTTCTCCCTTCAATAGATTAAAGTTTCGAAACTGAAACTTGAGCATCACTTTCTTACTCTCAGCTGTGTTTCCCATACTTCTCATACGCAAATGTTGAAATAAAGACGCACATCTCTTGCTACTACCAACTTGATGGAAAATATTTTCTGGTGATGCCATAGTCAGAGTAGAATAGGCTTTTATCTCGATTTCTAAAGCTTTCTTCTCTTCTTGTGAGTATTGAGAAACAGCTTTAGGAGTATACCCAATAGTATCATCACCAATCATTGGTGCCACATAAACTTCATCAAGACAGTAAGAGCAATCAGGATGAACAGATCCCAAATGTGCACGAAACCGAGGTTCCCACTTGGCAAAGTCACTGAACTTCATCAATCTTGGACATTTAGAATGCAAACCTATCTCGGTATCAAGTTGCAACATCTGTTGCATTAACATGTTTTGAGACGCTAATGCATACATACCGGCCATCTTTGAAAAGTTTCAAAAATTTAAAGGGTGTAACAAATAAAATTTAACAATCTGTGAACAGTTACAGTGAACTGTGAACAGTTATAGCGAACTGTGAACAGTGTTTAACGAATCAAATCTTAACAACGTTAAGATTGACAGTAACAATAACAACGAACAGATCTCAGATCTGTGTTAATACTATTAATACGATTAAGGATCTAGCTCATAATTAACATCAATTCAGTGTTATATATGTATATCTATTATCAATATATTATCTGTATAATATTAGAGTGAAGCTTGAGAGAGAGATTGGACAGCAGTTCATTAATTAAACTCAAACCTTCCTAAAACTTCTTAAAACTTACATATTAAACAGTGAACATGGTTCACTATATATAGAAGGTGATCTGGTTCGCTAACATCCCCTAGCGAACCAGCCTCCCCTTCGTTACATACATTAAATTAGCGAAACACCCCCTGAGTCGTTAACATCCCCTAACGAATCAGGAGGGAATACATTTACTGACTAGTTCGCTAACATCCCCTAGCGAACTAGCCTTTAACTTAGCGAACTGGTTAATAAATAAAACTATTTATTACAATAAACATTAACAAAACGCTAACTTTAAATTCAAAGACTCTAGACGCAAAATCGTGCACTTACAGAAATCCATGGTGATGTGATCCCATTTCCATTCTGGTATCTCTAATTGCTGCATCTTTCCATACGGTTTCTGGTGTTCCGCTTTGACTTGCAAGCAAGTCAAACATTTACTGACATAGTCTACTACTTCATTCTTTATACCTGGCCACCAGTAGTCTCTTTTCAGGTCTTGATACATTTTGGTGGATCCCGGATGAATCGAGTATCTTGACTTATGCGCCTCATCTAGGATTCGACCTCTGAGATTTCCATGGCGTGGAATCCACATGCGGTCAAATCTAGTCTTTATGTCATGAGTGTTATCTACCAGCTCATCTTGTTGTCCAAAAATTCTTTCCTTCATCATTAAATTTTCGTCTACGAGAACTTCTGACTGAGCCTTGCTGATGTCTTCAAGAAAATCTGAGTTAATGATCAACTTATACGACTTTATCGTTGCAATGACTTCTTCATTCTTTCAGCTTAAGGAGTCAGCGACCACATTAGCCTTTCCGGGATAATATTTGATATCACAATCATAGTCCTTAATCAACTCTAACCATCTCCTTTGTCTCATGTTCAACTCTTTCTGCTTGAAGAAGTACTTCAAACTCTTATGAACCGTATAAATAGTACATTTAGTACCATACAAGTAGTGTCTCCAAATCTTGAGAGCATGCACTACTGCTACTAGCTCTAAGTCATGCATAGGATAAGTACTTTCAAGAACTTTCAACTGTCTGGACGCATAAGCTATCACTTTACCTCATTGCATTAACATGCAACCTAACCCACGATGCGAAGCATCAGTACAAACCACCAAATCCTCATCACCATCGGGTAAGACAAGGACTGGAGCTTGTGTGAGTCTTTTCTTAAGTTCTTCAAAAGCTTCTACTTGATACTTACCCCAATTGAACACTACAACCTTTCGGGTCATACCAGTCAATGGTGCGGCTATCTTGGAGAAGCCTTGAATGAATCTCCTATAATAGCCAGCCAACCCTAAGAAACTGCGTATATCAGTTGGGTTTTGCGGGGTCTTCCAGTTTTTTATCGCTTCGATCTTAGTTGGGTCAACGGTGATTCCTTCAGGATTGATTATATGACCTAGAAACTGCACCTCGCGCAACAAAATGCACACTTAGAAAACTTAGCATACAGTTTCTCTTTCTTCAAAATCTCTAACACCTCTTTCAGATGCTCAGCATGATTTGACTCGCTCTTTGAATAAATCAGTATATCATCAATGAATACGATAACTGATTTGTCTAACATCGGCCGACATACCATATTCATCATATCCATAAACGCTCCTGGAGCATTTATCAGACCAAACGACATCACGAGGAATTCGTAGTGTCCATACCGCGTCCGAAACCCTGTCTTAGGGATGTCTGCCTCTTTCACCTTCAACTGATGATAGCCCGACCTAAGGTCTATACGCGAGAACCAATTGGCATCTTGTAACTGATCAAACAAATCATCATTCCGTGGCAACGGATATCTATTCTTCATCGTAATCTTATTCAAATCACGGTAATCTATGCACATTCTCATACTTCCGTCTTTTTTCACGAATAACACCGGTGCTCCCCACGGGGAAACACACGGCCTTATAAAACCTTTATCAAGGAGTTCTTGCAGTTGGGACATCAGTTTTTTCATCTCGGATGGCGCCAGGCGGTAAGGCGCTTTCGCGACGGGCTGTGCTCCTGGAATTAACTCTATATGAAATTCTACCTCCCGCTCCGGTGGCAACCCGGGAAGGTTCTCAGGGAACACTTCTGGATAGTCACACACTACAGGAACATCTTTCACTTCTTTTGTCTTGGCCATAGCTTTGACAACATACGCTAGGTAGGCACCGCACCCTCGCCTTAACAAACCTTCGGCTTTTATCATCAAAATGACGTTAAGCCCTGAACTTTCTTTATCACCATAAACCGTCACCGTACCACCATATAAAGATTTCAACCTTATCAACCTACTCTTAAATGCTATCTGAGCCTCTAACTCAGAAAACCAATCCATTCCCAAAACTACATCGATCCCTCCTAAGGTCATAACATATAGGGTAACAGGGAACACACGTCCCTCTAACTCTATCTTGCAATCCTTAACCATTCTCATTATTCTAATAGAGGTTTCACTAACGGTTTCTACTGTAAAATTTTCAGGCACATGACAACTTTTCATTTTTGCCAACTTACTAAATGTCGTAGCTACAAAACTCCTATTCGCACCCAAATCAAATAATACAAAAGCAGTACCGTTTACTAGAAACGTACCTGTCACAACGTCTGGGATCTGCTTGGCTTGTTCTTGTGTCAACATATTAGCTCTAGTCTTTGGCCTAGTATGCTCAGCATCTTTCTTTCCACTTCCTCCGGCTACACCATTAGTGCACTCCCTTGCCATATGACCTGTTTTACCACACTTGTAACATGCGGGCTTTGTACTACATTCGTTAGCATAGTGCCCCATCTTCCCACACTTAACAGGCATTTGACCCAAGCCTTCACTCTCCACCATGAGCTTTACCACACTTGTAACTAGTATGCGTACCCTTACCCCACTTGCACTCACCACCGTGCATCTTCCCACATGTCCTGCATGCCTTCTTCTCCCACACTTTCTGCTTCTTATCCATGGGGTTCCACATCTGAGTACCGGGTTGCTTAGCAGGAGAAACACCTTTCTTCTCTTCTTTTTCTCCCTCCACCACATCGTCAACAGCCAGGTCGTCGTAAACCATTTATGCGAGTTCAACATCAGAATCAAAAGTAACAGGTTTACTAGCCCTGACTAGTGTGCGGACGTTATGTGAAAGTCCCCTAAAATAGCACTTGATCGGCTTGGCTTCAGTGTTCACCATATCGGGCACCAATCTGGACATGCGATTGAACTCAGTAGTGTACTCGCGGTGTGTCATCTTTCCCGCTTTCAGATTCAAGAACCTTATCTCAGCCCGTTCAATCTCAGCATCAGCGCAAAACCGTTTCCTAACCATCTCCTTTAAGTCCTCCCACCTCATGGCCTAGATCTCTCCCGGAGTCTTTCTTTGCTCAACAGTTTCCCACCAAAACATGGCCTCCTCACCAAACGACTGGGTTGAAAACCCCACCGCTTGGCTGGAACGACACTCGCTGATTCGAATAACTTTGTCCATAGCAGTTATCCATTGGAGAGTAGCGCTTGCATCACCCATATCGGTCAGCTTCGGTGGGTCACATGCCTTGAACAGTTTGTAAGTGCACCCTCCTCGGCCTTCCTTCCCCTCATTAACTTTCACAGACCGAACTTCACTTGATTCTTCTTTCTCAGTCTCATCAGCTTTCTTGGAGTTCTCCCCGGTCTTCTCAGTGGTTTTGACTTGGCTTTCACCCGACCTTTCAGGCTGTAATTTCTTCACTGCAGCAGCTACAGCTTGGGCAATGGTGGCCTGAATAGCAGGGTCGAGTTGATACCCTTCGTTTCGCTCAGTTGCACTTCTTTCCTCTATGGTGTTAGTAATCGGCTCTTCGGAAGGCATTTGGTTAACGCGTGGCTTAACACGAAGTCCTGTACGACCTCCTTGTTCAATAGCTTTTCTTGCGCTAGCCATTCGAATTCTATAAGGAAAACATAAACATCGTCACTCTGAGAACTATATAGAACAAGGATAGTAAGGCAGTTAATGGCAGTGGCCAGCTGTGATTAACTAATCACATTACTTTCCGTGTCCTGAACACTTCCCTTTATGACTTCACTTGTGCTAGGTTCTACTTTAAACAGTTAGACAATCAATCAAGTAACTTATGTAATCACCTACATATCCTATCTCTAGCAATAAGCTAACTTTCTAACACATTCTTACATTACGCATGAAATTAATCATGCACTTTATCATTACCGAGCTCGCTTGAGTGACACATGGCTTTCTTGAACTGGCATCTTCTTCCTTTTTCTTCCTTTAGTCCCATTCTCTGTTCGAGTCTAAGCATGTAGTGTGCTTATTTCTCTCGAACTTATGCTCTGATACCAACTTGTAAGGCCCTGCACCCGGGTGCCCTACATTGGTGTTGAATTTACTCATAAACATAGTTCTAAATATCAGAGTGATTTAAAACTTTCGGCGAAATATTAAAACTTCAACCATAAATTACAAAACATGACATTCTTGTTTAAAACATTGAGTTATCTTAACTTAAAACATCATAAAAAAACATCATATCTTCCTTCTCTAGATGCCAGCCTCTCAGTCCATACCATGTTCCTTCCTCAAGCTAGCTCTTTTAACCTTTTTACCTACGTGCATACTAAAAGTCAGTTACGCTGAGTTAGTTCTAGTTAATTAGGCAACATACATTAGCTTCACATACTTGTATATACATATCCGTAGATACATATTCATACTTATCCTATTTACCTTTCTTTCATACATACATACTTAAATACCTTCATACATTCATTCTTAAGTATATACATTCTTTCATAATTTCATACTTTCATACTACATGCATAACTATCTCTACCTTCTCATATATTATTAGGGTCTGGTCCTTTCGACCTCCGATATTATTAGGGTCGGTCCCTTCATCTCCGATATTATTAGGTTCGGGTCCCTTTCATCTCAGATATTATTAGGGTCTGGTCCCCTTTTTGTTACACAACCATACATCCATACATTCATACATATCTCCATTCAATTATTCATATAATTACATACTTACTCTTACCTTTCCTAAATCATCCATATATCATTCATTAAACATTCATATAGCATACACTTACCACTTAAGGGAAGTGTATTAACCTACACATAGGAGTATGCACACAGCCCCGAAAACAAACAGAGAAGTGGGGCTCGAAACTCACCTGAATCCTGTTTCTTTCTGAGTTAATGGTAACACCTCTCCTTAGCTATGAGCAGCTAACTGTGTAACAATTATAAGTATTAATTAACTACTCCTAACCATATCATATTCTAAGTTAGTGAAACCCTCAACATTGGGGGCAACGCCCCTGGCAGCGGGGTTCTAATGGAATCGAGTTTTCTAATCGAATCGAGTTTCATTCTAATCGAATCAAGTTTTCTAATTGTATCGACTTTTCATTCTAATCGAATCGAGTTTTCTAATCGAATCTAGTTTCATTCTAATCGAGTCGAGTTTTACTTGTATTTGATTCGTTTCCAATCGAATGAGTTTTCATTTGATTCGATTCGTTTCTAATCGAATCGAGTTTCAATTTGATTCGATTCGTTTCCAATCGAATCAAGTTTCAATTCGATTCAATTTAAACTTGTTTTTCATGCCTTTCAGCTATAAGCATTTTCTTTCATCTCTTAAAGGCCTGTTTTACTATTACAACGAGTTCCGGGTCATAGCAACTTCATTTTCTTGCTTTTACAAGACCCGGACATCACTAGTTCGTTCTAGATTGCACCTAACAAACCGGTTATGGAAAAGTTTGGGTTTTTCTTACATGATATGGTCCGATTTGCCTTAGTATCCAATCTTAAGACAAAACGACTTCAAAAAACTTAATCTGTAAGTCCAAAACATACCTTTTGAATCCAGTTCGGTTTAGATCTGGACCAACATGCGGATCTAGATGGTTTTCTTGTTGTTTTAGGTGAAGATCTAACAAAATCTTGGCTTGGCTTGGCTTGGATCTGGACTGAAAAGATGAGAGTGTTTGTGTGTGTTTTTGAGTGTGTAAGGAGGATGTTTATATGAAATGAGGGTTCTTGGGTTTTCGGGGTTTATATAGCCCCAAGCCCATGGACCCTAAGGCCCGTAACCATTCCTTAGCCATTCTTTTATTTTCCGAGCCCACACTCCATTATTATTATTCAACATGACTAAATAATAACACACAATTAAACACACAAATTTCTTTTATTCATTATACTAAAAGTAGGATGTTACATTCACTCAATATAAAATGTCACAATCCTTAATTAATATTCTATTAAATAAATGTAATAAATCTATTTAATAAATACGGTCTTTAACTAGAAATGTCATCTTCAAATTCCGGGTAGCCTCTAGCACATCCAAGTGGTGATCCAACATCCATCTAACCTGCAATAAATCTAACATGCATACAAAGTCAGCTACGCTAAGTGAATTCATGTTTTTATGACATATTACAATGAATATAATATAAGTAAATATTTAATCTTCACGACTTGGTAAATAATAATATTTATTCATCACGTAAGTAAATAATACATTTTCCTCAGCCAAGCACACGACACGGATCTCCTCACCTTAATTCTCCAAACACAAAGTAAGGGACCTAAGGAAATTTACATCCTCACCTTAGATCGCCAAAAGGGAACTAAGGAATTTTAACATCCCACCCCAAGGACAGGTAAACTGTTAGGGGACTTCTTCACCTTAGATCACCAAAAGGGAACTAAGAAATTTTATCCTCAAATTTAGATCCGGTCATGGCTTGACAATACATTCACATAGACATTCACACACAACTACATTTAGCTAACGCATAAGCAAAACATTCCTCAAACATACACATACATTTAGCTAAAAATTAAGTGATGTGTTGCATAACACATAGTTTTTATCCCATTTTTGCATGTATTTTACGTTTGAACTTTAACGATTATCAATTGTTTTGTGCGTAAAGTTACATATTCTTGATTAATTTAGGTACCATGATGAAGAGCATGGAAAACAAGTCCTAAGAAGAGGAAACGAGGCATAGCAAAGATCAAATCGGAAGCCGTTAAACGTGTACGAAGTTAAGCGAGTAAAAGTAGAAAAAATCAAGGAAAAGGCTTGGCCACGCCACATGACCAAGATAGGCATGTATGGCTGCGTGACGCGGCATGCATGGTGGCTAGGATTGTTCCAGAATCTTCAGACCCGTCTATTTGTCTTATATGGGTTAATTTGGGCCTTGTTTATGCTTGTTAAGCAAGTTTAGTTGGTCTATTTAAAGATATACAACCCTAAATGATTGAGGACCATTCAAGCCATCAAGAGAGCTGTTCCAGGGGAGTTTACGAAGGAATTTAGCTGCTGGTTCGTTTGATTGATTGTCGGTTTGTTTATTTCATTGTTTTAACGATTGTTAGTTTGTTTTTGTGATTTAAACCTCGAAACAAGTTTTAATCGACTTATAGTGGATAGTTTGAACTTATTTATCTTTATTATTTTCTGTTCATTCATTATGGTTGGCTAATCTTGTTTGAATCACCTAGGTTTGATGTTTAACGGTTAATTTATTAGTTTTCGGGTGCTAAGTTTGTGTTTGATTGTTTAGTTAATGTAAAGTTCATAGTTTGTGATTTAATTCCATGAAACCTTGCTGCCCTTAGATGTACCTTGGGTTGCATGAACCCCCAAGCAGTTGATTATTGCATGAATTAGTTTCGTGTAGTCGTTAATTGCTAGTTTCGGTTAATACTGAGTGTGTTGATTGATTATGGTAGACGTGCCATTAGGGTTTGTGTGATTTGAATCATTTAGGTCAGTAGGATCATCCTCTTTGAGTTGGACCAAGACCTTAGGGGTTAGCTTATCTCTCTGCTTTTGTTGATTTAGTTACCCGTTGCGAGATCACGTGCGGTTTTCTTGCTGTCGACTAGAATAGTTTGTAAGCTAAGTTATTTTATCCTTATTAGTGAATTACCCCTTTCTTTCTAGGTTCGTAATTAGCTCGGGTCTTAGTGAGGATTGTTATTTTGATACGGACCAAGTAATAAATCATTAGGGTACGTAAATAAACAACCGTGATTTAAAAAATAAATAGACGTCGTTAGGGTTTTCTGGTAAAACTGACCGTGGGGACCCAGTTGCCTTGATCCCATCTATCTTAGTTCATCTTTAGAACCCGGTTTCAAACACTTTTTAGCTCCTGAACCATCCTATAGCCGTTAATTCATCTTACCTAGAGGTGCACAAATCGGTTTTTTTGAAAAAACCGGTTCGGTTTTTAACCGGACCGGTTTTTTTTATCCAGAAAAAAACCGGTTCGGTTAATAACCGGACCGGTTATTAACCGGTTATTATTGCTGAAAACTCAAACCGGCCAAACCGGTTTGGACCGGTTTAGAAACCGGTTAGAACCGGTTATTAAACCGGTTTTTTTATAACCGGTTTTTAAAAACCGGTCTAACCGGTTAACCGGTTTTTTTTTTTTTTTTTTTTTTTTTTTTTTTTTTTTTTTTTTTTTTTTGCTTTAGGGTTTAGGGTTTCGTTGTTAGCATTCTTTGCTTGGAAGATTAAAAACACATAACTTTCATTTATAGCTTTTACATTAAAAATACAAACATTAAATCGTTATCGCATATTCGTAACTCAAAAATACAAACATTAAAGAATGTTTAGACACGATTACATTAACAAGTTGATGTTTGTTACTCATTTTCTTCGCTACCCGATCCCGAGCTATTCCTTAGGTAATCGTCGTACGCGGCTTCTTCATCGGTCATTGGTTGAGTGTGTCCTTGATTGACCTCGTCTTCATACAAGGCCGCCTCATAGTCCATTTCCCCCTCGAGTGAGCGTTGATGTTGTGCCCTGTCTAAAGAGTCCAAGTAATCCTTGTAGCAAATCGACATCTCTACAGCTGGTGGAGTGAGTCGAGTCCTCCTAATCGATATAACCCTGCCAGAAACAGAAAAAGCAGACTCCGAAGCTACCGTGGAAGCTTGGACCGTTAGTAAATCTTTGGCCATGGCGGCGAGGATCGGAAACTCATCCTCCTTACCTCTCCACCAAGCCAGCAAATCAAGACTTCTAAATTCATCCGGAGTCATGTGTTTCACAAAGTTGGTACCACCATACCTTCCAAGTTCACTGCTTGGGGTGTTTACCCTTTGACGTTTACCGGCGTCTTCCCAAATCATGTAGTACATCCCCATTTCAAGGTCGGTTTGGGATTGGGATTGGGCAACAGCTCTTAACGAGTCATGAATTTGGGAAGACGACCCGTATCTTGTAAGGTAAACATCATACATGTTTGCCAAGGTGGTGTTGAAATCATTCTTTAAAGTTTGGCTATAATAGGGGTTTTGATCGTCGTTTAACCCTAGCTCATCACAAATTTTTTCTATTAAAGCTTCAACACCACCAACATTGATGCAAGGGTTTAACGCAGCAGCACAGGTCAAAACAGCGGGTAGTTCTTGAAAATATTTTTTAAATTTTTCTTTCATTTTTACACCCATATCAAAATAAGGTGCACCCCTACAATGAAGGTCACTCAACTTTGT
Source organism: Bidens hawaiensis (assembly GCF_021521415.1). NCBI lineage: Eukaryota > Viridiplantae > Streptophyta > Magnoliopsida > Asterales > Asteraceae > Bidens > Bidens hawaiensis. The sequence continues at coordinate 234,036 of NW_027492359.1, read as the reverse complement.
GCACATGACAGCAATTTTTGGTAAAGCAATGGGGCTTGTTGGATAGTAAACCCCGGATAAACTACTTGTGCAAGATTTAAAAATTTGAAGAACCTCCGTAACGATCTCAATCAATAACCAGTTTCTAGGATCGTACGGTGCACATTTACCCCTATTTGACAAAATTTGATGAAACGCAATTAACGATTGTTTTTGTTGGATGGCTTTCTCAAACATTTCACAAGTCGAGTTCCATCTTGTTGGACAATCCCAGTTAGGCCCCAACCATTGACAGTTAGCTTCTTCACAAAATTTTTTGTATCTTGAAAATGTTGAATTGTTGCTAAAAACATCTCGTAACATTCTTTTAAAATTGTTTCTTTGCGTTTCGATCACGTTTAACCCATCTTGCACGGCCAAGTTGATAATATGTGCAATGCATCGGCTATGAAAAAACGCTCCATCACAGATAGGTTTATACTTTAATTTTAAATGGCCAACCGCGGCCGTATTGTTGGACGCGTTATCAAACGATATTGAAAAGATTTTATCTTCAATCTTGTATTGTCGAATGACTTTATCCAAGAGTTTAAAAATATTTCTACCCGTGTGCGGGTAATCAAACAATTGAAACGCAACGGTTCGTTTCATCATTTGCCACGACCGGGGGTCAACCCAATGAGCCGTCACACAAATGTATGAGTCGGGCGAACCATTAGGTACCGACCACACATCCGTGGTTAAGTTCACACCAGTTTGTAAGTTTGAAAAGTATGAAATTAGTTCGGATTTAGCGTTTTTCCATGCTTTAAGCATATCTCTTCTAAGGGTCGAACGACTTACGTGTTGGTAGCGTGGTTGAACATACGTTTGCATCATCTGCGTGAATTGAGGGTTGTCGAAGTGGTTGAAAGGAAGTGATTGTTGAATCACAAAGTTGCCAAACTGTTGACGTACCGCTTCAAGGTCGTACGTAAACACCGTTCCTTGATTCGTCATCTCCGGCTGCGAACTACTTCCGGATTCGTCCTTCAAGACCTTGCAAGAGGGCTTTTCTACATGAGCTCTTAAACTGGAGTTTGCTTCTTTGTTATAAAACTTCAAACAATGTTTGCATCTAGCTTTTTGGGTTCCGTTAGACATTTCGCATAGGTCGAAATGTTGCCAAATATCTTGGTTTCGTTTCGTGGGGATGACCCGAACGACGGTTTCTCCCGTGTTCGAGGCACCCATGTTGACCGATGAAGCAGCACTTTGGGAGGCCATGATAATCGACTACGAATTAAGAGTGGTATACTCGAGTATGAAATAAACGACTACGAAAGAAGAGCGTTTGGAGTTGTATAATCGCGTATGAAATAAACGTTTAGAGCTTTTGGAGTTGTATAATCAAGTGTGATCTAACCAATACCCAACCTAAACTATATATAGATGTTTGTGGGGGTAAAATGGTAAAAAAACCAAAAAAAAACGGCTAAAAAACGGTCAAAAACACAAAAAAACGGCTATAAGGCCGTTTGGTAACGTTCGAAAACCGGTTAAACCGGTTAACCGGTTATTAAAAACCCGGTTAACCGGTTTTTTTTATAACGGTAATAACCGGTTATTTTAAAAACCGGTTAACCGGTTTTTTAATAACCGGTTATTAAAAAAAACCGGTTTTTTTTATAACCGGTTATAAAACCGGTTTTGGGTCCAAAACTTATAACCGATACGTAAACCGGTTACGTAAACCGGTCAAACCGGTTTTTAAAAAAACCGGTTTTTAAAAAACCGGTTTTCGGTTAAACCGGCCAAACCGGTTCCGTAACCGGTTTTTTTGACCACCTCTAATCTTACCTAGGAGATTCCCTTTAATATTATCGCTAATTATGTTAAAATCTTTCAGTTAGTCTCGTTAAGTTTTGTTAAATTAAATTAGTAATTTAGTTTAAATCACAAAGTAATTAATAATTATTTTAGGGCAAGACTTAGTTAGGGTTTAGTATCCGAGCTGATGTGTAGTGAAACACACTTACCTTCCCTATCATTTTTATCATGTTTTAATTGCTTTTTAGTTTAATTATTAAGTTTTATGGTTTGTTTATGCTTAATATTACAAAGATGATTGTTTTCTTGTAGGTTAAGAAGTTTGGTGGAAAAAAGAGTAAATTTGAAGAGTTTAGGGACTTAATTGTTCAACTTTCAAAATTATAAGTCAAGGCCCGACCCAAGCCCACATCTTAAAAGCCTTATATAATATTATATTAAGTTAATTAATAAAGTTTCCAGCCATTAATCATTGAAGAATCCCGAAATACAAAGAAAAGAACCCTAAAACCCTAACCTTGGCAGCTTGCGATCGGAACTCAGCCGGCAAAAGAAGAAAGAAAAAAAAGAGAAGAAAGGCGGCTGTGGAGGCTAGAGGAAGAAGAAGGAGGCTCGGGGTGATCTTGGGAAGCTACTAGGGACCTTATACATCATAGATCTCAGCCATACTTGATAGTAAAACACTCATAAACTTTATTTATTTTTCAAGAACCCTAACTTTATTGATTTGGTCTTTTGTTTTGAATTGTTTTGCAATTGATTGATAGTTTGTCTTGTTATTGATATTGTTTGGATCTTGAATGAATTTAATCATGTTTAAGTTGATGTTTGTGATGTTTTTCTTGAGTATGCATGGCTGTCCAAAATCTATGTTAGGCTAAACTTGTTTGTTATACCTAGGATAGATGATTGTTGCATAGTTTAGACTTGTTCAATGGATTGTTAATGTTCAAGACTTAAATTATTGATGTAAAGTTTAACTAAACCATAAATTAGATTGTGTGTGATGGCTGTGTTTTATTTGTTATTACTTATAATCCTCTTGCATTAGTTAATTGAATTGGTTTTGATTAATTGATTGCTTGTTAAACTCTTGACTTGGTGTTTCGGGTTTATTTGCGGGGTGTACAACCGTAGGGATAAGTGGGTAATATAATAATCTAAAATCAGTTAAAATACACCTTCTTTGAGACCGAGAGGTGATAAGAAGTAATGTTGTCTCGTTGCTTTTACTTGTTAGAATTAAGACCGCGTGAGAGCGGGTTTTTGTCTTGTCAAGTTTGAGTGTTTATGTGCAATTAGTTGGTTTAATTTGGGTTAAGTTAAATTGTTCCTCTATCCTTGGTTGCGTAGTATTCGTTTCCATTAGGCTAGTGTGTCGGTGAGACCGATAGGTGAGTCGTCATTTGAACACGTTAATAATTGTTTTCCGGTTTATTCTTAAAATCAACTAAAATAAGTTAGAGTTTGTTAGAGAGACTGAGAGGTAATTTGACTTTCATAAACAAGTTTTAGTTGTGTCATCTTTTATAACCGGTGTCGTGAATATTTTCAATCCGTTGTCTTGTATTTCTATCAACATGATTCATTCCTAGGTAGACGTCTTTATTCATTGAATTTAAATCAAAGTTTTCAAAGTTTTGTTAAAAGTTTTCATTCAATTAAGTTAAGTAGTTAAAATAAATTATAAAATAAATCAATTAAATATTTTGGTGAGTCTTGGTTATAGTTTTGTAATTATAAACGTTTTCACGTGTCTTCGAGTTCGATATCCGGACTTTCCTTATCTGTGCTATACGCGATCGGTACACTTGCCGTTTGTGTGAACTAGGATAGATTGTTTGGTTTTTAAAGCTTAGTTGCGACTTGTGTTTAATATTTATATATATATTTTCGCACATCAAGTTTTTGGCACCGTTGCTGGGGACACGGTTAGAGGCGTAGTAAGAACGACTCGAGTTAAGACTTGCCTTGTTTACTACTTGTCTTTCTTATTTGTTTTGTTTGTTAGTTTAAAATAGTTTAGCTAATTAAAATTTCTTTTATTTATTTTAATAGTTGTATGCGACATACTCGATCTCTATGACCACCAGAAGTTGAAGGATTTCCCGAACCAGAGAGAGAGCTTCTTGAGAGACGTCGTACAAAACCGTCTTCCAGTTCATCTACATCCGTCGGTAATACGTTCTCTTCTCCTACTTTTTCTGAACCCGTCATTAGGGATAGGATTATGGGCGACGCGAATCCACCACCGAGGAGGACAGTTGCAGACCGGGCCCGTCCGGTCGATGCTGGTGCAAGATCCAGCATTGCTCCACCAGCTATAGGAGTTCAAACGACTTGGCAGATTCCATCTAACGTTCTGAACACGATTGCTCATTCTGCTCAGTTTCACGGGTTGCTCCACGAGAACCCGCATTCTCATCTCACTCGTATTGCACGTATCTGCGACACGTTTCATCTTGCCGGCGTATCCGAAGACGCCATAAAACTCCGAATCTTTCCGTTCTCACTCGTTGATCATGCGAGTCTGTGGCTTGAGTCCCTCCCACAGGGGTCCATTGCTACTTGGGCTGCCATGCAGACCCAATTTCTTGAAAAATACGATCCTCCGGTGTGACACCTGGTAATTTCCCAATCCTATAAACTAAGTAATCAACCTAATAATTAGGTGATTGTGAATATTATGCGCGTTATATTAGAATCAGCGCGGGCAATTGTTATGTTCGCCCTGCGCGAGCGCGCTATATTAGAATCAGCACGGGCAATTGTTATGTTCGCCCTGCGCGAGCGCGCTATATTAGAATCAGCGCGGGCAATTGTTATGTTCGCCCTGCGCGAGCGCGCTATGTTAGAGTCAGCGCGGGCACGTTGTTATGTGCGCCCTGCGCGAGCGCGCGATGTAAAAACCAGCGTGGGCATATGTTATATGCGCCATGCGCGAATATTTTGGCTTTATGTTTTCATGTAACTTAACTTTATGTTGTCTAATGGGTTGACCGTCCCGCATGATGCTAAGGCGGGTGCATCCCAAATCGTTTATGCGCGTGCGGAAGGGGAACTAACCTCCCCGCATGGCGGGAACATTGAGAGCTAGTTTGTCTGAAGCTCCAAGATGGAATTGACTTCAACATGACTGATCACTATGTTGAAATACCAAGACCACCAGGAGAATTTACAAATGAAACTCAATGTCCCTGACTGCGAGAAGGTTACGTACCTACCAGCAGCAAAGAAATGTCCTTCACGCAGAAAGCTATGCGCACAAAGTGATACGCGCAGAACACTTAGTCTATTCTCCAGATGTAAGGAGATTATTCCCGCCCAAAAGAAAACAGTAGCGTGTTTCAGAGATTTCTACTTTTTAACTGTACACTGACAAAAGTACCTGAAAAAGCATACTGTAACATGAAAAGTCAACTGTCAGCCACCCTACTCCCACCAACCACAGACCTGCATGCCCTGTCCAAATCAAATCAGAATCTTTTATCCACTCCTCCACTTTTAAATAAATAATAATAATTTCCATACTTTATCATCATTACACCTAGATATGAAAAGATTACAATCCCCTAAAGCAAGGGATTGTGTTCCCTTGAGTTTGCCTATAAATATGTAACCTAAATTATCACCCAGAACACACTTCAAACTTCTCTCTTAAGAACTACAAACTTGCACTAATCATCTCCCAAGCATCCGTTATTTTCAATTCCGTTTCTGTTACTAGGTAAGCCGAGATTATAACCTTGAGATCTACTTTCCAACCCTTATATTCTCCTTTTTTTTTTCTTGATCTTAATATATATACTTCTTGTTATTTAATCGTATTCTAGACCTTCAATTCAAAGACCAACACCAAGAAAACCCGAATCTCGATTAATCCCTTAACAAGAACCACAGGTGAGTCTCACAGCCCCTATTTTCACTATTTTCACTGTTTTTAAACTGTTTTCGGGGCGAGGGACACGTGCTTAAATTACGATTTATCATGGTATACTTACAAGTTATGTAAACGATTGTTTAAATTATGTTTCACGATGAGCAATGCAAACGGTTATCTATGGTTTACGATGTATGTGCGCCAGAACTCGAGTAAGTGATCACTTTACCATTGGAACTCTAAGGGTAGGGACTGCTGGTTTGATCCACCCACTCGTAGGGGTCGCACCTCTTTACATGGACGAGTGCCTAGAATGGGGCAGTACTATGGGATTGAGCCCGCTCGTAGGGGTCGCGCCTCTTTGCATGGACGAGCGCCTTGTTTTCCGGCACAACGTCCGTAACCCGCGGGAAGGTATTATTGATTTGCTCGTAGGGGCAACGCCTCTTTGCATAGACGAGCACGGCTTTTCAGGAATGTCCACGCGCAACCCGCGGGACGGTATTACACTATTTTAGCTCGTAGTGGCAGCGCCACTTTGCATAGACGAGTACGTTTTCCAGAAACGTTCGCGCGTAACCCGCGGAACGGATCTATCTGAAATATGTTATGTTTTCATACGGAGTATCAAGCATATGTTTAGACATGAAATCAGAAATGTGTTTCAATAGGATCTTTATCAAGACTATGATGCAATGCGATTTATCAAGTTACTAAAACTTGTGAACTCACTCAGTTTATACTGATTCAAATGTTTTACGTGTCTTTCAGGAGATAACTAGGTAGCGCATGGAGTCACACTTAGAGCACCTCACGCTGAACATCTAAAACTAGCTTTTTGGAAGATTTTAGTTCTATCCCTTCGATGTGCGTGGTTGTTTCCGCCGCGCAAGGGGATATGGCGTGGAAATCTTCAACAGTTTTTATACTTGGATGTTTTTATGAAATTTTTAAACAATGTAATGTATTTGTATTAAACATTTCATGCGCAATGAAAATCTTACTTTGAATGTTTGCAATGGCCCGTGCTTGATTATCAATCCCCACTCGCGCGCGCCCGGCTGTTTCCGCCGCTCAGGGCCGGGTGTGACAGATTGGTATCAGAGCACTGGTTATAGCGAACTAGGAAAAGAAGTTTTAACCTAGACTATAACCGTTGGGGAATCGCATGAAATATTTTTCAAGGAAAATATTTTCAAAGGAAACTATACACACACTTAGGAACACGGGTCGCACAGTGTCTAGTGAATAAAGATAAGAACATTATGTGCTCAGAGTACATGCGCTAAGTTTGATATATTTTCACTCTTTTAAAGCGAGAATGCCTCCAACTAGAGCCAAGGGAATTACCATGACACCCGAGGAACTCGCAGAAATAATCGCGCAAGCGATCGCAACACATGAGGCCAGCAAGGCCGAATCTAGTCAGGGTCGTCAGGAGAACGAGACCCCAGAACCCGAATCAGGAGCTTTGGACAAAGGATGCTCCTACAAGACATTCATGGCCTGCAAGCCTTGGCCATTCAAGGGTACCGAAGGGGCCATTGGGCTCTACAACTGGATTGACAAGATGGAGACAGTTCTCTCCATTAGCGGATGTAGTGAGAACCAGAAGGTCCTTTACGCGACCTGCATGTTCCAAGAGGCAGCTTCGTCTTGGTGGAAGCTTCAAGTGAAGACCTTGGGGCGAGAAGTTGCTCTTCACAAGACCTGGGAGGAACTAAAGGAAATGTTGATGAGAAAGTTCTGCTCTCGCGCAGAAATCCAGAGTCTGCAACAGGAATTCTGGAACCACACCATGGTAGGAACGGATATCGACGCCTACAACAACCGATTCAATGAGCTTTGCCAGTTGGTGCCAGACATGGCAAACACGGAGGAAAAGAAGATCGAGAGGTATATCTTTGGGTTACCTCCTGTTGTTAGGGTTCCGCTCAACGCCGCAGCGCCTCCAACCTTTGATGAGGCGGTAGCGCGGGCCACCACCCTTACAAGGGATACGGTCCGTGCGGGTATGTTGACTACGCGCGGAAACGAGCAGCGAACCTCTGACTCCAAGAGGAAATGGAACTCTCACCACCGAGGGTCCGACTCCAAGCAGCCACCGTTCAAGAAGCAGGGGAGCGCAAAGGTTTACGCGATCCAAGCCGCAGAGCCACCAAGGAAAGGATACAGCGGGCCTCGCCCATGGTGCAGTAAATGCAAGTATCACCATGAGGGTGAATGCGCAAGAATCGAATGCGCCAAATGTGGCAGACCAGGGCACAAGGCGATGAATTGCCGAATCAGAGAAGCTGGAGCGAGCGACAACTGCTACGCTTGCGGGAAGCCAGGGCATTTTAGTCGGGATTGCCCGCAAAAGGGAAATCAAGCTCGCGGGAGAGCTTTTGTGATCGGCGCAGGCGAAGCTAAAGAAGAGCCGAATGTGGTAACCGGTACGTTTTTGCTTAACGGCCATTTTGCATCTGTCTTATTTGATACTGGCGCTGACCTAAGTTTTATATCCGCTGAGTTTAAAGACTCCCTAGGCTTAGCAACCAGTAGGCTAGACACACCTTATACTATAGAACTAGCCAATGGTAGGCAGTTATGCGCGAACGAAAGAACTGAACAATGTGTAATAATCATGGGAGGTCACGGGTTCAATATTAACTTGTTGCCAATAGACTTGGGAAGTTTTGACATTGTGGTAGGTATGGATTGGTTAGTCGAGAACCACGCGGAGGTTATTTGCCATGAGAAGCAGGTTCGGATCCCACTGTTGAACGGAGAAATCTTGGTGATTCAAGGGGAAAGAAGGGGAGTTGCGACGAAACTAATTTCGTGCCTAAAGGCACGCAAGTGCCTAAGGAAAGGGTGCTACGCCTTCCTGGCGCATGTAGTAGAGAAGAAAGGAGATGAGCGAAGAATTGAAGACTTACCAGTAGTGCGCGAATTTCCAGAAGTTTTTCCTGAAGATTTGCCCGGATTACCGCCGCCGCGACAAGTCGAATTTCGTATTGATTTAGTCCCAGGAGCTGCGCCAGTAGCTCGAGCGCCTTATCGATTAGCTCCATCTGAGATGCAAGAGCTATCCAATCAGTTACAGGAACTATTGGATAAGGGTTTCATACGCCCAAGCTTTTCACCTTGGGGAGCTCCAGTGCTGTTTGTTAAAAAGAAGGATGGTTCGTTCAGAATGTGTATTGACTACAGGGAGCTGAACAAGCTGACAGTCAAGAATCGGTACCCCTTACCGAGGATTGACGACTTATTTGACCAGTTGCAGGGATCCAGTTATTATTCGAAGATAGATCTACGGTCAGGATACCACCAACTTAGGGTCCATGAGGAAGATGTGCCGAAAACAGCCTTCCGAACTAGATACGGTCATCATGAGTTCTTAGTGATGCCTTTCGGGCTAACTAATGCGCCGGCTGTATTCATGGATCTGATGAACCGCGTGTGCAAACCTTACTTGGACAAGTTTGTGATTGTGTTTATAGATGATATTCTGATTTACTCTTGGACCAAGGCCGAGCATGAGCAACACCTGAGATTGATTTTGGAATTGTTGAGGAAAGAAAAATTGTATGCGAAGTTTTCCAAGTGTGAGTTTTGGCTTAGAGAAGTTCACTTTCTCGGTCACGTTGTAAACAAGAAAGGAATACACGTTGATCCTTCCAAATTCAAGGCCATCGAAAACTGGGAAGCGCCAAAAACCCCAACTGAGGTGAGGCAATTCCTAGGACTAGCTGGCTACTATCGACGCTTCATTGAGAACTTCTCCAAGATAGCTCTACCTCTGACCGCGCTAACTCAGAAAGACAAGAAGTTTGTTTGGGGCGAAAATCAGGAAGCGGCATTTCAAATGTTGAAACAGAAGTTATGTAGTGCGCCAATCTTGTCTCTGCCCGAGGGGACGGATGACATCGTCGTTTACTGCGACGCTTCACATCAGGGACTCGGATGTGTCCTTATGCAGCGAGACAAAGTCATAGCGTATGCCTCGCGCCAACTCAAGACCAATGAAAAGAACTACACAACGCATGATCTGGAACTTGGAGCGGTTGTCTTCGCGCTAAAGATTTGGCGCCATTACCTCTATGGTATAAAATGTGTAATCTTTACGGATCACAAGAGCCTTCAACATATATTTGATCAAAAGGATTTAAACATGAGGCAACGAAGATGGGTGGAGTTGTTGAATGATTATGATTGTGAAATAAAGTATCACCCTGGAAAGGCAAATGTGGTAGCAGACGCGCTAAGTAGGAAGGAGCGAATAAAAACGCTACGAGTCAAGGCTCTAAAACTGACCATTCGCGCAGAGCTCTCTACCCGCATCCGAGACGCTCAACAAGAAGCCTTGAAACCAGAGTTTGTTAAAAACGAATCCCTTGGGGGTATGATTAAGAATTTGGAGATCAAGGAGAACGACACTCGATATTTTGCTAACCGCATATGGGTCCCTCTCATGGGAGGATTGCGCGAGCAAGTATTAAACGAAGCTCACAAGACGCGGTATTCTGTACATCCTGGCGCAGACAAGATGTACCAAGATGTTAAAGCGCTGTATTGGTGGCCCAATCTTAAAGGCGCCATCGCGACGTATGTCAGTAAGTGCCTGACGTGTTCAAAGGTAAAGGCTGAATACCAGAAACCGTCGGGGTTACTTCAGCAGCCAGAAATTCCCATGTGGAAGTGGGAACAAATCTCTATGGACTTCATCACCAAACTGCCAAGGACACCTGGGGGTTACGACACGATCTGGGTTATTGTCGATCGGCTAACTAAATCAGCACACTTCCTGCCGATCAAGGAGACCGATAAGATGGAAAAGTTAGCCCGATTGTATATTCGAGAAGTAGTTTCAAAACATGGAGTCCCGGTGTCCATCATTTCTGATAGAGATAGTCGGTTCACCTCAAGATTTTGGAGATCGTTACAAGGGGCTTTAGGTACTCGTCTTGACATGAGTACGGCATATCATCCCCAAACAGATGGACAAAGCGAGCGAACAATCCAGACATTGGAAGATATGCTGCGCGCGTGCGCAATCGATTTCGGAGGTAGCTGGGATACTCATCTCCCATTGGTTGAATTTTCTTACAACAACAGTTATCACACAAGCCTCAAGGCTGCGCCGTTTGAAGCTTTGTATGGGCGCAAGTGTAGATCCCCACTGTGCTGGGCTGAAGTGGGTGACAAGCAAATGACTGGTCCAGAATTGATCCAAGAAACAACAGACAAGATTTTTCAGATACGGGATCGCCTTAAGACAGCGCGTGACAGACAGAAGAGCTACGCAGATGTGCGAAGGATACCGTTGGAGTTTCAAGTAGGGGATAAAGTACTTTTGAAAGTCTCTCCATGGAAAGGAGTCCCCCGTTTCGGCAAGCGAGGAAAGTTAAATCCGCGCTACATTGGACCATTTGAGATCCTGGAAAGGATCGGTCCAGTTGCTTATAAACTCCGTTTACCCGCCGAACTCAGTGGAGTTCATGATACGTTTCATGTGTCCAACCTCAAAAAGTGTTTATCTGACGAAACGTTGATTTTACCGTTGGAAGAGATTCACGTCGACAAACAACTGCACTTCGTAGAAGAGCCTATAGCCGTAACCGATTGGAAAGAACAAAAGTTGCGCAGAAGTCGAATCAAGTTAGTAAAGGTTCAATGGAACTCAAGGCGTGGGCCTGAATTCACTTGGGAAAGAGAAGATCAAATGCGCCAGAAATACCCACACCTCTTTCAGAGCATGGCTTCTGCCAGCGACGTCTCCTAAATTTCGGGACGAAATTCTCTTAACGGGGGGAAAATGTGACACCTGGTAATTTCCCAATCCTATAAACTAAGTAATCAACCTAATAATTAGGTGATTGTGAATATTATGCGCGTTATATTAGAATCAGCGCGGGCAATTGTTATGTTCGCCCTGCGCGAGCGCGCTATATTAGAATCAGCACGGGCAATTGTCATGTTCGCCCTGCGCGAGCGCGCTATATTAGAATCAGCGCGGGCAATTGTTATGTTCGCCCTGCGCGAGCGCGCTATGTTAGAGTCAGCGCGGGCACGTTGTTATGTGCGCCCTGCGCGAGCGCGCGATGTAAAAACCAGCGTGGGCATATGTTATATGCGCCATGCGCGAATATTTTGGCTTTATGTTTTCATGTAACTTAACTTTATGTTGTCTAATGGGTTGACCGTCCCGCATGATGCTAAGGCGGGTGCATCCCAAATCGTTTATGCGCGTGCGGAAGGGGAACTAACCTCCCCGCATGGCGGGAACATTGAGAGCTAGTTTGTCTGAAGCTCCAAGATGGAATTGACTTCAACATGACTGATCACTATGTTGAAATACCAAGACCACCTGGAGAATTTACAAATGAAACTCAATGTCCCTGACTGCGAGAAGGTTACGTACCTACCCGCAGCAAAGAAATGTCCTTCACGCAGAAAGCTATGCGCACAAAGTGATACGCGCAGAACACTTAGTCTATTCTCCAGATGTAAGGAGATTATTCCCGCCCAAAAGAAAACAGTAGCGTGTTTCAGAGATTTCTACTTTTTAACTGTACACTGACAAAAGTACCTGAAAAAGCATACTGTAACATGAAAAGTCAACTGTCAGCCACCCTACTCCCACCAACCACAGACCTGCATGCCCTGTCCAAATCAAATCAGAATCTTTTATCCACTCCTCCACTTTTAAATAAATAATAATAATTTCCATACTTTATCATCATTACACCTAGATATGAAAAGATTACAATCCCCTAAAGCAAGGGATTGTGTTCCCTTGAGTTTGCCTATAAATATGTAACCTAAATTATCACCCAAAACACACTTCAAACTTCTCTCTTAAGAACTACAAACTTGCACTAATCATCTCCCAAGCATCCGTTATTTTCAATTCCGTTCCTGTTACTAGGTAAGCCGAGATTATAACCTTGAGATCTACTTTCCAACCCTTATATTCTCCTTTTTTTTTTCTTGATCTTAATATATATACTTCTTGTTATTTAATCGTATTCTAGACCTTCAATTCAAAGACCAACACCAAGAAAACCCGAATCTCGATTAATCCCTTAACAAGAACCACAGGTGAGTCTCACAGCCCCTATTTTCACTATTTTCACTGTTTTTAAACTGTTATCGGGGCGAGGGACACGTGCTTAAATTACGATTTATCATGGTATACTTACAAGTTATGTAAACGATTGTTTAAATTATGTTTCATGATGAGCAATGCAAACGGTTATCTATGGTTTACGATGTATGTGCGCCAGAACTCGAGTAAGTGATCACTTTACCATTGGAACTCTAAGGGTAGGGACTGCTGGTTTGATCCACCCACTCGTAGGGGTCGCACCTCTTTGCATGGACGAGTGCCTAGAATGGGGCAGTACTATGGGATTGAGCCCGCTCGTAGGGGTCGCGCCTCTTTGCATGGACGAGCGCCTTGTTTTCCGGCACAACGTCCGCGCGTAACCCGCGGGACGGTATTATTGATTTGCTCGTAGGGGCAACGCCTCTTTGCATAGACGAGCACGGCTTTTTAGGAATGTCCACGCGCAACCCGCGGGACGGTATTACACTATTTTAGCTCGTAGTGGCAGCGCCACTTTGCATAGACGAGTACGTTTTCCAGAAACGTTCGCGCGTAACCCGCGGAACGGATCTATCAGAAATATGTTATGTTTTCATACGGAGTATCAAGCATATGTTTAGACATGAAATCAGAAATGTGTTTCAATAGTATCTTTATCAAGACTATGATGCAATGCGATTTATCAAGTTACTAAAACTTGTGAACTCACTCAGTTTATACTGATTCAAATGTTTTACGTGTCTTTCAGGAGATAACTAGGTAGCGCATGGAGTCACACTTAGAGCACCTCACGCTGAACATCTAAAACTAGCTTTTTGGAAGATTTTAGTTCTATCCCTTCGATGCGCGTGGTTGTTTCCGCCGCGCAAGGGGATATGGCGTGGAAATCTTCAACAGTTTTTATACTTGGATGTTTTTATGAAATTTTTAAACAATGTAATGTATTTGTATTAAACATTTCATGCGCAATGAAAATCTTACTTTGAATGTTTGCAATGGCCCGTGCTTGATTATCAATCCCCACTCGCGCGCGCCCGGCTGTTTCCGCCGCTCAGGGCCGGGTGTGACATCCGGCTAAGGCCGCTTGTTTGCGTAACCAGATTCATTCTTTCCAGATGGAGGACACCGAGAGCTTCTACGAGGCGTGGGAAAGGTTCAAAAATCTACTTGCGTTATGTCCAAACCACGGCCTACAAGACTGGGCGGTTGTCGAGAAGTTCTACAACGGAGTGACGTACGCAACTCAGAGTATGCTCGACACAGCTGCAGGAGGTAACCTACTAACAACGAAAGATACGGATGAGTGCATTGCCTTGTTTAACGGTTTAGCCATGAGTGGATACCAGCGACCACCAGCTAAGAGCACCAAAACCGTCGATTCCCTATCACGCGGCATGCATTCGGTCGACACGAGCACCGCACTTGCGGCACAAGTTGAAGCGTTAGCAAAGATCGTGAAGGACTTGCAGGTGAAAAGTAAGTTATGCGAGATCTGTAGAGGGGGGCACGATACCGTTCAATGCCGCGTAGGTTTCCAGGAGGAGGCAGTCGACTTCGTTAATAATCCAAACCGAAATCAACATTCTTTCAATTCTTACAATTCGGGGTGGAGAGGTAACCAAAATTCCATCTGGAGGAACGAAAATCAGTCCGGCTTCCAGCAACGTCAGAGCCTATTCCAGAATTCCGGTGAGGGACCGAGTAGTGGGAAGAAGAAGCCCACGTTAGAGGAGATGATGGCACAGCCAGATGCTGTCGCAACTCATGACTCGAGAGGACTCCCGTCACAAAGAAACTCAAGAGAAATTCCGGGAGCACGAGTCATTCATGAGAAATCAAGGGGCATCAATTCAAAATCTTGAGCGTCAGATGGGAGAGATAGCAAGTCGTCTAAATGAGAGGTCGCCAGGTACACTTCCAAGTAACACTGAACAAAATCCGAAGGCGTTCGCGAAGGCTGTGACGACAAGGAGCGGTGCGGGGGCACATAGCGAGCCCGTGATTCAAGAGGCGACGAGAGGAGTCGTTAACGAGCCTGCGGTAGATGTAGAGGAGCAGGTAGACGAGGAAATTCAGTTGGAGTCTCCACCGGCCAGGGTGCATCAAAGGCACAGCCCAGGAGTTCAGCACAGGCCGAGAACCAACCATTACCCAGCACACCACCGAGAGTCTACAAACCTAGACTCCCATTTCCCGGGAGAGTCCGTAGGGATAGAGACGAGGAGCAAAACTCCAAATTTCTTGATCTTCTGAAGCAACTTCATCTTAATATTCCTTTCCTTGAGGCACTCACGCAAATGCCCAAATACGCAAAGTTTCTCAAGGATATTCTTTCAAACAAAGAGAAGTTAGCCGAGTTCTCTTCCATTCCTCTGAGTGCTGGTTGCTCTGCAGTCTTGCAGAGAAAGTTACCAGAAAAGATGTCCGATCCTGGGAGTTTCACAATTCCCTGCATCTTGAGTGATAATACGGTCGTCCATGCGCTGGCAGATCTTGGTGCCAGTATTAATCTCATGCCGTATTCCGTGTATCGCAAGTTGGGACTAGGCGAACCGAGGCCCACCCGTATGAGTATCCAGCTTGCTGATCGTTCTATAAAATACCCCCGAGTGGTGGTCGAGAACATGCTTGTTCGTGTCGACAAGTTCATCTTCCCGGTGGACTTTGTCATCCTGGACATGAACGATGACGATAGTGTCCCACTCATCTTGGGACGACCATTCCTTGCCACTGCACAGGCATTGATAGATGTCTGCGAGGGTAAATTAATCTTAAGAGTTGGGGATGAGAACGTCACCTTTGACGTTCGACAGTCACTGAAACACCCCAAGTCTGCTGATGACTCCTTATACTTCATTGATACCATCATGGAGCATGTCGGGGAGTTTTTCAGCGAAATTTGTGGAGGATCTGCCTCCGCCACCCAGATTCTCGATAGGGAGATTCCGAAGATTGAAATGGTTGCCGTAACCAATCAGTCCTTAAATGACAACACCGAATCGCATACCCCTGAATCTGGCGTGTCTGCTGAGATCGTACGAGACGATCCGATGGACCGACCTTCGGTCGAGAGTCCTCCTCTTTCCTTAGAGCTTAAGGATTTACCTTCCCACCTTGAGTATGCTTTTTTTAGATGAAGAGAGGAAGCTTCCGGTCATCATTGCATCTGCGTTGACCGAGGTCGAGAAGGAGAAGTTGTTGAGGGTGCTACGAGAGCACAAGGAGGCTATTGCTTGGAAGATTATCGACATCAAGGGTATCAAACCTTCGTTCTGCACTCATAAAATCCTCATGGAGGAAAATTTCAAAACTGTCGTCCAGCCGCAACGGCGGCTTAATCCGAAAATGCAAGAGGTCATAAAGAAGGAGATCATTAAACTCCTTGATGCGGGGATCATTTTCCCCATTTCTGATAGTGCTTGGGTGAGTCCAGTCCAAGTGGTTCCTAAAAAGGGTGGCATAACTGTCGTCACCAACGAGAGGAACGAGCTTATTCCCACGAGGACTGTGACGGGATGGCGAGTCTGCATCGACTATCGCCGACTGAATGATGCCACCAGGAAAGACCACTTTCCTCTCCCATTCATTGATCAGATGTTAGAGCGTTTAGCAGGTCAGCAATACTATTGCTTCCTAGATGGTTTCTCCGGGTACTTCCAGGAGAAAACCACTTTCACCTGCCCTTACGGAACGTTTGCTTACAAACGTATGCCGTTCGGACTTTGTAACGCTCCGGCCACATTCCAGAGGTGTATGGTGGCCATTTTCCATGATATGATTGAGGACTCCATGGAGATGTTCATGGACGATTTTTCCGTATTTGGGAGTTCCTTCGATCACTGTTATCAAATCTCGAGAGGATGATGTCCCGCTGCGTTGACACCAACCTAGTCCTTAACTGGGAAAAATGTCATTTCATGGTTCGCGAGGGCATTGTTCTTGGTCATCGAATCTCAAGTGCGGGGATAGAGGTTGACCGGGCAAAGGTCGAGACCATTTCTAATCTTCCCCCGCCTACTTCTGTGAGATCAATTCGTAGCTTTCTAGGTCATGCCGGGTTTTACCGCCGGTTCATCAATGATTTTTCTAAAATCGCGAGACCCATGACCAAACTTTTGGAGAAGGACGCTCCATTTATTTTTTCTGAGCAGTGTATCGAGGCGTTTGATCTTCTAAAAGACAAATTAGTTAACGCCCCAATCATGGTTGCTCCCGACTGGTCGTTACTATTCGAGTTGATGTGTGACGCGAGCGACTTCGCAGTCGGAGCGGTTCTTGGACAACGGAAGGATAAACATTTCCATCCAATCTATTATGCGAGCCGGACCTTAAATGGCGCACAGGAAAGCTATACCACCATCGAAAAAGAGCTTTTAGCTGTGGTGTTCGCTTTCGACAAATTTAGGTCCTATCTGGTTTTGTCCAAAACGATTGTTTATACGGATCATGCTGATATTAGATATCTTTTCAGCAAGCAGGATGCTAAGCTTCGTCTTATCTGATGGATCCTGTTGCTTCAAGAGTTCGATATAGAGACCCGTGATAAAAAGGGGGCCGAGAATGTGGCGGCTGATCATCTTTCACGACTAGAGGGAGTTGATTCAGGGAATTCAGGAGTTAGGATCGACGATCGTTTTCCAACGGAGAGTCTGATGTTCATTACTGCACAAGAGGAAGGTTTTCCATGGTTTGTGTGAACTAGGATAGATTGTTTGGTTTTTAAAGCTTAGTTGCGACTTGTGTTTAATATTTATATATATATTTTCGCACATCACGAGCCAACTCTTGTGTCCTTGTGTTCGATACCCAGACTTCCTTTCTTTTTGTTACACGCGACCGGTACATTTTCCGTTTGTGTGAACTAGGATTGGTTGTTTGGTTTTTAACTTAGTTGCGATCTGTGTTTGTTTTATATCTATATTTTTCGCACATCATTAATCTAAACAATCTTCGAGCATACACATACGTTTAGCTAATAAGTAAGCTAAACAATCCTCACGCATAGACCTAATAAAATATCTAATTACTTCTCTATATAAATAAATATAAGCCTATGGTAATTTCATCCACGGGAAAAATTATTAAATGTAACTTCATGGTATGCATGTTAGCCCAAAATGTTAAATCATTTAAAAAGGGGTATCAAGAACTCACCTGTGTGCAAATCCAGTCTATCAATAAGCCAAGTGACCGTCAAGCAACACACAATCAATCAAAGACCTGTAACGGTAATAATATATGTAAATATACCACTAATTGGCTTATGAAACTTCAAATGGTCAAACGGGTCAACAACTCCTAACAGAAGTTTGTACAGTTCTAACCCGTACAACCTGCGACCCACTTTTCTATTAATAGCCTACGGGTTCCCAGAAACCATTCTAAGTACTCTAAGACCTACTTTAACCATTTAATATCAACCCGACCCGTTTCTAGCTTTAATTAATCACTTACAGTTCAAGAACACCGTATTGGGTTGTTAGTTTACAATTAGGGTTCTAACAAGAGTTAAACCCATCCAATACCCATCCTTATTCAAATTACTTAATAATCAGCCCCCGATTACATCATTAATATCACAGTTCATCAACTAATTCAATTGGGAAGCAACTTGGTGCAAAACTAAACTCTATTCACTTCAAGGATACCGAATTCGCGCGTTAAAGACTTGATTGTTTATCCGTCAACCAATTCAGCCTGGATCATGAAAAGTCATAAAATATAATACAAAAAGTCATTATAAGAGTTTAGGAACTGAATTAGGTGTCAATTTGGTCACACAACACACGAATCACAAAACCCCCAAATCTAGTCGAACCGAAACCCTAATTTCAAACTATATGCAATTGACCGACAAAATCAAATCCAATAGCCATGAAACTCGAATATGAAGCTAATGACATACCTTAGAAGCTGATAGAAGTAAAAGCCCTAATTTAAACCTTCA
The DNA here is from genome assembly GCF_021521415.1 of Bidens hawaiensis. Taxonomy (NCBI): domain Eukaryota; kingdom Viridiplantae; phylum Streptophyta; class Magnoliopsida; order Asterales; family Asteraceae; genus Bidens; species Bidens hawaiensis. Next base: position 215,328 of record NW_027492359.1, on the reverse strand, counting down.
CAAGGTTTCCAATTTGCACAACCGACGCGTCTGTTCGCGTATATATATTACCTATAAACAATGTTACCGAAAAATGTCCTCAAACATCATTCCCAACAAATTTTCTCACATCCCATGATCATACCAAACAATACATTAAAGATATACGGAGTCATACCTTGGAGTATAAGTCGTTCTGAACCCATACGCACAGCATACCAAAGTACCGACGAGAACAAAAACTGAAATGGTCATAACTTGACCATACAAACTCCGAATGATGCGAATCACATATCCATGAACTCTTGACATGTCGGGCCTTAGAAAACTACTATCACGGCTGCCTCCGCTCTCACGGCTGCCAAAACAGAAAACAGCCTCAAGGTTCGTTCGGTTTTACACGTTAACAGTCGAATAGCTCAAAACCATATCAAACGAACTCCGTTTTGGGCAAATAATATATCCACGCGTTCGTCTTACTGAGCCCCACCAGCATCACCAGTTTCATCTGCCGGAAACTGCCGCCACAATCGCTGAAAAACCAAACAGTCCGCCAGAACATGAACTCGTTCATGTTTTGATCATATCTCGGTCAAACGAACTCCAAATCGAGCAAATAAGATATCCACGCTACTGTGTCGCCGAACACTACAACCATGTACCATAATTGCCATCTGAGGCTGCTGAAAAACTGAAAAGTGGCCTGATATCTTCGCCGTAGTTCTTTTATTTGTTCAATGCCTTCACCAAACGTTTCAAATCGTCCACATCATCAACTAGAACTAAAAAGCACAAGACCGTAGAATCAAAACAGTCCCAATTGACCTTCCATCCTTTCTAAAACCCAAAACCCTTAGAAGCCATTATAATCAAAAGCCCTAATTTATCACCTTCAATCAACACCAATTTGTCAACAGCCTTCAATTGCCCTAAACCAGACATACAAAGCTAAAAGTGGTATCAGAGCCTTTGTGCTCGTTTTGGTTGTTTTTGGATCATTTTTGGAGATTAAAACCAGGTGTTCTTAGTGCTCTTTATTTTTCGGGTTTTTGGCTCGTAAAAACTAAGATCTACCAAGTATTAGGTTGCGTTTGTGAGATTTTTGGTATGCATTTGTATCCTCACTCAGATCTGCAAAATCATAACGTTTGGAGATGATTTGGACATGTTTTAGTCGATTTTGAGGGTTTTGAATGTTGTTCGGTTTCATCATATTCGCAAAAGGACCAGATTCGCAACCTTGGGAATTCGCAATTCGCAACCTTGGGAATTCTCAATTCGCAACTTTGGGAATTCACGATTCACAACTTTCTTAATTCGCAATTCGCAACTCTCAGGCAATTCGCAATTTGCAACACTCAGGCAATTCGCAACTCGGTCAGACTCGCAATTCACAACTTTTGAAAATTTAATATTTATTTAATATTTAATTTTTGAAATTAGCGTTTCTTAGTATTTCCTTTCTTCCCTCAAAATTTGGGAATGTAATTTTTTTGTGAGTTTTTGAGACAATTTTTCAAGAATTTACGTCGAGTTATCAAGTTTGTAAAGCTACAAATCAACGTTTGAGACAAGAATTGAAGATTGTTTATCATGTCTTCATCGGATGCCAATCTCATTGACCGACAAATCGGAACCCTTAGCAAGCCACCGAGGCTTACTAAGATGGAGGATTATTCGAAATGGAAACCTCGTTTTAAGGCATTTCTTGTGTCACTTGATGCAAAGTGTTGGTCATGTGTTGAAAAAGGCTATTCAGTTCCTCACAATCCTACTACCTCTAATTGTTCGCGTACGGTTAAAGCATTGAATGAGTACACTGAAGCTGAAAATGAGGAATATTTACGTGAACAAAAAGCCTATTCTATTCTTACCAAGGGATGGGACTAGTCGATGCAATATTTCTCATCTTACAACAGCATAAAATTCTAAGTATATATGTGTAAGACCCCAAAATCCGGGAGTCCAATAGTTGGTAATCACACCATAAAAAATATAAATATAAACGTCAAAATTGATTCATTTTATTGAAATAAATTCAGAGCGTCATACAGCGGAAAAGTTTTCACTAAATCAAATAAGTTAAAACAAATGTGTGAATTATTTTAATAATAAAAGTCTTCGACTAGAAATGCCTCAAATGCTTCTGGTAGCCTCGAGCACGTCCAAGCAATAAACTATTTCTCCTCAAACCTGAAATCAATCTAACATACACACAAAGTCGGTTAAGATGAGGGAGTTCATGTTTTTTTATAGATAAAAATTTATTAGAAGTCGATTAATAAAATAATCATGACTTTCATAAAAAAAATAAACAAGAGAAAATACTCTTTTTCCTCAGTCAAGCACGTAACACGGGCCTCCTCACCTCAAGTCTCTAACACGAAGTCCAAGACTCGGGTAACATCTTGCCCCAAGGCAGTTAAACTGTTAGGGGACTTCCTCACTATTAGTGGACTTCCTCACCTTAACCCGCCAAAAAGGGGGATAAGGAATTTTATCCTCTATTTGACCCTGTCACGGCTTAACAAAAACATTCACATCGGTGGCCACACATACATACAAAACATCAACCAAATAAATCCTCAAGCATAGACAACATGTAAACACACACACACACACACACACACACACACACACATATATATATAACCATGCAATATAGTAAAGTCTATGCAACATCATCCAAATGGTTTAAACGAGTAATAAAGTAGTAAAGTGTGCATTCTAGCCCAAAACATTAAAATATTTAAAAAGGGGCATCATGAAACTCACCTGATACGGATCACTCAATAACCAGCAAGCTAGAGAACCACTAGGTAATCACTCACAAGCAAAGGCCTGTCAAGTTATAGCACACAACATCACTAACTAGACTGCATCAACCCTTTCGCTTAAATTCGACCCGAAACCTCCCCCCACACTTAAATTCATTCACATAATCCCTCAAAGCCTCCAATTACCCAAAACCTCCCTTTAATTAAAATCGGGGCCAACGGGTCACAACTATGCCCGCTTTAAGTTAATTGTGCCGAAATCACGCTCTAACGAACTGTTTATCTAACCACCAACCGAACCAGCCCCGTTTTGATAAAATTTGGTGTTCTTACAGCCAACACATCAATATATTACTACACAAGCTGATTGGGTTGGCAATTCCCTTATTCAACACACTAATCAACAATTAAACGAGAACTCGCGCTCTAACGGCCCAATTAGGGGATCACCAACCAAATCAGCCCAATTTTAATAAAAATTAATTTTCTTCCTGCCATTATATCAATATAAAACTACATGGACTGATTGGGTTGGCAATTCCCTCATACGACACGCGAATTGCAAACATTAACGATTAATCACCCGAAAAACCCTAGTTTTCAAACTATCGACAATTGACCGACCTAAACAACTCCAATGGCCATGAAATTTTAGTATGATGAAAGTGACATACCTAGAAATTTATTAAAGCTAAAACCCTCAATTCTTAGCCTTCGAAAGTGGGTCAATTGGACAACCTTCGGTTTTGACTAAACGAAGAACTTGATCAATTAACGAGCATATTCAACGGATTAGGGATGAAAAAGACGTTCTAAACCATAGTACTAACATGGGATTAGGTGATTATGGCCTTGAATTTGTTGGAGAAGAAGAAAAAAATGAGGGGGGGGGGGGCAAGTTGATTTAACTTTCTTATAATTACATAACTAGTCCTCCCACTTGCAAGGTGTGATAACTTGTTCCCAAAGCTAATATTTGAACTTTTAAGAATTATCTCAAGGCCCCTCAACTTGGAAAGAAAAGAGAAAGAAATTGAATCCCGACAATGTACAAACTTTACAAATGTCCAAGACGACTACGAGAATTTACGGGTGTTACAAGTCCATCCCCGTTACTGGGATTCGTCCCAAATCCCCTGAACTGGAAACAAATTCGGGTAGAGCTTCATCATCTCATCCTCGGATTCCCAAGTAGCCTCAAAACCCCTTCGGTGCTTCCACTGCACCTTCACTTGCCTAATCACCGTATTCCTCAAATGCTTCTCTTTGCGGTCAAGAATGGCAATAGGCTCCTCAAGATAGTTTAACTTCGCGTTGAGCTCAATGTCATCAAGAGGCACATGGGCCTCCCCGTCCACCAAACACCTCCTCAAATGCGACACATGGAACATAGGGTGAATTCCCTCAAGCTCATCAGGCAAATCCAGCCTATAAGCCGCTTCCCTTACACGAGACAAGATTCAAAACGGACCAATGAATCTAGGGCTAAGATTCCCACGCTTACGGAAAAGATTAATACCCTTCCAAGAAGAAACCTTCAGCATAACCTGATCACAGACCTCAAACACGATGGTCTACGTCTTTTATCCGCATAGGACTTTTGCCTGTCCTGAGCCGCCTTCATAAAAGCCTTGATTTTGTCAAGCTTCTCTGTGGTAGCCTCAACCACCTCTAAACATCCTAATTGCTTCTGCCCCAAAGAGCCCCGACAGATAGGAGTCCTACACATTCGCCCGTACAACATCTCAAACGGCGGCATTTCAATAGTGGCGTGATAACTATTGTTGTAAGAAAATTCAGCCAAGGGCAAGTGCTGATCCCAACTACCACCAAAATCGATAACACAAGCCCACAACATATCCTCAGGAGTCTGAATGGTCCTTTCAGATTGGCCATCCGTCTGCGGGTGATAAGCAGTACTAATATGAAGCTTGGTACCCATCTCCTTATGATACTTTTCTCAAAATCTGGAGGGAAAGCGCGTATCTCTATCAGATGCAATGGACACCGGGACCCGTGTCTAGACACGATCTCACAGACAAACAAGTCTGTCAACTGCTCAGAATTACAAGTCTCCCTCATTGGTAAAAAGTGAGCACTCTTTGTCAACCTATCCACAACCACCCAAATAGTATCATAACCACTCCTTGGCGTATGAGGCAATTTAGTTATAAAATCCATCGTAAGTTGCTCCCACTTCCACTATGGAATCTCTAAGGGTTGAATTTTCCCAAAGGGCTTTTGGTGCTTAGGTTTAACCTGCAAGCACGTCAAACACTTACTCACATACTGAGTCACCTCAAACTTCATAGCCCGCCACCAATAATTTTTCTTGAGGTCTTGATACATCTTCGTGGCGCCCGGGTGGATAGAATAGCGCGTCTTATGAGCCTCACCCATGATTTTAACCCTAAATCCCCCGTATCTGGGTACCCATAAACGGCCATTTTTATATTTCACTCCGTCACCGATATCTTCCAAAAACTTTTCCTGACCCCACATACGCTCTGACATAATCCATTCTACCTGCAAGACCTCATTCTGGAGATCTGTTTCAAAATGTCGGGCTTGAGAATAAGCTGATAAGACTTCACACTAGTGGGTTTCGGCCTCTCCTTATGACTTAACGCACCTGCCACCACGTTTGCTTTACCTGGGTGGTACATGGTCTCATGGTCATAATCTTTGATTAACTCTAACCAACGACGCTGCCTCCTGTTCAGTTCCTTTTGCTCGAAGAAATATTTTAAACTCTTGTGGTCGGTATAGATGACAGAAGGAACACCATACAAATAATGCCTCCATAGCTTAAGCGCGAAAACGACGGCTGCCAACTCAAGATCATGAGTTGGGTAGTTCATTTCATGGGACTTTAACTGCCGAGAGGCATAAACAATAACCCGACCACGTTGCATAAGAACACATTCCAGCCCATGATAAGATGTATCGGTATAGACGACCAAATCCTCGGTACCATCAGGAAAGGCAAGAATTGGCGCCTGTGTCAACCTATTCTTTAGTTCCTGAAAGACTTTTTCTTGGTCAACACCCCACTCAAACTTAGCACCCTTCTTGGTCAACTTAGTCAAGGACGAAGCAATATTCGAAAAGTTTTGAATAAATTTCCGGTAATACCCAGCTAAACCCAAGAAGCTACGAATCTCCAACGGCGACTTGGGAGGTTCCAACTTAGTTACTGCTTCCACTTTCGCGGGGTCTACTAAAATATAATTCGGATTAATGACATGACCCAAGAATTGGACCTTGCGCAACCATAAAGCACATTTAGAAAATTTCGCATAAAGCTTTTCCTTCCATAAGACCTCCAAGACTTCCATAAGATGGCGAGCGTGCTCGGCCTCACTCTTGGAATAAACAAGAATATCATCAATGAAGACGATGACAGTGCGGTCAAGCATCGGCCTGCACACCCGGTTCATAAGATCCATGAAGGTTGCCGGTGCATTAGTCAACCCAAAGGACATCACGAGGGATTCATAGTGCCCATAACGAGTGCGGAACGCGGTCTTTGGAATATCTTCTTCCCTAATCTTCAACTGATGATACCCCGACCTACGGTCGATTTTAGAGAACCAAGTAGCTCCAGCTACTTGGAGCGAATCAAATAGTCATTGATTCTCGGTAGAGGGTACCTATTCTTTACGGTGAGTTTGTTTAGCTCCCGATAGTCAATGCACATACGCATGCTACCGTCCTTCTTTTTGACAAAAAGGACCGGGGCAACCCTGGGTCAGATGCTCGGTCGATGAAGCCCTTGTCAAGCAAGTCCTCCAATTGAGCCATGAGTTCTTTCATTTCATTCGGAGCTAGATGGTAAGGTGCTCGTGCAACATGTTTGGCACCGGGCACGTTGTCAATCCGAAACTCTACCTCACGATCTGGCAGCACATATGACAAATCATCCGGAAATACATCCGGGTAGTCCCGAACAATGGGAACATCCCCGATATTAGCAACATCAGTCCTCACATTTATAGCATAAGCCAGATACGCCCCACAACCTCGTTGCATTAGCTTCGCCACCTTAAGCATGGATATGAAGTGTGGCGTTGCACTACCTTTGTCACTGAAAACGGTGATTTGAACCCCATCCAGAGCCCTGAGACGCATGAGTTTTTGACCACATACAATATGAGCATCCACATCAGCCAACCAGTCCATCCCAAGAACCACATTGAAGCAGCCCAGGGGCAATAAATACAACCTCACTTGAAACATGTATCCGGACAGTTCGATATGACAACCCTAAATGGCTCTAGACACGAAAACAGACTTCCCTATGGCGATCTCAACCTCAAATACATCATCTACACACTCGGTGATTTACTTAACATGGCACAAAAAGCGGTAGAAACAAAACTCCTACTAGCACCCGAGTCAAACAAGACCGAAGCCTGAAACTCATTAAGTAAAAAGGTACCTGGAATAGTAATATGCTACTTCTTAATTAAACAAGTAAACATAAGTTTTGAATGGATGAGAAATAAAATGGGAGGTCAAAATAAATAAAGAGGAAGGCATAAGGTACCTGAGACAACGTCCGCGTCCTCCTTCGCCTCCTTCTTTGAAAGATTGAAGGCCCTAGCCCTAGCCTTCGGTTTGTCTTCCACCCTTGCCTATGAAGAATTTTCTAGATCAGAACCCTACCCTTAGCTTCAATACACCTGGACGCCAAATGCCTCGACCCCTTACACAGGAAACAAGTAAAAGTCGGACACTCGTAGTGGAGGTGCCCTGTCTTCGCGCAACGGAAACAAGACCCTGATTTACACTCCCCTCTATGCAGTTTCCCACACTTCCTACATTTATCAATTATCGCACCCCCTAGAACGAGACGTCTCGATCTTCGCTTTCTTCGCAGCTGACGAAAAACTATTACCCCCAAACTGCTTACCATTGGGGTTGAAATTAGAGTTCCATCTCTTTTTTTGGTTTAGAAGGACTCACCACCTCCCTCTGATCATACAAGGTACCAGCCAGAGTAACCACTGAGCGAAAGCTACTCATATCGGTGGTCATCACTCCTTTACGAATGTCTACCGGAAGACCCTTAACTTGGTAGTGTACTCCCGATGAGTCATAGTACCCGCTTCCAAGGTTAAGAATTCCTGCTCATTTTTATCCAATTCATGCGGAGGACAAACTGCTCGATAACCAATTGCTTCAATTCTTCCCAAGTCATCCTTCTAACGGCCCTGTCTCCCATGGACTGAGTTAAGTTATCCCACCAGCACAACACCTCAGAATGAAACGAGGCAGTAGCAAAGGTAACAATATCCTCCCCCTTACACTTACTATTTTTCAGAACAACCTCCATTTCCCTTACCCATTGGTGGGTCGACGACGCATCTTTGGTGCCGTCAAAAGTAGGAGGATCATACTTCTTAAAATCCCCATACGAGCAACCCCGAACAACAACCCTAGCCGGACGAACTCTATCCTCCTCATCATTAGATGAAATTATCTCGGTATTATCTCGAGTCCTTTTTACCCTGCCATCCTTACGAGAAATTTTGGTTACAAATGACTCCTCCATGGCTTTAACAGCCTCAGCAACAATCTCGGGAATAGTGCTATGCAGAACCTGAAAGACCTCGTTCGCGATGGCTGCGCGCAACGATGGGTCTAACTCGTGATTAACCTCTTCCTCATGAACCGGGGACTCTTCTCACTCATTACCCGAGTCCTCTCTTTCTGTCCAGATATGTGGCGTACGCCCACGACCCCTACCATGGGGATGACCTATTCTAACCGCAGGATCAACTATATCTTATCCCTACAAGACAGAACCTTAATATAGTCAAGCACAAGTAGCATCCAGAACCTGGAAAGTAATGGTAAACCGCTAATTACGTTGATCAATTGTGATTAGTTGTTTACTTTACCTGCCCGTTCTAAGCACCCCCTATTCTTAATCATATTAGTATTCTATCTAACACTTAGGGGTGTGCAAAAATAGGCCGGACCGAAAAACCCGAAAACCCGGACCGGAAAAACCCGAAACCCGGACCTGCACTGTAACATTCAGTCTATCATTGGGTCTAATAATTAGTGGAATTCGGTTTTAGGTCGGGTATCGGGTCTTGGACCCGGGTAACCGAACTATTTGAGGACCGACCCGAAATATTGTAATCAATCATAATAATATATTTAAAATAGTTATCTGGTTTCCATATTAACAGGCTGCTGTTGATCCTTTCCTTTAGCCTTTAAACCTATTAAAAATAGGAACCAAATCACTAATAATTATCATAAATCTTTTTAAAATTCAAACTAACAAAACCAAAAACACAGAATCAGAAATCCAAGTTTGATTAATTCTTTTCTTTCAAGAACAAAGGTAACCAGATCAATCATCTACTGGTTTTACAAGGTTTTAACTAAATTTCTTTAATTAATGATGTATAGTGATTATCAATGATGTGAATACACGCTATGATCAATACAGTTTGCTACTTTCTTCTTGGTTATAAGATGTTAGTAACAAATATGAAGGTATTAAAACCATTATTTAATGGCATAAGATTGAAATGCTATTGCAAACAGAAAGAACATTGTATATAGAACCAAAAGTCCATATCAAATATGCTTTGAAAAAGAGCTTTAATTATTTTTTTGTTTAAACATACATAGCAGCTGCTAAATTACTTATACATATTGTACTCAACAGTAAAAAAAAGATTCAATATCTTTTAATGTTGTTGTGTTTTGTTACTTATTAAACGTAGATGGAGTCAAGCATATTCAGAATTTATCAAGCGATGAATCTAACGGAAAAGAAAAGAGGAAATCATCACATGTTGAAACACAATATGCAAAAAAGAAAGCTAAAACAACTACTTCCAAGAGCACGAAAACTTCCAAAAATGCTAGAGCTTCTAAGAAGACCGGGGGATCTCGTGTTCGGATTGATTTTGAAAAGTTTAATGATGAAGAGGGGAATAAGAGGGCAAGATGTAAGCATTGCTCAACTGATTTGGCAGCAGACCCGAGTGTGAACGGCACATCGGCATTGAGTCGACACTCCAAAAGATGTGAAAAACACCCGGATTACCAGAAAAATCAAAGCAACATATTTCTCAAGATGAATAATGATGTTGAGGGTGGCAGTGTTGAAGTCAAGAGTTGGAAATTTTGTGCTGAAGCTAGTAATAAGGCTATTACTGAGATGGTCATTCTTGACGAGCTCCCGTTTTCATTTGTGGAGCGTGTAGGGTTTAGAAGGCTTCTGCAAACATTTAATCCAAATTTTAAGGTACCCAGTAGAACTACCGTTTCAAGGAATTCTGGGAAAAGATATTTAGAGGAAAAGGCGAAGCTAAAGTCCTTTTTTTCAAATAGTAAAAGGAAGGTGTGTCTAACCACCGACACATGGACATCAATACTGAATGTGAACTATATGAGTGTCACGGCTCACTTTATCGATGATAACTGGGTGTTGCACAAGAGGATAATAAACTTTAAGGACACCACTAACCATAAAGGAGAAGACATAGGCAGGGCTCTGATTCAGTATCTAAAAGAATGGGAAATTGAAGACATCCTAACCATTACACTGGATAATGCGTCAGCAAATAATACGGCGATAGAGTTGTGAAAGGTAGGTTAGACAACCTATTAGGCGACGGTAGATATGTGCAAGTCCGATGTATGGCGCACATTATCAACCTAATTGTGAAAGATGGGTTACGTGATGGAGCCATCCCTATTGATCGGATAAGAAACGCAATTCGGTATGTCCGTCATTCTCCTAAAAGACTAGATGCGTTTAAAGAATGTGTTAAGGCAGAAAAGATTGATAGTAAAGCACTGTTATGCTTAGATATGCCTACCAGATGGAACTCCACATATGAGATGTCCGGGCAGAAAGATTTGAGAAGGCGTTTTACGCGTTTGATTTGGCACACCCAAATTTTAAAAATGATTTGGGTAATGGTGTTCCTAAACTTACAGATTGGAGTTACGCGAGAAAGTTAAGTAAGTTATTAAAAATGTTTAAGAATAAAACCATTAATGCTTCAGCTACAAAACATGTGACTGTTAACATGTTTTATTCATAAATGATAGATATCTAATCATATAATAGAAATGAAAGATGCAGATCTGGAATCTAAACTTATGGCTGATGCAATGCAGTGTAAATTTGACAAATATTGGGGGAAAAGTAACAAAGGTTTTAATTACATCCTCTACTTTGCAGCTATACTAGATCCTCGGTCGAAATTGGGTGTTTTGACATTTGGATTCAAGTGTATTTTCAAGGCGGAAAAAAAGAAGGAGACAGAAAAGGAACTTAACGAGAGGGTTGGGATAGCTGTTAAATTTATAACAGACGAACTCGAGATAGTTTTTAAGCATTATGAGCGAAATAGTGAAAGGTCAACTTCAAGTCAAGTTTCACAAACGGCAAGTAACATTGAACATTCTACACGTGGATCAAGTGATTTTTTTAGTTGGTATAAATCGGCTGGTGGTTCTAGCACGTATGAAACTAAAACAGAACTTCAAAAGTACGATATCGAGGAGCCTGATTACGAGGGATTTGATATTCTACAATGGTGGAAAGGTTCGTGTTCAAAATACCCGGTAGTAACGAAAATGGCGAAAGGTAGGATTACTAGTTTACTTAATTTACTAATATTATTCTTTGCCTATTAAATGAACTTATCATGCATTATAATATTTCTAGATATACTAGCTATCCCGGTTTCTAGTGTTGCTTCAGAGTCCGCGTTTAGTACGGGCGGAAGAGTTGTGGAACCGTATAGAAGTTCGTTGGCCCCTCTTCTTGTTGAGGCATTAATATGCACGGTGGATTGGATTGGTTCGTCAAGCAAGAAGATAAACGATACTGAAAGCCCGACAGACTTTTGACGATATTGGAAAAGGTAAGTTTTACATTCAATAGACAATTAGACATGTCCTTAGGTACTCTGTTATGTTGATGCGCTTATTTTTATTAATGTATATTCTTTTTTTGTAGAAATTTGTAAGAAATCAGAACCGAGTACCATTAATGCGGAGGTCGAATAAGCAGTGGATGTGGATGAATATGGAAAAGATGAAGTTTGTTCTTTTTAATTTATTATGTGTTTATTTGGATTTTCAACTGTCAAGTCAAGCAACTTTTATTTGGTTCAAGTTAAAAATTGCTAATGTTTTTAGGATACATTGTCATATAATTTGGGTTAATTTGACTTAAATGTTTTTTTTGTGATTTTGGTGCATAAAATCAAATGTTTATGTTTATGTTTATTTGATGTACCGGATTGCTGAAATAATTAATCCTCAAAAAAGAAATCACAGGTTGACCCTCTCAGATTATGTTAACTGAGTAAGTAAACTTAAAAACGAGCATGCATATAAATATTTCTTTAAAACACTAAGTTAGGAAAACTGTAAACATACCAAATATCTAAACTTTATCAAATGTTATATGCTAATTAAATAATAACAATAATAATAATAATAATAATAATAATATAGCATCAGCTGCAACACTAACAAAGAATCAACAGCTGCAAAACTGGTCAAAGTTATTGACTTTCTTTGTAAAAATCTTATCTTAATATGACCATATATCTCACTTTAAAATTCAAATATTTGTAAAAATAATTGAAGATATTAATAATAACGATAACTTATAAACCCAAAATAAACGAAAATCACACCCTATTTAAATATTTTTAAAACAAGTAAGTAAATAAAATGCATAGTTTAACCTAACTAACCCTATTATATATAGATGGTCACACATACATATGCTGGACGATTTTACACATGTATGTTTACAATTTTTCTTTCTTATTATTAATTGAGTTGCTTTCATATGATTAAACCATATATATTTTTGTTAATTCAATAGATATGCCTCCAACGAGGAGAAATATATCTGCAATCTGGTAGGATTTTGAGAGGTTTACCGATGAGGAAGGGAGGAAAACAACAATATGCAAGCACTGCTCAATGGTTTTCAATGCTAACATAGCTATGAACGGCATAGCTTCATTGAAAAGGCATCTTCTTAGATGTCCGCAACTCCCCGGTAATCACGATGTCGAATAAAAGACGGTCGCTACGTATAACTATTGAAAAGAATATGAATGATTGATTTTTTTTCTTTTTTTATTTGTCTGTGTTTGCTACTTGCTAGTTGGTTCTTTTTCGTATTTGTGTTTTGAATTCTTGGTTTGCCAAATAAATATTTGAATTGTTAACCATAATATTGTCATATTTTTAACCATAAATTAGTTACATTAGTTCATTATATCAAAAATTGTTAATCATATATCCAGGAAACAACGATAACAAGCACATGTTCTTTAAGACATTTCATCAAACACTTGGAGGGCATGATAAGAACAACAAATTAAACCTATATTGATCAATTAAGCATCAAACTGAGAATTCATATTGTACTAATTAAGTAAAAAAAGAAAGAATCATGGACAAAATTCAACATATACTTCAAATTTAATAAAAAAAATAATGATATTATGGCATGAAATTGAGTAAAAGTTACCTGATGAAGACCCAATTGTATGTGCTATTCATGTGTCAATTGAAGCGAGTTTGACTCTGCCATTGAATCATATTCGTATCCAGATCTATGAACCTTGATTTGATTGATACACACTGTATTACACAGATCTGCTAATCGTATTCATATGTGCTATTCGGTCCTTTGTTTAATGACCGACAGACCGACATCAGTAGGACCGATTCCCGACCCTAAACAACGGTTCAATATTCGGTTTATGAAATTCTTTTATATTGGTCCTCGGGTCGGTCCAGTCTGTCAACAGGCCGGGTCGGGTTTTTTGATTTGTGCACCCCTACTAACACTTGAACATATTAAACACGCAATGAGAATTCCTAACACTCATGAAAGCAAAATAAAAATTTACCTCTTGGCGTGAAGCTACCCGTAATTGGCAATTATAGTCTCCCTTTACAGTTCGAGTCCAAGTGTTACGGGATGCCCGGATCTCTCGAACAATGGTTCTAATACCAACTTGTAAGACCCCAAAACCTGGGAGTCCAACAGTTGGTAATCACACCATAAAAATATAAATATAAACGTCAAAATTGATTCATTTTATTGAAATAAGTTCAGAGCGTCATGCAGCGGAAAATTTTTCAATAAATCAAATAAGTTAAAACAAATGTCTGAATTATTTAAATAATAAAAGTCTTCGACTAGAAATGCCTCAAATGCTTCGGGTAGCCTCGAGCACGTCCAAGCAGTAAACCATTTCTCCTCAAACCTGAAATCAATCTAACATACACACAAAGTCAGCTTAAGCTGAGTGAGTTCATATTTTTTATAGATAAATTTATTAGAAGTTGATTAATAAAATAATCATACGACTTTTATAAAAAAATATAAACAAGAGAAAATACTCTTTTTCCTCAGTAACACGGGCCCCCTCACCACAAGTCTCTAACACGAAGTCCAAGACTCGAGTAACATCTTGCCCAAGGACAGTTAAACTGTTAGGGGACTTCCTCACCTTAACCTGCCAAAAAAGGGGGATAAGGAATTTTACCCTCTATTTGAACCGGTCACGGCTTAACAAAAACTTTCACATCAATGGCCACACACACATACAAAACATCAACCAAATAAATCCTCAAGCATAGACAACACGTAAATATATATATATATATATACACACACACACACACGCATTTATAGAGAAAAGTTAAAATAAGAAGTAAAACTATCCTAAGAAGTGTAAGAAGTGGTTTTTACCCTTAAAAAAATAAAACATACCGAACAAAAAACACTAACAATATCCACCATCAGATGATCAAATCTAACGCCCGATATTACTTCTCACACTTCTTACAAATAACTCACTTCTTAGGTTAGAATAAAAAGTGAGTTATTTGTAAGAAGTGTGAGAAGTAATATCGGGCGTTGGATTTGATCATCTGATGGTGGATATTGTTAGTGTGTTTTATTTTGTTAGTTCGGTGTGTTTTTTGTTTGGTGTGTTTTATTTTTTAAGGGTAAAAACCACTTCTTACACTTCTTAGGATAGTTTTACTTCTTATTTTAACCTTACTCTCTCTCTATATATATATATGTATGTATGTATATATATAAGTTTAAATTCCGGAGAGAAATAATATTTGTGCGAGAAATGAATATGAGCCACTAATTTTGTTTTAGCTTTTAAATATTTAAGAATAAATAAAAAAAATGTAAATGCAACAATAAATTCACTATCTCTCTTTAATTAATACAACAAATATAACCATAATAAATCTCTCTCTAATTAATATATCTAACTAATTTAACTATAATAATTAAAAAGATAAAAACACTAATTTAGTATTATTTTTATTTACACCCTCCTCATTTTTTCCAACAAAAATACAATTTATTCAAATAATACTATTTCTTTATACTAAAAAAATAATTTCTTTCCACTCAATTTATTTGGAAATATCAACGTGTTTTCTAACAACAAATACAAACCATGATATATATTTTTTTCAATTGATATGCCTATAAAAATATTGTCGTAAATATTAATAAAAAATATCATACAAATGTGTCCATTATATATTAATAATAAATATATATCCTACACAAAATTATATAACCTACACTTGTTTTAAGCAATAAAAACGTACAACATACAAAAAAACATACAACTTACATATGTAATTCGACATCAACAATTATATAAACTACACAAGGATACACATATCTTGAACATGCGTAGGTTTATATGTTTTTCGTATGTAGGTTATATGTTTTCTTATTCGTAGAACAAATGTAGGTTATATGTTTTTATGTAGGTTGTATATTTTTTATTTACATTTAATGCAAACATGTGTAAGATAGTTTTTTGTATTATTCATCACAATGTAACTACGTGTTGATAGATATTGATATGTTGAGTTGGAAGAAATTGGTTTTGAATACAAAAAAAAATGTTATAAATGTATGAATAAATTGTATTTGTGTACGATAAAATTTTCGTGTGTAGGTTATATGTTTTCGTGTGCGTGTGTATTTTATTGATGATGAATTTTGGGTGTAGGTTATATGTTGTTCGTTTGTAGGTTATATGTTTTCTTATTCTTACAACAAGTGTATGTTATATGTTTTTATGTAGGTTGTATCTTTTTTGTTCATATATAATGCAAACACGTGTAAAATAGTTTTTTGTGTTATTCATCACAATGTAAGTACGTGTTGGTGAATATTATTATATTGAGTTGAAAGAAATTGGTTTTTGATAGAAAGAAATTTTAATGTATGAATAAACTGTACTTGTGTAGGAATAATGTCAAGAGACAAAAAATAAGTTATAAAAATAAATGAGTTCTTAATATTTTTCAATTATAATAATTTGATTAGTTATGTTAATTAAATAGATAACTATTATGGTTTATTAGTTATATTAATTAAAGAAAGAGAATGCATTTATACTTTCTTTATTTATATTTAAGCATTTAAAACCTAAAACAAAACTAGTGGCTCATATTTATTTATCGTATTTCTCGCAGTAATTTCATTTCTCTCATGAACCATCCCATATATATATATATATATATATATATATATATATATAGGATTAGGTTCGTTTCAGAGTGATTTTTAATGCGAGAAGTACGAGAAGAGGTTTTAACCAATCATATTATTTCTTTTATATTTTTGAATTATTTAAATACAATGGTGTAATAGTAAAATGACAAAATTTATTTTTGAAAATTACACACACAAGTTTTTTAATAATTAACTTTATTATTTATTTTTATTTATAATATCGTAACATATTTTCTAACATTTTTAAACAAATCTAGTATATTATAATAAAACACGATGATGTGAAATCAGCTTTTGTTTTATCTTCTTTTTGTTACTTGCTTTATTATTTAATTTTTACTTCTTTTTCTCCTATTTTTTATTCATTAGTTTTGACATGTATACTTCATGGCCCACTAAAAAAATATTATTATGATCGTTTTGGGTTAAAAATATATCACTGCACAATCAACATATATCTATGTTGGGATAAGAAAATGACTAAGGAAGATTGGAATCTTCTCAACCTCATTGGAAAATGGCTAAGTATGAAAACCGAGCAAACTTAGGCATTCGAGCAAGCTTAAACTTAGTCAAGCAAGGTATTTTGCCCAAAGGAGCAAGGTTATCTCTTGAAGTCTTCAAAGTGTTAGTTCGATCAAGCTACACTTCATCAAGCAAGGTTGTTCTTCAAGTCAAGCAAGATTGGTTTCAGAGCAAACCCTTGACTAAACCAAGCTAAAACCAAGTAATTTGGTGGATCGAGCAAGGTTTGATAATAAACAGTCTTCCAAGAAAACTTGAAGGAAGTTAATGAAGAAACTACTCTAAGGACTTCCAATGAGAAAGGTTCAACCTTGAGCAAGCTACAGTGTCACCAACACACTTGAACTTGTTCAAATAAGTTAAAGACAAAAGGTTGAAGGGACCCAAGAAGAACAAGTTTGCTCGTATGATATATATCGAGCAAAGTTTGATATCATCATGAAGATTGAAGTCTGCTTGAAGGATATTTTCTTAGGAAAATATCCTAAGTAAAGCTTACTCGGAGAACTATTCCAAGCACACTTAATGGCTACCAGGTCTGCTCGACAACGAAAAAAGCATGCAAGCTTACTCGAAGACCTGTTTACACTTAGAATATTTTGTGATATGTTTGAATATGTTTATTACCAATCATTAGGGTTTCTAGAAGGAATGCCAGGTGTGCCTATTTAAGGAAACTTTAGGGTATGCCTACGAAAACAGACATAGAACGAATATTGTGATTTGACGGCTGTCTCTTTCTTGAAAATAATATCTTTGTACGGAAAAGCTGCCATAAATACAAACATTCCACCTAGAAACCCTAATCGATTTTCATTGTATCCTTCACAATATTAATGGAAATCTTTTGAGTTACGTTGTGTGTGTGTTACATTTCTGTTCGTTAAGCAATAACTTGAGAATTATTGATTCCGCCTTTGATACTCTTTGGGTTTTTTACAAAAGTAGAACTTCGTAACCTTCTTGTCGACATGTTTGTGTTGGTTACGAAACTGTTTAAGTGTGTGTACAAGTGTGATAATCGGGACTGACAAGTGGTATCAGAGCTTGTGTTGTTGCATTTGTGAAAACTATTGCTGATTTATTGCTGAAAACTGTTGATTTTGAAGATGTAGAATGACGTCAGCTGACAACTGTTCCATTGGTTTGTGATGCCAGCTGCCCTGTTTTTCATTTTTCTCAGATCTACTGTTTTATTGAGGTTTAAAAGTGCTCTATACTCTGATTTACTTTGATTTCTTTCCTTATGTGTCTAGATCTTGTTTTTATCCATCCAGATTCGTCAGATTTGAGGATTATTTCACAGATCTAATTATTTTCAAAAGTTTCTTAAATTTTAAGTAATTTTTCATTTCAAAAACCTTTTAAAAATACCAAAAACATGTCTGGAGTAATGGATGAACAAGAGGTGTCAACTAACAAATTCCAAGATTGTTATGACAGGAAAACTATATTAAGTGGAAGGTTCTGTTTGAGGCTACTATGTGCTATAATGATGTGGAAATGTGGAACTCGATCAAAAATGGACCATATGTCCCTGATGACACAATCAATAATCAAACTGTAACAAGAAAAATAAAGATGATAGAGCATTGTCTATGCTGAAACATGGTCTGTCTTGGGAAATTTTGACTAGTGTGGCTCATTACACTACTGCAAAGGCCATGGTTGATGCCATTGCATAAATGTTTGAGGGAAACACTAAGCTTAAGGACATCAAGAAGGACAGACTGAAGCAACAGTTAGACAGATTCAAATTCAATGAAGGTGAAAGATTGAAATCTGTCTTGCAGAGGTTTGTTGCCATTGTGAATGAAATCAGAACCACCGACCTTGCAATAACATATTTTGATCTTAACAAGAAACTATTATCATCTTTGTCTGGAGAATGGTACACTGCAAGCAAATTCATCAAGGAAAAAGTCAATTTCCCAACTTTCAAGCTTGATGATGTTATTTGTTTTCTGCAAGCTGCTGAGCATGAGATGATAGAGAACAACATGATTATGGAAGACAAGCCAAGCTTCCAAGTAGCTAATGCTCTTATTGCACCTATGGGGAATCTGTCTACCAAGAACCAACAACAAATTCCTATAATTGAAGAACCAAGTGAGTATGGTGGTGAAACACCAAGAGTGTTTGTTAGTGGTCAGTTATGACAATCAAAATAGACTGTCAAGATTCAATGTTCAATTGATTGATGATAGTGATACTTCATCGGTGGCTAGTGGACATGCTCCCTATGTTTCTGGAAATGTCAACAATGGAAATGAGTATCAAGCTCTCTTCTCTATGTTTAATGAATCTTATAGTGCATTTGTGGAAAAGAATCTGATTCATACAAGTGTAGTGCAAGAAGACCTTGAGCAGATTGCTGCTGATGATTTAGAAGACATGGATCTTAAGTGGCAAGCTGCAATGTTAGCCTTGAGGAGTAACAGACTGTACTATAGAACTGGAAGGTCTTTGGTCCAAATGACAGAATAGGTTTTGACAAGTCAAAAGCCATTTGCTATAACTGTCAACAACCAGGACACTTTGCAAGAGAATGTAACCAGCCTAGACAATTCCATAACAACAATCAACAAAGAAATCAGTTACAATTCCAAAACCAGAATCAAGGTCAACAAAGGAATTTCAACAACAACATCAATTTTCAACATCAAAATCATCAACAAGTGATCCCACAACAAGTCCCTCCACATGTCCTGATAATCAAAATAGTAATACTGCCAATCAGCCAAGAAATCAAGTAAATGTTGCTTTAGCTCAACCACAATAAGATCGTGTGTTTGATAAAAGTAATCATGCTGAGGATATTAAGAAGAAAAATGTGGCATTCGTGGCAAAGATTGAAAATGAAGCTGAGTCCTCTTCATCTCAGGTACATTCAAAACCCACGAATCTTGAATTACTTGAATTGAATTATTCTTTGAGAAAGACAATTGGTAATTTGCAAAGTGAATGTTTCAAGAAGCAAAGCATGACAAATGTGTATGAAAAAAGTGAGTTGACCTATGAAACCAAATTAAAAGTTTAGAACAGGACTGTACGGACAGTTACAATCTTCAGTCAATATACACTACTGAAATTAAAGAATTAAAGAAGATGTATCCTGATGAGAAGTTGAATAATACTCAACTTCAAGTTGAAGTTGATTTCTAAAGAATTTGGTGTCAACTGGAAATATTTTTGGAAAATTGAAAAAGATCAAGGAGGAAGATAAGTACAAAGTTGTCCCTCCACCTTTCAATGATAATTACTCGTTGGAAGTGAATAAGGAAAAGAGAAGTGCTTACCTTGATCAATTCAGAGAAGTGTTTGAAGATAGAAAGGACTTTATTGAATATTATAAGTTGGTTGAGGTTGATGACAAGGGAGAGTTTGTGATGAAGGCTGTTGAGACAAAAGTTGAAAATTCTGTTGGAATACAAGTGTCTTTAGATGATGAAGACTGTGATTTATTGGATATAGATGATTTGAGTGACTCAAGTGACCAGAGTTCAAGCTGTGACAGATTAAAAGAAGAAAGGTGTGAACAAAATTCAAAAGAAATGATCCCTCCATTACCAAAGATCACACCCAAAATGAAGAAACACCATGAACAAATAAGAAGGGAACACAAATCATTTGATATGTGTGGTGGATCAAAGGAAAAGAAGAACATTATAATTTCAACATACAAAGTGCCACAGAGAAGAAAAAAGTGTCAAAGTAATCAAGAAATTTGAAGAAGTAATGAAGAATGATGATCTATTTTTCCTATTTATCCAGTTTTCTCCAACCAAGAGTTGTTTGATGTTGGAGAAGTGGAAAACATGGATGACTACCTTAGAAGATGGTCAAGACCAAGAACTTATGAACCAATCAAAATGGAGAAAATCAACTTTGTGAAAAGTATTGTTGAAGGAAGAGATGTCAAGAGTGAAGATCTCATAACTTTTGCAATCAACTTTGATGGTCTAATTACTAACTAAACGACCATTGGAGTTGATCCCCCAAGACCAAGTAAAATATTCAAGAGAGGAAATTCAAGTGAAAGTTTTAAAGGAAAACTGTGGTGTAAAATTTGTGATGTCTATGGTGACCATACTGACTCGTGTCAAGAAAGGTTCTCTCCTGAACCATTCCATGTACCTTATAGCACAAAATTTGGTCAAGATTTTGGGTTTTATAAGAAAAAGTACAATGAATACTAGGGAAAAGGCAAGAAGAATATTGATGAAGGAATCCAGTGCAACAATGAAGTGAATGCAATATGAATGACAAGAAAAGAGAACTGAATGACAAGAGAAAGGCTCCAAAGTTAAAGAAACTAAGCAGATCCCAATCTGTTAAGTCACAATCATCTAAAAAATCTGATGACTCTAAAAGGTCAACAGTTTGTGAAAAGAAAAGCAAGCCTTTGAAGAAACTTCTCACCAAAAAGAAACCAATTGCACTTAATGGTGATGAGAAGTTTCTATTGAAAAATGGTTTTGAATCACATGGATTTTTTGTGGAAACCAAGGTCTGAAGCACAAGTGATAGTGAAAGAAAGGGAATTTGTCATTGAAGAATGCACAAGCATAGTTCCCTATGTTGGAAATCCATTTGAAATTGGTTATGAATCTGATGATTCATGTGAAATAGTTTATGAGGACCCCCCAAACCAAATGCAACAAATGTCAATGTTGCTAATAATTTGCAAGCTGAATCAGCTTGTACTTCATCACTTAACTGATCTATATTTCTTTGATATGTGCAGGAACAGTCCACCCAAATGAATGATGTATGGTACTTAGACAGTGGATGTTCCAGGCACATGACTTGTGACAAGGGGTCATTGGTAAACTATGAAGAGAAATTTGAAGGACCAGTTGCATTTGGGAATGATGAAAATGGAGGGAAAAATTTGGGGAAAGACATTCTTACAAATGAAAAAGTATCCTTTGACAAGTTCTATGTGGAAGGATTACAATATTTTTTGAGCATCTCTCAAATGTGTGATAAAGGTTATAAGGTTGGATTTGATGATTCACACTGTTTCATCCTCAAACCTGAATTTGTAATTCCTCCTGATATGATCATGATAGTTGCTCCTAGAAATGGAAACTTATATGAATTAAGAATGAAAGATGCCATTTCTAGAGGTGGAACCTGTTTTGTGTCCAAAGCCACTGAAAATGAAACCAAATTGTGGCATAGAAAGCTTTGTCATGTAAACTTAAAGAACATGAACAAACTTGTTAAAGGTGAACATGTCATTGGTTTGCCTACAATGGAGTTCAAATTGGATGACAAATTTATTTCTTGTCAAAAGGGAAAGCAACACAAATCATCCCACAAAACAAAAATCATAAACTCAATTGATCAAGTACTTGAAATCCGTCACATGGATCTCTTTGGTCCTGTGAGTGTTTCTGGTATTGGAAAGAAAAAATACTGTTTGGTGATAATAGATGATTTCTCAAGGTACATATGGGTTTACTTTCTAAACTCAAATGATATATACATGTGTTAATACATGTATATAATGAAAGTTTGCTTGTGTTAATAGATGTCACTCCTGTTCTGATTATCCTTGAATACGATTCTGATTGCTTTTGTTAAAACTGTGATTTGTTTCAAACGTGTGTGCTCAAATGAACATTTTTCAAAGAAGTTTTTAGAAATGAAATAATTTTTGACAAACTGAGCAAGTTGATGGTGCTGAGATATGATAAGATTATTCAGTTCAAGCTTTAAAGAATCTTAAAAGGTTTTCAATGAAAATTGATCCAACCTTTTGGGAAATGATAGTAGATTGATTATTTATACCAATCATATGGATTTAATAGGCTAAAAAGACTATTAGTACAATCATTGATATGGTTGCTTTCCATGATGTGTAAAAACTGAGGTGATATAAACATAATGAATACGCTAAGATTAATGTGGATATACATTGTTGAATATGCATGTTTCAAGATAAATCTCTCCGGATGATAGGCAGAAAAGTGATTATCGAGTCATACACGAGCCTGTTGGTATTTGGTCACTCAAAATGAAGCATCTTATATATGACAAAGAACAAAAATGAGCAAAATGATTATAAATCAACCAAAAGTTGATAAAAGTTCAAAATTTTGTAAAGTTATCAAACACGAGGGTTTAAACTAGAACTACAGAGGTAGGGCGTCATTATAAGTCCTAAACACCTTGACTGTAAGGCTTGTTAGTCCATATTGATATGTAAGTCCAACGTTCAACCTCACAAGTTTGAAAAGTATTGAAATGAAAGATTCAAAACTAATTTATATGTTTTGTCGTAAAATTTATTTTGAACAAATATCATAGGGTTGAAGTCAAATTGGGTGATCTGGAGAAAGCCAAATAAGCTTTGAGAAGAGATATGAAACATCATAGTGCAATAATTGTTATCCATTTTTGTATGCAACTAATTGAACCTTAAGCATATCACCATATCAATGAAATTCATGCTAAGTTTATACCTGCTATTAACCTGCCTTTTATGTCATAATGATGCTGAGAATGAAGTACTAAAAGGTGACTTAATCAATATGATCCCATGTTGAGATCTTTTCATAAAAAGAAAAGGATTTGAAAGGAATAAACTGAAATTTGATCTCATTATGCACCACTTGCTCTTAAACTGTGAACTTAACTGAGAAAACTATTTGAAAGATGGTTTAAGTCAAAAAGTGTTGCATTTTCACCTTGAATATGTCTGCATATGTTTTTCGAGTATACTTGGTTGTTTTACTTAAACTTTAACTCATTCGAGCATACTTGTTCCTTATTTGTCCTTAAAATGATTATTCATGTATTATCAAGTAAACTTTGATGATTATGTTCTTTTGAGTAAACTTGGTTGTTTAGAAGGTCATCTCATTCAAGCACACTTGATGCATATGTGATATAAATGTCTGAATATGCTTTAAATACTTGTTTCGTGTAAACTTGGGTGCTTTAGTTGAAATCTGTGTTTGTCAAGAATACTTCATGACTTTGGATTAAATTTGTTTTTCTGAAATTACAAGTGTTTTCGAGTAAACCTTGTTTATCGAGCAAACTTGATGCTTAGAACACACTTGTATATTAATACAATAGTCCAAGTGTTCTCCAAGCATACTTGTACATTCCAGAAGCTTTCGTGCAATCTTTACTTTCCGAGTATACTATACACTTTGAGCACGCTTGTATATCAAAATAAGGATAAGAAGTCTTCTCAAGCATACTTTGCACTCTTGAAGTATTGCCGAGTAAACTTTTCTTTGAAATTTATCTAAATGTTTATTTATGATAGTTAACTTTTTTGCCTTTCTAAGTACATTCGAGTAAGGTTTGCATTGATAAGGTATTCGATTAAGGTTGACATTTAGAAATGTCTCTAAGTTACTACTTTGGGATCTTTATTGATGTCGAGCAAGGTTGCCTATTTGATCTATTATACTTGATTATTTAACTTGTGATTAATTTCTCGAGCAATCTTGTATATTCGAGTAAGATTCCTTCATTTTATCCACTTAGTTTATTTTAAATACCTGAGCAAACTTTGGGACGTGCAAGCTTTGGAAATACACTTTATCGAGCAAGCTTTATGCTGGTACATTTAAACTTGGGTTTTTGGCAGTATTCTTGTGCTAAACGACAAAATTCATTTAAAACCCACTTTCAAATGTGCACAACGTACACTATAAAGGGGGTCTTAGAAAATTTTTTCATTTCACCTCTTTCCCTCTTTCTCTCTTGCATTATTGCCAACTTGCTCGTTACCCAGAATCTCAATCGTATACTAAATTTCCAAACCTAAATTGGTCATCCAACTAAATCCAACTCGATAAGCATCAATTGAATGATTTCCGACACTCATTATATGAGTTTAGGGCTTCAATTTCATGTTTACTTACATCTCTGTTTTATGTGTAGGTTACTAATTTGTCAAAGAATAGGTTCTTAAAGACTATCATTAATTTCTTCTTCAAATATAGGTTAATACATGATAAAGTTATGAACTTTAATGACTAGCCTTTACTTTGAATGTATTCTTGTTTGTGATTGTCCAGAAATGGTGTATCCGTTCAAGAAGAAGCATAACATGTGCACTTTTATCCAAGTAACAGAGGAGAACAGGCTGATGGAGTTAATGATTCGGTGGCTACTTTGCTCGAATCTTCGGTTCTCTCTCACTGAAAACCCTATCATATATAGAAACCACCATTTGGATTTTTGGAACTCTGCTAAGTTGGAAGATGATGAAAATGGCAGAAGAATTGAGGCCACTGTAGCTGGCCATGAGATCGAGATCACTGAAAATCTGATAAGGGCTAGTCTCCAACTGAATGATGATGTGAATGATCCGATATCCTTTACTACCCAATGAATTTTAAGGGTTTTCTAGGAGACAATGGGGTATCAAGGAGATGTGCATGAATGACAGTTCAAGAAGGGGATGTTTCCAATTTTGTACAAATTTCTTATACACCATATTATACAGGGTTTCATACCAAGGAGGGGTACCTGAATCCTCATGAGCAGAGAACATGCCAATGATGGAGGAATTTGAATTGAAAAAGAAGCTTGATGAGGAGAAATGGGAGATTGATCAGGAAGTAATTGAAGGGTTGCTAAGGTTGCAGCAGACTGAGGAGGCTGACAACTCTCTAGAAATGATCATATATAAATTCCAGCAGCCCAAATCCCCTGAAGCAAAAGTAAAAACTCCTGAACCTGAACTAATGATACCCATTGCTAATTATGAGCCTGAAGTTGAAAATACAGATAAGCAGCTGGTACCTAACATTGATGGCAAGAAAATTCAAGATGAGATGGTGAAAAAGTCCAGTGAAATGAAGCATTAGAGTCTATTTAATGAAATGAAGAAGGATGAGAAGAGTTGGCCTGCAGATCTGTTGAGATATGCCAGAAGAAGAAAAAGATTTGGTGCTGAAAAAATTCCAGAGGAGGCCATGCCTAAAAGGCAGAAAAAGGTTATTAATGTTGTACCACTCTAAGCACTAAAACCTGTTGAACATATGGAGAATGAACCATAAATTGATGCACTGATTGACTTATCTGATGTTGAAGATGAAAAGGCTCCTGACTCTCATCATGTGGACATGACTGAAATCCATAGAGAGAATATTCAAACAATGCTTGATGATGCTAAAATGGAAAATCCCAAAATTAAAAGTCTAATGCATTATGGATATGAATTTGAAAATCTGGCATTAATGACTGATGATGAGTTGGATTATCTACTTGTGGAGAAGGTAAAAGAACTCATGAAGATAAGGGAGAAAATGAATAAGAACACCCAAAGATATCTAGCTTATCTAAGGCTTCACAATTTCTATGACAAACAATTAAGCCACATGAGCTATGATGGCTTGAAGGTGTATACAAATCAACTAAGGAGAGAATTGAAAGGAAGAAGGAAAGATTGAAATAGAAAGCTGCTGATGAGAATGTTGGGATGAGGAAAAGACATAAGGAAGATTGGAATCTTCTCTACCTCCTTGAAAATGGCTAAGTATGGAATCCGAGCACACTTAGGCCTTCCAACAAGCTTATACTAAGTCTAGCAAGGTATTTTGCTATCCCGGCAAAGTTATTTTCTAGAATTCCTCTTAAGTGATAGAACGAGCAAGGTTCACTTTATCTAGCAAGGTTGTTCTTCAAGTCAAGCAAGGTTTGTCTCGGTGCAAACCCTTGACTAAACCAAGCTAAAGCTAAGTATTTTGATGGATCTAGCAAGGTTTATTCATAATAAACAGTGGTCCCAGCAAGCTTGAAAGAAGTTGATAAAGAAATTACCTAAGGACTTCTAACGAGCAAGGTTCAACTCAAAGCTAGCTACAGTGTTACCAGCACACTTGGGTTTGTTCAATAAATTAAAATTAACAACAAGTTGAAGGGATCTGTGAAGAAAAAGTTTGCTCGTATGACTTTATTGAGTAAAGGTTGATATGGTCAAGAGGATTGAAGTCTGCTAGATGAATATTTTCCAAGGAAAATATTCTAAGTAAAGCTTGCCCGGAGAAATGTACCCCAGCAGACTTAATGGTTACCAGGTCTGCTCGCTAAAGACAAAAGCTGCAAAGCTTGCTCGAAGACCTGTTTACACTTAGAATATTTTGTAATACGTTTGAATATGTTTTGTATCAATCATTAGGGTTTCTATAAGGAATGTCAGATGTCAGGTCAGGCCTATAAAAGGAATAATTTAGGGCACGCCTATGACATACCTTACACACAAAACACACCTGATTGTGAATTGACGGCTGACTCCCTCCTGTACGGAAAGCTGCCTAGAATCCAAACATTCCACCTTGAAATCCTAATTGAGTTTCATTGTATCCTTCATAATATATATGGAAATCTTTTGAGTTACTTCGTGTGTTTGTTACCTTTGTTTCTGTTGAGCAACATATAGAGTGTTATTGATTCCGCCTTTAATATTCTATTGTTCTTAACAAAAATAGTAAGTCGTTAACCTTTTTGTCGACACTTATGAGTGGGTTACGATAGTGAGTGATTGAGCTGTAGAGTGTGCTATTCGGGACCGACAACTGGTATTAGAGCTTGTTTATGCTATTTTTGTGAAGAACTGTTGCTAAATATTGCTGATTTTGAAGACGAAGAGTGACGTCAGCTGACAACTGTTACATTGGTTTGTTACGTCAGTTGCCCTGTTCTTCATTTTTCACAGATCTACAATATTTTTGAGGTTTAAAAGTGTTTTCTTACCTAGATTTACATTAAAGTTGTTTCATTTATTAATAGATCTTGTTGTTATCAATCCAGATCTATCAGATATAAGGATTTAGTCCGCGGATCTGATTATTTTTCAAGTTTGCTAAGTTTTAAATTTCATAAAATTTTCTAAAATACCAAAAAGATGTCTGGATCTATGGATGAGCAAGAGGTTTCTATTAACAAGATTCCTAGGCTGTACGGACAGGAAAATTACATCAAATGGAAAGTGCTGTTTGAAGCTACAGTTTTCTATAACGATGTTGAGATATGGAACTCAATCAAGAACGGGCCTTATGTTCCCGATGGCACAACAAACAATCAAACTGTTGAAAGAGCCATGAAAAAGAAAGATGGCAGAGCCTTAGCTATGCTGAAGCTAGGTTTATCATGGGAAATTCTGACCAAAGTGGCTCATCAAACAACAACAAAAGCAATGTATGACGCTTTGTTAGAGATGTTTGAAGGATATAAAGAAAGAAAGGTTATAGCAACAACTTGACCATTTCAAGTATATGGATGGTGAAAGATTGAAGTCAATATCAGAAAGGTTCTTGACTATTGTTAATGAGATCAGAACAACTGATCTTCCTCTCACAGACTTTGATCTGACAAGGAAATTGCTATCATCCTTATCAAAATAGTGGTATACTGCCAGCAAATTCATTAAGCAGAAACCAAAATTTTCAGAACTTAAGCTTGATGATGTGATATGCATCCTGCAAGTAGCAGAGCATGAGATGATTGAAAATGAAATGATCAAAGAAGGCAGACCAAGTTTTCAAGTGGCCAATGCACTCATTGCACCCATGGAGAACTTGTCTACAAAGAATCAATAACAAATTCCTATAATAGAAGAGCCTAGTGAGTTTGGTGGTGAGACACCTGTGTTGTTGGTAGTTCAAACAATAAGGGTGGACAATCAAGATTTAATGTCCAACTAATTGATGATAATGATACATCCTCTATGGCCAGTGGGCATGCTCCTTATGGTGGTGGTAATGGGAATCATGGGAATGAATACCAAGCACTATTCTCAATGTTTACTGAGTCATATAATGCCTTTGGGGCTAAGTAGAGGACCTTGAGCAAATTGATGCAGATGACCTAGAAGACATGGATTTGAAGCGGCAGGCTGCTATGATAGCTTTGAGAAGCAAGAGACTCTATTACAGAACAGGGAGATCATTGGTGTCTGGGCTCAATGATAGAATTGGATTTGACAAATCCAAAACTATCTGTTACAACTGTCAATTGCCAGGACACTTTGCTAGAGAGTCAAATCAGCCAAGGCAACTCCAAAACAACAATCAAAGAAACCAATTTCAGTATCAAGGACAGCAGAGAAACTACAACACCAACAACAAATTTCAACAACAACCATATAAGAGGAACAATCAAATCCCTCCACAAGCTCTCGTTAATCAGAACAGAAACAATGCAAATCCTCCAAGAATCCAAGGGAATGTTGCATTAGCTGCACAAAAAGAAGAAGGTGCATTTGATTGGAGCAATCATGCTGATGATATTGGAAAAGCCAATGTAGCACTGATGGGAAAGATAGAAAATGAAGAAGAATCGTCTTCATCTCAGGTACATTCAAATCTCTCAAAACTTGAATTACTTGAAATGAATGAATCATTGAGAATAGCAATTGGAATGCTGCAGAGTGAATGTTTTAAGAAACAGAGTATGATTAATGTTTATGAAATAAGTGATTTGACCTATGAGTAAAGGATTAAGAGTTTGGAACAGGATTGTATGGATAGTTACATGATTCAATCCAGATATGTCACTAAAATAGAAGAGTTTAAGAAGATGTATATGAGTGAAAAGTTGAAGAATACTGAACTTCAAGTTGATAATAATTTCCTAAAAAATTTAGTTTCAACTGGAAATATCTGTGGGAAGTTGAACAAGATTAAAGAGGAAGACAGATACAAGGTTGTTCCTCCACCTGTCAATAACAATTATTCATTGAAGGTTGAAAAGAGGAATGCATACCTTGATTAGTTTAGAGAAGTGTTTAAAGAAAAGGAAGAGTTCATTGAAAATTATAAGCTAGTGGAAGTTGATGACACGGGAGAGTTTGTTATGAAAGAAGAAGTGGATGATAAACAGTGTGGTGAAAGCTCAGTTGGTACACAAGTGTTTGAAGATGACTTTGATGAGGAATTGTTGAATAGAGATGACTTAAGTGAGTCAAGTGACAAAAGTTCAAGCTGTGAAAGTTTGGAGAAGGGAAAAAATGGTAAAAAGGAAACAAAGAACAAAATCCCTTTGCTACCAAAGATAACACCAAAGATGAGAAAACATCATGAACAGATGAGAAAAGGACATGTGTCATTTGACATATGTGATGGATCAAGAGGCAAATATAATTTAGTGAAACCTCCAAGCAAAGAAGTATTAAAGGAGTCAAGGGTTAAGAACAAGAAGAAGACTGAAGAAACTATCAAGAGTGATCAGTTTATTCCTATATACCCTGTTTTCTCCAACCAAGAGTTGTTTGATATTGGTGAAGTAGAAAGTATGGAAGATTATGAAAGAAGGCAGTCAAGGTTCAAAAACAATATAGAAGATGAACCAATGAACTTGGAGAAGATAATCTTTGTCAAGAGTTCAGTTGAAAGGCAAGACATAAAAATTGAAGAATTTGTACCTTTCTCAATTGATTTTGATGGTCTCAAGACTCAAAAGACTATTGGCATTGACCCACCAAGGCCAAGTGAAAGATTCAAAAAGGGGAAGTCAAGTGAGAGCTTCAAAGGAAGAGTGTGGTGCAAACATTGTGATGAATATGGACATCACACAGATTCTTGCCATGAAAGATTTACCTTCAAACCAATTGATGTTCCAAATTCAACAAAGTTTGGACAAGACTTTGGATTTTACAAAAAGAAGTATGATGAATATTTGGGAAAGGCAAGAAGTTATCTGATGAAGTTGTGGCCAATGTTGAAGCCAAGGGTAAGAAGAAAATTGAAACTGTTGATAAGAAAGTAAAGAAGAATTTGAATCAACAAGAGAAAAAGAAGGATCCAGTGATCAAACAACCTATCAGAGTTAACCCTGACAAGGCTGCTAAAGGTGTGAAATCTGTTGAACGTGGAAAGTCAACAGAAAGTAAAGAGATAGTTAAAAAGGAAGTTTTCAAGGGAAAGAAATCAAGAGAATTGAATGGTGATGAAAAATTATGTTGAAGCATGGTTTTAAGCCACAAGGATTTCTTTGGAAACCAAGAAATGAAACTCTTATGACAAAAGAAACACAAGTGACTTATGAAACATTTGTAACAAGTATGAAGAATTAGTATGTCATTGAGGAATGCAAGAGCATAGTTCCATATGTGGGAATGTCATATGAAACTGGCTATGAGAAAGATGATTCTGTTGAATCATGTGAAATTGTTTATGAGGACTCCAAACCCAATGCAACATTTGTTCATGTCACTGATGATTTGCAAGCTGATCTAGGTTGTACTTCATCACTTAACTGATCATTTTTCTTGGATTTGTTCATGTATGGTATATCGACAATGGATGTTCCAGGCACATGACATGTGACAAGAGGTCACTGGTGAATTATGAAGAGAAGTTTGAAGGACCTGTTGCATTTGGAAGTGATGAGAATAGAGGAAAAATTGTGAGGAAAGGCATTTTGACAAATGGAAAAGTTTCTTTTGACAATGTATTTTATGTGGAATTATTACAATATAACCTTTTGAGCATTTCACAAATGTGTGATAAAGGATGTAAGGTTGTTTTGATGATTCCCACTGTTTCATCCTCAAACCTGAATTTGTAATCCCTCCTGATATGATTATGATGATGGCTCCTAGAAATGGAAACCTGTATGAATTGAAAATGAAAGATTCTTGTTTTTATTCATATTTTGATTTTGATTCATGGGATTAGTATCCAAATGATTGGATCATACAAATAAATAAATTATGATCAAGTTTGATTGTTTAAAAGAAATTTTGTGTTTTGTTATAAAAGAAAAGATGGAATCCTTTGGTATATAAATGTTATTTTATAAAAATTGGTATAATATTGGAAACCATGAGTTTTATTATAGAAAATGGTTCCTTGGTGATTTATAAAAGAAAAGATGGAATCCTTTAGTGATCTAAGAATCATGATTTTTGTAAGTTTTGGTTTGGATATGCTTGTTGACAGATATTGTGATTTAGATTGTTAGATGTATAACTTGTTGATACGGTGGTGTTTTTGATTGCATTTTGATGCTAAGGTTAAGTACTTTGAGTCTTGTTTTCAAAAAGTCATAAATCATAATTTTTGGATTTTGTTTTACTAGTTTTTATTAATTTACAAAATCGGGTTGCAATTCTGATTGAAAAAGAAATTTTCTGAACTGTGTTGTAAATTGTATAACTTGTGATTTAAAATAGATAATTATGTGATCCCATTTCTGTAATTTCATATATTGAAGTAGGAATCTAATACAATTGGTCTTGCATCAATTGGACACATACGAAATTTTTGCAAACATTTGTATTCTGTTGTGTTAATAAAGAGATTGAAAATAGGTTGCTGTAGAGTATGAATTTTCTGTATGTTTGTGAGTATTGAAAAATTATAGAAAAAATGTACCTGGTACCTAATACCTGAAGGTACATGTGGGAATTATTTGGTAATTTATTTACATGTTTTGGTTGGTTGGAAAAATCAGTTTTGATGACTTAAAACTTGTTAAGATTGATCTGCATATTATTTAGCAAAGATAATTGTAGTTTGTAATAGAATAGTTGTAGTAAGTTGGATTTTGACTTTATGGGTCAACTTAGAACTATTTGACTAAATGTTTAGTCTTACTTGTGAAGTACTGAAAGTGGTAAAAGTTGGACTTAGTCATAGGATTGTATGAAAAGTGGCTACGTGCACATTACATGATTGTTGTTAACTTGCGACTAGGAATATCATATAATTATTCTAAGTCTAGATAATTGGTCAAAAGTCATCAACGGGCCGTCGGTCAACATTTTGGTCAACGGTCAACAAAACCCAAATTTTAGTCTTCGTCATCGAGACTTGGACTTTTTAGTCAAGGGTCAACAACTTGGACCTTTTGGTCAAAATCAAATTAAAAGTCAAACTTTGGTCAAAGACAACGAAAAGTCAAACTTTGGTCAAAGTTCTAATAAAAAATGGGATTGTTTGGATACTAAGGGTTCTAGGGATCGCTTAGCAAATACTTATAGTGATTGTATGATTTAGGCACTAGAACAACTTTGACTTAAGCAGTTGACTTTCATTTGAACAGCATTCGAAGTGAGTTTCACTGCCCCTCTTTTTACTTACTCCTTTTAGGGAAGAAAGCATGCATACAAAACTTTTGGATATTGTAGACTTTGTTTATACCTCATATGTACATAGTGAACTTAAACTGAAGTCCCCCATACACATTGGGCTTTTAACAATTGTAAATTGGCTGGGTAATGAAATGTAGTACTACTGGGTTTGACGAACCCCCTCGGGGCTCTCGGGAGAGGGATTCGTCGGGTGTCTTCATTTACTAGAAACGCAATATGCACTAGTCTTATATTAGACTCCGTGGGTGGCAAACAAACTAACAAGTCAGCCTCGGTCACAATGGAACTTACACTAATGTAACATGATTACTAGCCTAATTAACTAGTGGTATTACTAATGCATACATTATCCATACTTTCACTTACAATGTTTACTTACTTAATGGTTTGTTTGACAAACTTGTTTTTAAACTCAAACCTGTGAACTCACCAACCGTTGTGTTGACCCGTTTAAGCATGTCTTTCTCAGGTCGCTAATATCAAGTGCACGGATAGGAGTTGCGTTCATGGTCACTCATACACATTGCATCATAACTTAGAACTTTTAAATTAATAATGTTATGGCTTGCGCGTGTTTTGGGCGCCTTACACTGTTTGGTTTTGTTTAGGGATTTTCCCCGCTATGTTACGCTTCCGCATGTTAAAACATTTAGATATTAACACTGAAATGGTTTTCCCAAATATGGGACAATAAAGTCTTTTAAAATATTTAGACGTTGTTTGTTGTAACTAATGATTGAGATCCTGCTTTGTCAAGAGCCTCGCCGTAAAAACCCGCATGTGGAAATTGAGGGTGTGACAAATGGATCAACTAATGCTACACTATATCAAGAACTGGACTCCATAATGAGAACTGCTACTCGCTTACCTCATCTTCTGTCTCATGAGGGGTTTAGCGAGTGGAAGTTCAGATTTGAGAAATACATGAAAATGAAAGATGCCAAGGTTTGGAGAAGTATTATTCGGGGTCCTCAAGTTATCACATACCAACGTGATAATTCTAAAGAGGTTGCTGTGAAACCCGTTGCACTGTATAATAATGATGCTAATTTTGAGAAGGTCGAAGAGGATGACAAGGCGCTTTCTACTTTAACCATGGCACTGTCACCCAAGATTGCTTTCGGATTTAGAGAACTACAGTTTGCTAAAGCTCTATGGGAAGCTTTAATTGAGGTGTATGAAGGTAATGTAGATGTGAGAAGTAGTCGTCAAGATCTCCTACGACAGAAATTCAACATGTTTAATCACATTCTGGGAGTGTCGTTAGAAACTCATTTGCAGAGATTCATATCTCTCGTGACCGAGATGAGATCGGCTAATATCAGTTCAACTTCTGCTGAAACTAACAATAAACTGATCAATTCTGTGCCTCAAAGTTGGAATATGAATGTTGATGTGATCAAGAAGACAAAGGATCTCAACAAGTTGACTCCGTCAGAAGTTATGGCAATCATCAAAGCATGTGATATGGATGACAAGCAGCGTGCCATAAACCATGCAAACTCTTACAGTGAAGTTGGCTATAAGGTTGCTTCTAACAATGCACTTGTCTCACAAGACAGCTTCTCGATGTTTAAAGCCTCTCAAAGACAGTATACTTAGCAATATCAGCCTCAACCTAGTTTCTCAATGTTCAAGTCTTCTCAGGGTCAATTCTCACCAGCTCTACCACAAACAACTCCTGTGTTCTTCCCACAGTCCGCTCAACCAACTGCTTCAGCTGCCAAGTCCCAGCTCCCAACTGCGTCTTCGAGTCAGTGTCCTAATCAGACTCCATTTATTCCAAAGGAGACTCAGGAAAACATCGCACTAATGGCTGGGTTCATGAATTGCTACAATGCCTTTCTTGCTGGAGATCTGGTTCAGCCAGTGGTAGCCGCTGAGCTAGATCAAATTCATCATGATGATGTAGAAGAGATGGATATATCTTGGCAAATCGCCATGGCTATGTTTTGAGCAAAGAATTTTACTAAAAGAACAGGCAGAAACAACTGGAATGCGCCAGCAAATCAGAAGGTGGGATTTAACAAGGATACTCTAAGTTGTTACAATTGTCACGAGTCGGGTCACTTTGCTCGTGAATGCACTAACCCAGCGAAAAGGAGCTTGTTCTGGTGGGAAATGCTAGAGGAGAAAGTGGGGAAAGTTCGAGTGAAGGTGAAAGGGGTTTGGTCAACAATTCTCCTGAACTGATCAGATGGCTACTCTCAACATAAGTAATCAGACTACAAATTTTGCTCTTGTTGAAGATGCTGAAGAAGAGAATGTTGCTGAGGAACAAGTTAAGGAGCTTCAATTTGCTTTCATGGCTTTCATTCCTTCTAGCTCATCTGAGGTAAGTTCTCAACTATGTTCTCAAGCCTGTATTGATAAAATAGATCTATATAAGCTCCACAATAATAACTTACTTAAGGAAACGGAAGTAGTAAAATCCGAAAATTATAAGCTTAAGAAAAATGAAAAAGCTTTTATAGATAAAATAGAAGCATAAAAAAAGGATTTCTCTAAACTCCAATCAGATTTTAGTGTAAAATGTTGTCATTACCTAGATGCTAAACAGAAAATCGCTGAATTAACTGCTGAACTGGAAGCCTCCAACTTAGAAATTTCAAATCTAACTAATAAATTTGAAAGGGCTGAACTAGAATTTAAAACATAGACTTTAAAACATTCGATGGTTCCAGTAAAATAGTCAATTCAATGATTGAAAATAAATTATGGTGGAAAGAAAATGAGGGTGAGGGTATAGGATACAATCATGTACCCCCATCATACAATGACAACTACACTGGTCTTCCTCTTACCAAAGAGCAGGAAGAAAAGATAAAAGACATGCAGTATGGTAAACCATCTAAAAATGACAAAGCTGATTCAGTAAATCCTACAGCGTCCACTTCAGGAATGAACGATTCTAATGTGTTTGCCTCATATGCAGAGAAAGTAGTCGTTGAGGATTGGACTAATGAGGATGATGATTCATGTGTTTCGAATAATAAAGACATTAATTCTGATGTTTCTTTAAACCTACATGTTTTGAATTCTGTTATTTCGACTGTTTGTGTGGGCTCTGGTTTTAAGAGCAAAGACAATTGTGTGGTTGATTCCGTTAAAACTTTGAAATATGGTGATGTGGTTTTTAATAAAAAAATTTAAAAATACAAAAAATTCTAATAAATACTCACCACCTAAGTTTGTCAAAGAGGGATGCTCTAATGATAAAAAGGTGATAAAACAAACAATATGTTAAGTGGTAAACACCACGCAAAGCGAACTGACTCACACACCAGGTCCAGACAAGGAGTCGACCACAATGAATTTCATATAAAACGTCAAACGTGTTTTAATTGTGGCACTCCTGGTCATATCGCTAGAAACTGTCCACACCGTCCATATGTCCCATATTATGGATTCTATCAGAGGAATATGCCTCGTAGTACCTATCGACGAGACTTCGGGTATCACCAAGAAAATCCCTCTGACGGTTATTGGAACAGAAACAAATTTGGTAGGTTTAGTCCTCATCAGACCAAGCCTAACATGTTTGGTAAGAATAGTAGAAATCGTGCTTCGGTCTCAAAAACCAACTCATTTTCTGAACCAAAGATAGTTAGGAGGACAAATTAATCTGTGTCTCCCACTCGCAAACCAGAGACTAAGTCATCCATTCGTACAAATAACAGTAAATCTTATAATGGTAAACATGAATGGTTGCCTAAGTCTCCGGTGAAAAAGGCATCGAATTCCATATTAGATAATTGGGAAGATATGTCATGGAAACCCGTGACAAGTGTAGATGAATCATGTTTATCCAGTGTTACCATGGACTGGGTACCAAAGTCTAACTGATCTCGCATATCGTGTAGGAACAGCTATGGAGGAATATCATTAGACCTTGGTATGTTGATAGTGGCTGTTCCAGGCACATGACAGGAGACATTTCCCAACTACGCGACATTCAAATCTTTAACGATGGGTATGTTTCATTTGCGGGAGGAGAAGAAGGGAAGATTACGCAGAAGAGTACTGTAAGTAATGGTGTTTTAAAGTTTGAAAATGTTAATTTCTTCTTGAGTTAAAGCACAGTCTGCTGAGTGTCTCGCATATATATGATAAAGGTTTTTCAACCCATTTCACTAACAAAGAGTGTTTCATTTTGAAGCCTGGTAGTATTATACCCGAAGATTGGATTCTTGTTCGATCACAAAGAAAAGATAATGCTTATATGATCGAAATGAACAAAAATGTTCCTGATGAGATAACTTGATTATTTACAAAAGTGTCAGAACATAATGCCATGCTTTGGCATCGTCGTCTTGGTCATGAAAATGTTAAAAATTTAAATCGTCTTGCTAAAAATGACTTGGTGCGTGGTTTACCCGTCAAAGATTTTGTTACTATAGGAAAATGTATGGCTTGTGCTTTGGGTAAACACAATCGCAAATCTCATAAGCCAAAACTGGTTAATACCATTTCATCAGTTTTTCAGTTATTGCATATGGACTTGTTCGGTCCAGTTCATGTTTTGAGTCTTTCTCGCAGCTCTTATTGTCTTGTTATTACTGATGACTACTCACTTTTTACTTGGGTGTTTTTCTTGTCAAATAAGAGTGAAAATGCAGAATTGAACAAACGATTCGTGGTGCTTATAGAGAATCAGCTCAACCTAAAGCTGAAGGATATTCGATGTGACAATGGCACGGAATTCAAGAATTCTAAGCTGAACTACTTTTGTGCCGAAAAGTGGTGCTTCGATAGTACTGTTAAGCTCGGACACCGCAACAAAATGGTGTTGCTGAACGAAGGAGCAGAACTCTTATTGAGGAGGCAAGAACCATGTTGTGTGATTCAAAGCTGCCGTTGTTTTTCTGGGCTGAGGCTGTTAACACGGCCTTCTATGTTTAAAATCGAGTGCTGATCAACAAGTCTCAGATGAAGACTCCCTACGAGATCGTTTATAGTCACAAGCCCACAATTGCCCACTTTCGGGCGTTTGGATGCCGGTGCACCCTGTTGAATCTTGAAACGACTCCAAAATTCGGAGCTAAGGCTGACGATTGTTATTTTGTTGGATATGCTGGTCACGTTGCTTATCGAGTTTACAACAAATCCACTAGGCAGATTGTGGAATCTTATGACGTGCGTTGGCTATAAGAGAATGAGACTGATGCTCACGTTGGTCCTGACTGGTTGTTCGATTATACTGAGCTCTTCAAGCCGTTCAATGTGTTTCCATCTTTTACCACAGAAATATCTAGTGCCAGTACTTCTGTAACCGCTGATGAAGAAGAAGATTCACCTTGTACTTCTCAGATATCTCCGGTGCTGGGTATTGATCCCTCAGAATCTTTGGATGCTACACCGACAACATCAGATTTTCAACCAGAATGTTACCGAAGCTGTGCCTTCACCAGCACCTGTAGTTAATGGTTCAAGAGTTGGGGGGAGAGTCCAATTCGTCAAATCTTCGGAAGCACTCTATTTCCAGATGTTATACCAAATGAAATTATTGCTAGAACTTCGTACTCTCACAATACTACAACTTCTGGATGGAGGAATCCTCTCTCTGAAGGTCTTGAGGATCCAACAAATTTGCCTACTACCATCTCTGTTCCCGAACATCAAATTCCAACAAGAATTCACAGGTGTGTCCACCAGAAGTCAGACCGGACACATCAACAGCTGTTTGTTCTCCTGTTTCATCTCTCAGATAGAACCTATGTCTGTGGAAATGGCACTTCAGGAACCAAGCTGGGTGGATGCTATGCATGAGGAACTAAATCAGTTTGACAAACTCAAAGTTTGGAGGTCGGTCGAGCTGCCAGTTGGAAAGAAAGGGTTAGATACAAGATGGGTCTTCCGAAACAAGCAAGATGACATGAGAGTTATTGTTCGAAACAAGGCATGACTTGTCGTTCGTGGGTTTCGTCAGTTGGAAGGTTTAGATTACACTGAGGTGTATGCTCCCGTGGCTCGACTTGAAGCCATTCGGATTTTTCTGGCATATGCTTCCTTCATGGGTTTCACGGTCTATAGGATGGATTTCAAAACCGTGTTTCTATAAGGAGAAGTTAAGGAGGAGATTTATATGGATCAGCCACTGGGGTTTGTTGACTCAAAGAATCCTACCCATGTCTACAAGTTAGATAAGGAACTGTATGGACTTCATCAAGCGCCTCAGGCGTGGTGTGCAACCTTGACTGCCCATCTTCTGGGTCACGGTTACAAGAGAGGAGCCATTAATCAAACTCTGTTCCTTAAAACCGTTGGGAAAGATTTAATTCTTGTTCAGATTTATGTGGATGATATCATCTTTGGGTCTAGAAGTACTAAGTTGTGTTCCGAATTTGAAGAGGTGACGAAGAAGAGATTTGAATGAGTTCGTTGGGAGAAATGACAACGTTTCTAGGGTTGCAGGTTCGTCAGAGTTCGACAGGGATTTTGTTGCATCAAGGAAAGTATGTTGAAGATATGCTTGCGAAGTTTGAATTTCAAGACTCCAAGAGTGCAACAACTCCTATGGCAGAAAGACCTCTTCTATCTTCTGATCCTGAAGGGAATCCCGTAGATCAAATGTATTATCGATCATTGATCGGATCCTTGATGTATCTCACCGCAAGTCTCCCTGACATTATGTTCGTTGTTTGTCAATGCGCCCATTTCCAGGCTAACCCTAAACTCTCTCATTTAATTGCTGTTAAACGTATTTTTAGATATCTGAAAGGGCAACCAGTTAGGTCTTTGGTATCCCAAAAACTCAGAATTTGATTTATATGCTTTTGCTGATAGCAATTATGGTGGAGATGATATTGACAAGAAATCCACATCCACTGGTTGTCAGTTCTTGGGCGATCGACTCATTTAATGGCAGTGTAAGAAACAACAAACGGTGTCCACGTCCACTACCGAGGCTGAATACGTTGCTGCGTCAGCTTGCTACTCACAGGTTATCTGGATGCAACATCAATTGCTGGATTACGGTTTGGAATTTCTTGTCACTCCGATTTTTTGTGATAATGATGCTGCTATAGCTATTGTTAAAATTCTTGTTCAGCATTCAAAAACCAAGCACATAGATATTAAAATTCATTTATTCGTGACTGTTACGACCAAAAACTGATTCATCTTGAACAAGTTCACACTGATAATAATGTGGCGGACTTATTCACAAAACCGGTCGGAACAGCCAGATTTAATGTGCTTGTGGGGTTCCTTAAAATGCTCCGCTTCGATGATTGAGTATTTTTTAGGTTAAATTTTTACATATTCTAATTTTGCACAAATTTAGGGTGAGAAAAATAAAAAAATTCAAAGAGAGTGTGTGTGTGTGTTTTATTAAAAAAATATATTATAAAAATTTTATTTAATTCATCACTTTCGCTTAAAATTATGTCGGTCCTTCAAGTTTGAAGGACATATACTTGTATATGTTTGGTCATGTCATCTACTTGTAGACATACAGGATAGCCATTCACCTAAAGACTAAAAGCATCTGGTGCGACTGTAATGTGTTGTGTTTTAATTCTTTCACTTAAAATTATGTCGGTTGTTCTAAGTTTAAGGGACATGTATTTATATATGTGTCTGGTCCTGTTAACCACTTGTGGACATACGGGATTGCCATTCACCTGAAGACAAAGAGTGACCGGGGCGACTGAATTTTTAAATTGTCTTCTGTAATTATATGGGAAGTGATATGATTATTCAGTTAACAGCTTTTTAGAAGCTTCAAAATATTTTCAAATGAAAATTGATCCAACCTTTTGAAAATGATAGAAAAATTGATTATGTTTGCCTAACGGGTGAAGTTATTAAGCTTAAAAGGCTCAAGAACAGTCATTGATTTGCATGGTAGCTTTCCATGATGCGTAAAAGTTGAAGTGGTATAAACTAAATATGCTAAACTTACTGTGGAGGGTCATTTTGAAGAAATGTGCATGTCTCCATATGCATCTCTCCGAATGATAGGCAGAAAAGTAATTACCCAGTCATACACGAGCCCGTTAGTGTCTTGATCACCAAAAAAAAAAGATGCTTTGAGTTTCATATATGTATATACATTGCTAAAATCTTGTTTTTTAAAAGCTTAAAGGGTCAAACTAGAACTAAAAGGGTGGGGCATTCAAATAGGTCCTAAACACTCTGAATGTAAGGTGTGTAAGTCCGGACGACTTGTTAGTCTAACGTTCAACCTTAAAGATTAAAAGTTTTCTTGTTATCTATAAAATTTTGATCAAGCACTAGGAGGTTGGAGTCATATTGGGGTGATCTGGGGAAAGCCAAATACGCTTTAAGAAGAGATAAGAGGCAACAAAGGTCCATGAGTGATGTCCATCTAAGATTTGTGCCTAACTGAACCTAACTCGTATCACTAATGCAATGAAAAT
This sequence comes from Bidens hawaiensis, assembly GCF_021521415.1. Classification (NCBI taxonomy): domain Eukaryota; kingdom Viridiplantae; phylum Streptophyta; class Magnoliopsida; order Asterales; family Asteraceae; genus Bidens; species Bidens hawaiensis. The sequence goes on along the minus strand of NW_027492359.1, from coordinate 174,003 downwards.
CATGTTAAGTTTATTATACCTGCTATCAACCTGTCTCTTTATGTCATAATAACACTGAACATGAATCTTTGTGAAAGCATCTTAATCAATATGATTCCATGTTCGGATCTTTTCGTAAAGGCGGTGTTTTTATCAAAACTAAAATTTGATCCCAAAAGTTTGTCAAAATTATAAGATCGAGTGATTAAAGTTTGTTTTATTTATTTTTATTTTATTTCATTTATTTTCACCTCTTAATTACTCTCGTCAAAACGGATGCTATAAGGAATCGTTTTTAAACCTTGGTTCAAGTAACTGTTGGGCTTAAAACCGTTCCAGTCCATGCGGCCCTTAAAAATTGGTTTAAACATTATCACTTGAGCCTGATTACCATCCAGTTATGGGCCCATCAGGGTTTTCGGCCCATCTAAGGAATTTTGATATATATAAAAGGGTTTTCAGTGTATTATTGGCTTCATATTTCAAAACTTATTATATCTCTCCAGCCGAAAATCTTTTGATCTTCCTCTCTAATAAAGATAATCAAGATATTATATTTCAAGTTACCTCATGATCTTTGATTATTAACAGGTAAATAAACTATAAGAGAATCTTATTTCAGCTTATCGTGAACAATGTATGGATGAGTTTGAGGGTTGATTGTCACTCCTGTGATGGATAGTGATTGGGATAGAGTTTGATATGGTCGTGACTTGTGTTGGAATGTATTGAGAGATTCATTAAGTTGCAGGTTTTGTTTTCAATGGTGATTTATTGTTGGAGAAGAAGACTCGTTTCTCGAGGAGAAGTTCAAAGGGTTTCCAGCCGAAATCACATGAATCCTTAGATCCAGGGTTTTCAGGTTATTTTGACCGAAAACGTGTGGTCAAACTAGGAGTTCTCGGTTGACTTGTTGACCTATAACTCCCTTGAATGACCGAGAACTCCTGTTCTCGGTTGGACTGTACAGAAAACCCTAATCAATACCGAAAACTGTGGACAGAGAACTATAACTTGGACCGAAATCTCATTACGTGGACAGAAAACACTCCTTAGGACCGAAATCTAATATAAAAACAATATTAATTTACATTAGTGATCTATATAATATGATATAATCATATTTGGTCCCTGATGTTCTGTAAATTTAATTTATGTCCTTATAATATCAAGTTGTTGATTAAATAAAGTAAATGTTTATTAACTTGACTCGTTTGTTGCAGTAATGGCTGATCAAGCACCCTTAAAGTTTGTAGATACACACAACATAGTTGGATGCTTGTATGATCCACCGTTGGCGCACAAAGAGTTCATATCCATGATCGTGGGGCTTAATACATGCAAAATTTCTCAAGTTATACGAGAAAATCTTGTCATTTGCAAAAAGATGATCACAGAGTTCTGGAACAACGCCTCTATCAATCAAAGAGGTGTCGGGGGGGGGGGGTCGTTACTATTGACTCCATGATTCAAAAGATGTCGGTCGTCATTTCAGAGGCCATTATTCGTGAGGTGTTGTTATTTGGTGATCAACCAGATTATCCAACGAAGTATCCAACTGACACTGTTTCTGAAGTTGCTGTGAAGATCGAATCTCACTCATATTCACTCTTGAAAGGTATGTGGACGGATGAGGTGTATTGGGAGAAAACCTGATTCGATTAACAATCAATAATAGGATGAACAATTGTAATCAAAACACAATAGATAAAACTGGCAGTATGATTTCATTAGTCGAATGATTCTCATAAAGACGAACCACTCATACATACATTCATACATACACAAGAAATATCACCACCCCGGGAGAGCTCATCCCAGGGAGGAGACTCTCTCAAAGGGATAAAACCCTAGATCTCACTCAATAAACAACACACTCACTCATACTAGACAAATGAATAAAAACATCTATTTATACTACTCTAGCATGACTTGGTCTTCAAGCCATCCACCCTTGGTTAAGACAAAGCAATATATTTTTCACCCACAAATAAATTCTATGCGCCGGTCTAAAATATAAGGCCCAACAAGATGGGTTATGAAGGATCCTACCCCCAAGCAATCAAGAAATTATTTCATCCATACTGGAGGTTCTTGATTCACACGTTCTTTACATGTGTGTCAGGACGTAAAGGGGGATCAGACGAGATTAGCCATAATCAGATGTCGGTTGTGGTTGCTCTGATCATGAACTGGAACTATAATTGTTCTAAGTTTGTGTTCGATGAGATGATGAGCAACTTGAAGGGAAAGAAGAAGGAGATGTTTCTCATGTACCCTAGGTTTCTACAGATGATCTTTGACTCCCATTATCCTAATCTTGTCAAAAATCTGTAGAGATGCTAGTTCTGAAAGCCATGGGTCCCAATACCTTTGGGATGATGAAACAATCGAGAAAGGGATCGAAGGTCGTTTACAAAGGCCTTCACAAACTGGTCAAGTTTGGGAAGTTTGCCGAAGCTGAGGCTGCTCCTGCTAGTGCCTTGATTGCTGAGGAGCATGTGACACCTGCTAGGAGGATCACAACTGCGTTTGAGACCATCTCAGAAGATGATGAACCAGAAAGCTCTCCAGTACAACACATGGAGACTGATCACCAAGAAGAAGAAACAGTACCTACTATTGATCAACTAGTAGAATTTGAGAAATTCAAAGACCAGCTCTAGTCGACTGCATTGAAACCACCTAAATCAGTCACTGTGACACATGATGAAGAAACTACTGAAGAACCAGCCACCGATCTTACTCCACGAAAACAAAGAAAGAAATATCCTAGACCTGGTGTGCTGGTTACTGAAACTACACCAACCAACCAACCACCAAAACACGATTCGGAACTTGTTGTTACTCATGCTGATACAAGCTCACCTGTTGCTGAACCTCAAACTCAATAACAGATTTTTGATGATATTGCACAAGAGTTAGAGTTTGAGGCTGATATTCCATCTGTTGACAAGCCATCAGGATCATCTAACCTGAGTGGTCAGTCAAGTTCAAGTGCTGCAGAAAAGATTGCTCATATTCTTGCTATGCAAGATAAATTTATGCAGGATAAGGTCAAGGGCAAGGGAATTACACTTGAGGCGGAACCAGTTGATGTACAGTCCTTACAACGACGAGTATTTGAACTCAAGCAAGATTCAGTTGTGAAGGATGTACAAATACAAGAACTTGAAGCTAGCAACTCTGATAAAGATCGAAAGATAAATTAACTTCAAGCCAACATGGGTGGCCTCACTTCTATGTATCTAGACCTCCAACAAAAGCTCGTTCACAAGTTTGGAGATGAATTTAAAAGCAGTGAGGATGTTGCTACAAAGACACCCATTGTTGATCAAGGTGGTAGTTTCAGTGGTCGTCCGACTTCAAACATCGATGCATCTGAAACACTGGAACACTATCTTTCCATTCCTCCTAGGACTGCTGAGCAAGAAGAAAGAATTCAAAAGAAGATCCTTATTATGAAGAACTCCAACCAGAACGTTGAATCTTCTGATCACATGGACAAGTTCATTGTTGAATTCAAGAAGGGCTTCTGTGACAAATACGGTGATCGATCAGGAGTCAGGTCTTGGGGATTTGATGTTGATAAGAGTATGTGGTGGGTGAAACGCAAATCTGGAAACACATAGTATTATCAGAAAATTTAGGATTTTGGATCCTGGACGAAGGTGGATCTTAGCGACCTCATCAATGCTCCGTTTCATAACCCAAGCCATGACAAGAAAGCTACAAACTTTTGGAACATCTTAAGGAAACAAGTCGATCAGGGATTCCTGAACATGTCAACAGCTGAATCATTTTTGAAGAAAGCTAAGGGAGTTCGTGACCCAAGGACAGGAAAGACGATGGTGAATGTAATGTGGCCTGCGACAAAGAAGTCAACTCACATTCCTATTCCTAACGCGATTCCATATGGGGCACTTGACGAGATGAGGTTCTGGACGTATGACAGTGAGACATTTACTGTGGTCATCCGTCTACGAAGGAGCCAATTTCGTTTTGTTGATCCAAAAGATTTACTGAAGTTTGGAGAGAGAGATATCAAGACTCTCAGCAATTTTCAAATTGTGTCTGAACCTTTGTTTGAAGAGGCCACGAAAGAGTACACAAGAATGGTGGGTTCAATTATCAGAATAGGCTTCTGGGCTGGTGGACTAAAAGACGCAGACGTGAACATTATGGAACACGATTGAAGATGAAGATAAAAACCACGGGGGAGATTGTTGGGTCCTTATTAGTTGGTTTGTATTAGTTGGTTTGTACTTAGATTTGCGTTTGGCGTGTATTATATTTTGTGCGTGTATGCAAACCGAGATCTTTGTGATCTCGGTGGGCTTTTGGGCTTGTGTTGGGCTAGGTGTAGTCCCTATATATAGTCAGATTCTATGTAGGGTTAGGTGGGTCGTTCACAAGTATTGTTGAACATGTGTTTTGTGTAACAAAGTGCTTAAGCACCCGACATTAATATACGTGTGTTTTGAAGCATCTCGTGTGTTCTTTACGTGTTTCATTCGTTTGTCTTGAATCGTCTTGTGTTATATTCCGCAATAACATCAAGATTATTGATATCACATTGGAAGATCCGCTCTAAGGACTTACTTGTCTCTTTCCTGAAAAGAATATCTTTGTAGGGAAAAGCTGCCACAAATACAAACATTCCACCTAGAAACCCTAATCGATTTTCATTGTATTAATGGAAATCTTTTGAGTTACTTTGTGTGTGTGTTACATTTCTGTCCGTTAAGCAATAACTTGAGTATTATTGATTCCGCCATTGATAATCTTTGGGTTTTTCACAAAAGCAGAACTTCGTAACCTTCTTGTCGACACGTTTGTGTTGGTTATGAAACTGTTTAAGTGTGTGTATAAGTGTGATAATCGGGACCGACAATTTATATAATTTTTAATAGCCTACATAGTTTATATGTACTTGGAGAATGAAATTTAGATATACCTACACAAACTTTAAGTGCCTACATAGGTTATATACATCTGGATAACCGGATTGACATATACCTACACAAAATTTGAACAACCTACACGTTTTATATGTATTTAGGAATGTTGATTTTTTAAATTACATGCCCTCACACAACGAGTGTATCCATACACAATCATACTCATACACAACCTATATGCTTGCAGAACAATTAATAACATATCACTACACAAACCAACATACATATATATAATTTTTTAATAGCCTACACAGTTTATATGAACTTGGAGAACGAAGTTTAGATATACCTACACAGGTTACATGCATCTAGATAACCAAATTGACATATACCTACACAAAGTTTTAACAAACTACAAAGTTTATATGTATTTGGGAATGTCTGTTTTGTTGATTATTAAATTAGATGTCCCTAATTACTTGTCCCTACACACTTATGTATCCATATACAATCCTACTCATACACAACCAACATGCTTGGAGAACAATTAAAACATATCAATACACAATCAACATATATCTATATAATTTTTTAACAGCCTACATAATTTATATGTACATGAGAATGAGATTAACATATACCTACACAAACTTTTAAGTGCCTAGATTATATGTATCTGGATAACCAGATTGACATGTAGCTACATAAAAATTTAACAACCAACATGTATTTGGAGAAACAGATTAAATATACCTACACAACATTGTATCAAACTACATAGATTAAATAAATAATTTATTTTTTTATATTAAAACTATTACATTTACATAAATAAAAAAATATGTCAAAATAATACACCATCCTACTAGTTCAAATAAATTTTCTATAATCTTTGTCACATATCTCCTTTTCTTAAACTTTATAGTTTTTGTTGTGCCTAGAATTAATAAAATCAACCATCACAATTATTTACTTGTGTACCGTGTCATGTAGGTATATTAGATAAATATATTATACTCAACTACGTGAATAAATTGAAATTTTATTTATTGTGTTTAATGGTAACCAGAATTTGATAATTATGATTTGGACATAAAAAGGGAAACCAATTATTGATTTAATTAGCTCAATGCACAAAAGTCATCAACACCCTTTTCTATTAAAACATGTATTAATTAATCATTATTTATTACAAAATTGTCATTTATTTTATATGCCATTGATTAAAATGATCAATGGTCAAGATCTAATTCTCGCATTTCTCACTATAAAATAACTTCTCGCATGATCCATCCCATATATATATATATATATATATATGGTTAGGATCAAGAGAGAACTCCTTTTAAATAAAGAACTAGAGAACTCGTATTTGAACCATTGATTTTTCATGAACAATGGATGAAAACAAGGGAATTGAAAAAAAAAAGTGGGGGTTTTTAATGAAGGGTAAATCTGGAAGATACAGAAAAATACAATATGTGCTTTCTTCTCCCCCATCGTTCATTTATCACGCAGAACAACAAACCTAGGGTTTTGGCATTCATCCAATGGATCAATTATTTCTTCAAATCGACTATTAATTCAAGAAGAAATACGAAGATCACTGTCAGGTAAGCAATCATATTAGTCAATTTCACACATCATCAACATCAATTAGACGTATTACAATGAAATCGTGTTCAACCGTCTCTTTTTCTTTGTGTTTTCTTGTTAATTGAAGAACAATAGCGTCGATTAGTCACATAATAAGTGTCAATTAGGTGTCGTCTCTTCTGAAAGATTTGTGAATATAGTGTTGGTTAAGCATATTATAAGTGTTGGTTAGGTATACACTGCCTCTAAGTCTTAATGGTTTACATGTGTAGTGTTGATTTGGCTTACTGTAAGTACAGCTTATGACTGTTTTTAATTTGTAGGACCATACATAAATAACATGTCATTTTACATGACTAGTGGAATATTACATAGATTTAATACATGAATGGTGTATCTCACTACATAACATTTAGTTATACTGCATATATGTATTGTTGAACATAGTTATGGAAATTTATTTGAGCATGTTTCTTTATACAACCTAGACGTATTGCATCTAAAGTTGAGATGATATGTTAGATCATTTTTGTAGCTATAATACATAAATGCAATACATATTATACACATGTTTTAATGACCTTATAGTGGAAAATATGTAAAAATACAAAGGGTAACAAAACAAATAGCAAAACATTGGGTAAAAAAACAGATAACAAAACAGGGGAAAATTACGAACTGTGATTACATATGTCTGAATCAATTATATAACACATATGCATAGAATATGAGTGTTGATGGTATGATTTAGATAAGTTGATACATTATATGCATATACTATTGTGATTGCATATTTTTGAATCAATTATATTGTATATATATCATTGAAATGAAGGCAACGAGGAAGGTCAAAATGGCCATAAATAGTGAAAATGTACGGCGCTCTTAGACGATGAATATGTGCTCAATTATGTAAACAGTGACGGTACTGTCGGTACGTTATATATAAGTTATGCTTGATATTTAATGCATATGCAACCTGTTGTATTTCATACAGTATTGCTTAACTCTTATATGTATACGAAATGTGTGGTATTATATATATGCAGTGATTAGCTATTGCGTGCATATGAGGTATGTTGTATTACATAAATGCAGTACTTTTTGTTTGTTGTGTCACATGTATGCATTGCTTAGCTATTACATCATATGAACCATGTTGTACTGCCTATTTATAGTATTAATACAATATGTTGTATTGCATATATGTAGCACTAGTGTATTGCATATATGTATTAGTACTTTGTTAGATATAAATACTAACCTTTTGCTTTAATTTGCAACCAGGATATGAAGATTGGAAATAAAAGAAAGTACCAAAAAAGAGAAAATGCGGTGTTTAACAAAAAAGGAGTTAGTAAGACTAAAGGATGGCTAAATAAAATATGGTCTAGAATACAATATATATGTCTCCTTATCAACTTATGATGGTGCTTGTTTATATTCAAATCATAACCTCATTTCAAGATTATTTGTTTGTATTGCATATGCGCAATGTATATTTTACTTACATTTTAAAATTGTATCTTTGTATATGTTTTGTTGGTGCATGTTTTATACTCAAACTGTAACATTAATACAAGCTTATTCATTTGTATTACGTATCTGCAATATGTATTTTACTTACATTTAAGCGATAAATTTTATGTTTTTAAGCGGTTTAGAGATTGATGAAACTTATGTCGCTGGAAAATTACAATTGGTATTGTGGGTAGTTTTGACTGCGAGAAATAGAGTACATATGTGTATGCAAGCATGTAATGCATATATCCAGTACAAACATTACATATATATAATACAAACATCTAATGTTGAAATAATGGTGTATATTAAGTGCGCGTATATGATGTTTAAAATGCAAGTAAAACAACCAATACACATATGTAGTACAAACATAGAATACATACATGCAATATACAAATATAATGACCAGGGCATTCATAACCCAATGAACCATTCTAATATATATACTTAAACAAGAAAAAAAGTATTCCTCATCGAAAAATCAACCATGTCTATTTCTTGTTGAATTCATCAGGTTACTATGCTTTCTCTAACACATGATTTATTTGTACGCTCATCTCGAAAAGAATTATCCTCCACTTAGTATCTACAAATCTTCACATATGCTTAGGTTTTCCTTTGTCCAAAACTTTAAGAGCCTCAATGCAAGATCGGCATTTATGTAAGGTTGTTTGACATTTTCTGAAAATGTATGCAATCCAACATAATTGTAGCAGCCAAATAAATTTGTAGCGGAATCCCAAATATGATTCAACCAACCACTTTAAACCATAAATATAAACTCTGCACAAGAGTTGTAGTGTAACCAATAGAAAATCACATTTTAGTTTAATACAGGGTACCCAATATAAGATCACATCTTATCTGCACTAATAAAAAAATCAGTTCACTGTTAGTTTGTTACCATGATGTTCGTGACATGGGCATAACATCATGAAAAATAGTGCAATTTAAATATTATATTGTTAACCCAGTGCTCAGGTCCGCACTAGGTCCGCATTATGACTAATATGTTGACATGTAAAAGTCAAGCCAAGAACGCCTAATATAATTTGATCATACCGCGAGACCGAAACACTTCCTCGAATGGAATCTTTAAAATGCCCTTCATTTTGTGAATAATAAAGAGAATATACGCAAACAGATATAATGTTAGACTAACTATTTTTTAAACCAACAGATGTTATTATACTTTATTACATATGACAAACTAACAGAAAGCTAATTTCAAACTAACACACGACAAACTAATAGCAAACTAATTTCACTATTCCAACAAATGAATAGTAAAACCTTCAAACATTCCAAAACAAATGGCAAACTTATATTCCTTAAGATAACTACTTCTAATGTTTATATCAACAGAAGACAAAGGCAATTGCAAAGCTCGGGTCAATATAATGGATTGCAAGCAATGCTATCAACACATATAGGATACAAATATCTAAAGGTTAGGATTATTCATAAATCATTTTTTGTATATTACATAATATATAATAATAATAACAGTATTACATACATGTAGTACTTGGTATTACACAATATTACACATATGCAATACTCAATACTCGGTATTGAACATATGTTATATCAGGTATTGCACATATACAACAATGTGATACTGCATATAGTAATATTTACTTTATTATTACATAGATGTAATACTAACAGTATTACATATATGCAATACTCTGTATTACGTATTATTACTCATTTGTAACACTCGTATATCTCCTAAATTTGTTTATGACTAATCAATTAAACCATTAAATCAACACCGGAAGCAAACATATTATGGTTTTTCTTTTAGTAATAACTATTTTTAACCGAGAATCACCTAATTTTGGTTGTTTTTTACCTAGAATTACCTAATTCAGGCTGTATGACATATAATCGCCAAATTCTGCAATTACAGAGTAATTATTGATTGTTGAATGTGTATATAGAACAATATAATCAGTTTTACAGGACAATAATGAAAATCAGTAACACACATGATTAAGGAAGATAAAATTTAGAATTCAAAAGTACCTTCAGATGTCATGTTCAATGGTTGAAATCTATAATGAAGAGACATGATCGGCGATATATTTGATGATTTAGGGTTCTTAATCATCAAGTTGTAATGATTCACGATCAACAAGTGTTTGGAGAGAGTCCATCGAACAGAGGAAAGTTGTAGAGAGGAAGGTCGTACAGAGGAAAGAAGCCATCGGAAGTGTAAGGATGTATTTGGGGTAATTTTACAAAAGTAACCCTATACTTAAGAGTTCTCTAGTTCTCTCCCTAACATTGATCATTTTGTTATATATATATATAGGGGTGGGATATAGAGAGAACTCCAATTAAAGAGAGAACTAATATAGGGGTACACACACACATATTTGCATATATGTAATACAATACTAATTCACAAATGCATTATATCGATTTTTTTATATTTTCGCATATAATATAACATTATTGCACATATACAATACAAACAAATGAATATATATGATATTCAAACACTATTGCACAAATAAAACACACACTAGTGCGCATATGCAATAAAAAATGTCGATGTATTGCATATGTGCACTATAACGAGTTTTTTTTATTAGTTTTTTATTTTTTTTCTTTTTATATTTTTTTATGGTGAAGAATAACAACATATAAGAAGGATGAAAGAAAAAAAAATTAAAAGATATTTTTTAATTAAATTAAAATTATTATTTTATTAGTTTTCTAGTTCTCTCTTGATCCTCTCTCTCTCTCTCTCTCTCTCTCTCTCTATATATATATATATATATATATATATATATATGGGATTGATCAAAATAAAACTTCTACTTAGAGAGAAAAAACTTAAAAACTCATAAAAAAATTTAATTAAAAATAAAAAAATATTTTCAATTATTTTTCTTTCATCCTTCTTATAAATAGTTACTCTTCACTAGAAAAAAAAATGTTGATGTTGTGCACATATATAATACTATGCAATACTGTTGTATTCATATGTGCGATAGTGTGTATTATATATGTTCAATAGTTTTAAATTGTATATATTCAATAGTGTGTATAGTATATGTGCAATAATGTTGTATTATATGCAAAAAATTAGGAAAAAATAAATAAAATTCGATGTAGTGAATATATGCATTATTGTTGTATTACATATATGCAGTAGTGTGTATTCGATGTGTGCAATAGTCTTATATTCCATATATACAAGTGTGTATCAAATATGCGCAATGGTGTATATGCAATACATACTATTGATCATATGCTACACCTACGACTTTTTATTTTTTTAACAATATCAACATATAAGAATAATGAAAGAAAAAAAAACAACAAAATACTTAAAAAAATTAAACTAATTATTTAAAAGTTTTTAAGTTTTCTCTTTAAGATAAGTTTTCACTTGATCTCACCCATATATAGGGTAAGGATCAAGAGAAAACTACTAAGAGACGAAACTTAAAAATTCTTAAAAAATATTTTTAATTAAAAACTAAAAAAATTCAATTTTTGTTTCTTGCATCCTTCTTATATTTTGGTACTTTCTTCACCAGAAAAAAAATAAACAAAAAAAGTCGATGTAGAATACTGTGCTGCACCGTTGTAATACTATGTGCATTAGTGTGTATTTTATGTGTTCAATAGTGTTTAATTTCATATATTCAATAGTTTGTATTGTATATGTGTGATAGTGTTATATGCAAAAAATATAAAAAAGTAAATAAAAGTCGATATAATGCATGTGTGCATTAGTGTTGTATTACATATACACACTAGTGTAAATTTGATGAGTGCAATAGTCTTATATTGCATATATACAATAGCGCATAACAAATATGTGCAACATTCTCGTATTCTATGCAATACAACACTCTTACATATATGTAATACACACTATTGAACATATGCACTACACCAACAATGTGGTTTTATTTTGAACAATATCTACATATAAGAAGAATTAAAGAAAAAATAAAACTACAAAATATATTTTCAAAAAAAGTTAAAATTGATTCTTTATGAGTTTTTAAGTTTTCTTTTTAAGAGGATTTTTCATTTGAACCCACCCCTATGTGTGTGTGTGGGGGGGGGGGTGTTAAAGCAAAAAAATATATAGTTTTATAGGAAGAGTAAGAATATATCTAGGCCCTTGGATCTAGAATCTATTGGTTGAGATTAATAGTTTCCAAAATACAAAAATACATAGTTCCCTATATAGGCTCACATAGTTTCATAACTCCACATTTTATGTCATTCTTAATCTTCGTAGTAAACTATGTATTTTTATTTATTTTAATCCTCCTATATATATATATATACTAGTGGGAAAACCGCGCTGCGGCGGGCGGCGACAATTTACAATGTTATGGTTGTTTTTTTGTTAGCTAATCATTCCTCTTGTAATATATTTTATAGTATGCTTAGTTTTTTAGTCATAACTTCACTGTGGTCTATCAATCTATATGATTCCTATTTTATTTGCGTATTAGAAATATACTGAGTAGACTAACATGGCCCATTTTTAAGTATCTAAATGTTTAAGTGTTTTGCGTGCTAATCTTCTACTGAAAAGTAAAAGAAAATGAATAAACCAACCAACAATCATTTGACAATTTATATATGAAAAATAAAATTTTCAAAACATAATATACGAATCTTTAACGAATGATTCTATTAGTATTGTGTAAACTGAACCTTTTACATAACTTGAACTACTTGTTCTACTAAATGACTTTATTACCCTTGCTAACTTACATTTATAAAGGGTAAAAATGTCAAATTGAACCATATACCATCTAAAAGGAGGTAGATCTATTTTTCAAACATTAACTACCCAATTTGAAGATGTAGATGCAAATACTGCTTCTTCTTGAGATGCCATAATTGTAGTAATGCAAGTGACCCCTACTCTGATTTTGGCAATTTTGACCCTTATTTCCACTGTATATACAAAATTCAAACAACTAATGAGAATCTTAAATCAACTAAAAATATTCACCTCTGAACTTTAAAGCATTCAAGCTAATACCTCTTTTTCAGCTAAAGTAAACTCCTATGAATAAGAATTATTACAGCAGCTCCAAATAGTAAATAATATTTCTCCAACCAAAGAGTTAGTTTATATGAAATTTATAAACTTTATGTGCTTCACTTAAATATTAATTCCTTATTAATGCCCACCACACAAATCCAATTGATTTAATGTAACATGTGGAGGCATGTAAACGAACCAAACGAACACGAAAAAGCACTTTTCGTTTCAAATTAAATGGAAAAATAGGAATTGTTGATCGGACAAAATTTACCGCCCAACAGTGATAATTAGCAACCCAAAACAATGGCTACGTAGTCAAACAAACAATCTACAAGACTACACTAGTAATTAACTCAAATAATCGAAATAAAGCTGCCCAAAACCGAGATGAATAAACAGTAATTTTGCATCAGAAAACTAAATTTATAATTGTTCAAGACCAGAGACAAAAACAATTGAAAATATCTCCAATTTATAAATTAAAATCTGTCAAAACTTATAATACATAACAAAATTCAGACCAAGCCACCAAGATATACATAAATACCTAAACTGTCTTTCCTTTCGAAGCCTTTTTGTCACCGGGCTTCATACTGCTAAATGGCATGTAACACAATTTAGGTCAGATATGTTTGTTTCCGGGCCAAATCAAACGCGTCATGATATTGCATACAGTTAAAAATTTAGGACCAACACATTCGGTTAAAAATTTAGGCCCAACTATTTAGTTCTGGTAACTTTATAGGCCCAACACATCCGATTAAAAAATAATTTTAATAAAAAAACCCTATTGGTTTAATTGTTCGTGTTCCATTGTTTGTTGAGTTAAAGTTAAAAGAACAAACACGAATATGCCCCATTCAGGCACGTTTAGTTCGTTTTACAAGCAATAATCCAAAGTATAGACACTAATTCATGTTCGTTCGTTTGGAGCTCTTAGCAAGCCGATCTTGAGCTACTCACGAGCGGCTTGGCTCGTTTACACCCCTTTATTAATGCCGTTTTAATATACACACCCTTTTTTAAACAACACACAATATACAATGAGTATATCCTAATCATAGTAAAGTATTACCATCAGGTACATTTGGAACAATCAACCCACCAGCTCCAAGTCCAAAAAACGTATTCATCCAGAAGTCGAACACCATACTGTTATGTCGTGTTGTAGATTAATAAATATAAAACAGTATTACATATAACTTATATGCTCAAAAAACTAACAAAGGTTAGTTTATACAATTGTACCTTTAGTTTCACCAATCTAGGCGGGGCCACTTTAACCAAAAAGTAAGCGCTTTAAATGAGAAAATAATTTATAGTTCTGCGAACCCGATTTATTTCTTCTTCTTGATCAAGCTTACAATTTCTCCAATTCTGCCAATCCACCTTGTCTGCCATGTTTAACAGGCCTGCCAAAACTTGCAATTCGTTAAACATATATGTCCTAATGGTTCGTGATTTACAAAGTAAAAAAGCTATGCTTTTTATAGTTTCTTCATTTAAAAAGTAGAGCTCCGACAAAAAAAAAGCTATCCAATTCGTTAAACATATAAGTCTTAATGGTTCGTGATTCACTACTCTAACATTTAACACACCAATGAACAATCTGAAAAATCCTAAGGCTGTGTGTAATGGGGCGTGAGATTGGGCGAAGAGGGGCGAGAACACCCCCCGGCGAAAAGGGGCAGGGGCGGGGTTCTTTTATCGCCGATGGGGTTTTAATAATATTATTATTATATTAATTTGACCGTTGTAATGGTCAAAAATAAAAAAAAATTTAAACAATATATATATATATATATATATATATATATATATATATATATACTATCTTATAATAGATATAGAAAGAGCCAAACAGTCATTTAACAAAAACTCTTAAAAATAAGAGTTTTACCACTCTTAATACACAGTGTACAAGTTTGTAATGCATATTATCCAAACATAAACATATCCCGCGTATCCTCCCATCTATAGCTGATTCAAAATTAAAAAAAAAAAAAACATAATTCTTAAAAGCATCGTTTGAAATTAAAACCTCACAAGTGTATTCTCTCTCTCCTAAATCAAGAAGCAGGTGTTCAATGGGTTGATTTGAAGATGCTATTTAAGTGGTGCTTATAACTTCTAAGGTTTGATTTACCGGTTTAAAAGATTTGAGGTTTGATTTCATCTTCTTGATTTGCTGCTCAATTTCTACAATGTTGTTTTTCAAGTACAAAAATCGGTGATTCTAGATCCACCAATGGTTGGATTTATTTTAGTTATACAAGATTCTTTCCCGTCAAAGATGGTTAAAGAGAGAGAAACGCCAGAGAGTGAAAGATAAGGTTCAGAGAGAAAACGGGAATCGGCTGGTGGTTTCTGGTAGGCAAATCCAATTACTAAATGAAGAAACACTAAGTGACCCGGGGCAGATTACGGATAATCTGGGGGTCGAGTAATGTTTCCCACGAGGATGAGGTCCAGCAGAGAAGGTTGTTCTTCAGATGACCTGCAAAACAGACACCGTAAGCTCGTCACTGAGAAGGGGGGGTTCCTCCTTGTGACCACCCTCCGGCGTGAGAATCAGACTAGATTGCTCTGAATATAAGTGTATATTAAGAGTTTGCTAGATAAGATAACGAGATATCAGATGATGTCCTTACCATTCCAAGGAGTTGGAGTATTTATAGCCGAAGGTAGGTTTCCTAGAAGGTACAGCCGGCTGAATAGTATTCCTGTTCTACCAACAGTGGGCTATGCACAAGCCATGCTGGTTGGTGGATAGGCTGCGGCCGACAGTGACAAGGTCGGCTGTATACTGTTCCTTTACTGCCGGCTATGCACTGTTCCACCAACTGTAGGTTGCGCACGTCCCACAGTAAGGGTTGGTGAGTAGGCAGCGGCTAATAGTGACAAACAGTACTAGAGGGTGCTCATCCTCGTACTGTTGTCGGTGAGCTGTCACCCTGTGATTGGTTCATGGGCGTCTCTGGTCAGATCGTCTGTTTTGCCCATACCTTGGTAGGTATAGTACAAAAGATCTTCCAGAAGCATACGGACTGGCTCATTTGGGCGGGAGTATTCCCGCCTTGCTCATTCCTTCAGGTGACTACTGAAGTAGCAAGTGCCTTGTGCGTGTAGCCTTGCTATCAGTGCGGGTAGCCTTCCCTGATGGCTTGTATCCGCAACTGCGGGAACAAGCGGGGTACTTCACCATTGGGAGGCTTTCCCTGCGGGTACAGCTGGCGTACTGCGCGTAAGGTCTTCTCTGAGCATGGTGGGTCCTGCGGAAGCAGTTGGTCGTTGCGCAGACGTCCCTGTTCAAGGTGAGTCTTGCGGGTCCAACTGGGCTCTGCTGGGACCTACCTCTTCAAGTCCCCCCAGTCCAATGTTCTTCTCATGAATTATTAATAAGTGAGGTGAACTTTTGGACTAGCAAGGGGTTTTGAAAAGGGTTTTTAGTTTTAAGGTTTTCCGTGGGGATTCTTCCCGCGGTTTTCCTAATGTCACGCAGAAATTCCCGACTTTTCTGCTTGATCTTTGGGTATGAAGCGGGTAGGTTTGTAACCTCCTCGCAAGTCAGGAGCGTTGAGTCCCACTTGTGTGGATTCTCCATGGGGTTTTGGTAGTTTTCAACATAGTGATCAATTATGTTAAAACCACCAATTCCATCTTGGAGTTTCAAACAATATAGTTCTCGACGTTCCCGTCATGCGGGGATGTTATTCCCGATTCTGCAAGCATGGCCCAGAAGATCCTTCCTGGTTTGAATTCCCTGCGGAGTGCTAAGTATGTGAAGGGTTTTGCCTTGACACTGTACCCGCACTCGTCTTACGGTTACTTTACTTCCAAGGTATTCCTGGCGTCAATTCCCTGCGGGTGCTAAGTATGTGAAGGGCTTTGCCTTAACACTGTACCCGCACCTGTCTTACAGTTACTTCGTTGCCAAGGTAAGGGGTATTCTCCCGCTTACTTTTGAATCTTTTTATTTTTTTGAATTTTTTTTGAAATTCGAAGAGTTGGTGAAAGGATAAGAACAGTCCAAACTGCTGAAACGTCGTGCGACGGTTTCTTCTGACTGTGTCAGGACGTGCAGGAAGTTATGGTGACGTGACAGTACCTGGTCATTCCAGACACTTTTTTAGGCGCGTGGGCGCGATTTTTCGGGCGCGTGGCCGCGAAATTAATGGTATGCGTCCTGTCAACAGCTGTTGCCAGCTTGCTTTTTGCCACGTGTCATAGTTTCATTGCACCTTCGTTTTTTCTCTCTTCCGCATTAATTTCATCGCATTAATTGCGATTAGTATATAAAGGGGGAGAGGGTTCTTTGTAATCCACACTTTCACTCTTCTCTTCATCTTCAAAACGATTTCCGGCGAATACTCATCTTTTCAGTCGAGCATTCTCTTGAAATCGTTTTCTTCTTTCATATCTGCAAGATGTCGTCTCACGATCTTGAGGCTACAGCCCAGGAAGCTGGGGTGTACGGTGATGACAAGAGTACTGCTGGCGAGTGCCAGTGTACTCTGCCTGTCGATCTATATCAGTACATCGTCAGGAAGTTCATGCTCGAGTCTCTCGAGCCTGAGTTTCCTGAACCCCATCAGACGGTGTATGATGCCCCCCAGAGGCAAGATCGGGGTATATGCTGCATTCTTTGTCTATGGGAATCTTAGGTTCCCGTTGACAAAGTTTGTGTACTGTGTCCTGGAAAGGCACGGTGTGCACCTGACCGAGGTGCACCCGATGGCGATCGCGAAGATTCGCCACTTCGAGTGGGTGTACCGGATTCTGGGCATTGAGCCCTTCGTCGACCGCCTGATGACCTTCTACTCTTGGAGGTACATCCAGGGGTGGTATACGCTGATAACCCGAATCAAGGGTTTGAAGATTTGCGCAACCGAGCGTAGTCTTCGTTCGTGGAAGCGGGAGTTCTTCTACATCTCCGCTCGCGCCATCCCCCTTGCCATGAAATTTAAGAATGGGCAAGCTCTCCCAAGCCTTCACGCCTCCAACTACCAGGAGGTGGAATGGTTCTCGAAGATATCCCGAGTCCAATCTCCGGTTTACCGGTTTGCGGAGTCCGGGATGGTGATGCTCGGGATGAGCCGGGTGTGGAAGGATGCGGATGCGCGAAAGATCCCGATCATCCTCGAATACGGTTTGAACTCTGTTCCTTACGGTATGCTCTGTTTCTTTTTGTTGATTTAGAATCTCTTCTAACTTCTTTCCTGTTTATTTCAGAGGGGAACGACTTGCAGTCGCTCCTGTATCCGCGGGAGGCTGACAGTCCCGCTCGGATGGGTACTCATGCTCTAGATGAGAACGAGTTGCCCATCCTAGAACAAACGGCGGATCGGTTCGTGGAGGTCTACCCGCTAGGCCACGAGATCCTGAGCGCCAGGCGGCCAGGTAATGCGCTATTCAACCCTCGACCCCTCAATGTTGAAACCTCTGCTGGAATTACTCTAATCTTATGTTCTGATGAGGAATCCGCAGATGGTCCTCCGTTGGTGCGGAAGAAGAAGGCTGCCGGCGGGAAGGGGAAGGAGAAGGTGGCCTCCACTGCCGATCCAGTGCCTCGGTCTGACTCAGAGGCCGAGAGCGAGGAGGTGGCGGGGAACCCCGGTGGTGATAAGACCACTGCTCCGGAGGCTGCGACGATTGTCACCTCCGGAGAGCCCAGGATGACAACGGTGACCGGCGTGAAGAGGCCGGCTCCATCGGGTTCATCCCCGCCTGTCCGCACTTTTAGGCTCAAGAAAACCCGTAAGTACAAACTATATTTTTAACTGCATAGCTTTCCATCATTAATACTCATCTTCTTTGTGCAGGCGTGGATGTTGACGCATTCCAGGGTGGAGCGGGGAGGAGTATCCCCCCGCCCATGACGGTAGGCTTAGTCAGCCTACCTGAGGCGACGACCCAGGCGGCTGCGCCTGCTTCCGCTGGTTCAGTTGCTCATTCCATTGAGCCAACTGTTCCAGCTGTGATGACATCACCGCCGGCTGTCAGTGCCATTTTTACCGCATCTTTCACTGAGCCGGCGGTTACTTTTGCTGCGGACTCCGCAGCGGCGACCGCGGTGGCCGCGGCGGCCTTCACCATGCCTCCTCCGTCATCGGCAACGACGGCCGATCCTTCAGGTATGCATGGGGCTTCTCGCCAACCTCTGCCTCCTTCCCATCTACCTGACCTCTTGGACGGATTTCCCTTGGGTTCAGGTGATGGGTTTGGCGGCTATCGGCCTGTTATTGACCCTACAGGTGCGTAGGGTTCTTTTGGCCTTTTTTTTTTTTTTTTATATTTATCATCTTTTCCTAACTGCTTTTTGTTTTTTGCAGTGTCGGATTCCAATGAAGTGTATGTTCCTCGATGGAACATTCGCCGAGGAACAACCCTTCGCACACCTGTGGAGTGCGTGGAGTGGGCTCGTCACGCAGCTCCCAGTGGTGCGTTGGGGGAAGCCATGGCTAGCTACCAGGAAGGTAGGCTAACCAATGAGCTTCGGGTTCTCCTGGCCCGGATGCAGCCGCGCGTCGAGCTGCTTTGTCGTGAAAACGACAAGTTAAAAGCAGCTCGCATTCAAGAAGTAGCTCAGGCGCGGGCTGTCCGGGAGGAGAATAGGAGGCTCTCCGCCGCGGCTGCGGAGAAGGAGAAGGCGTTCAAGGCCCTTGAAGTTGAGGTTCAGGCCCGTCTCGAGGCCCGTTCCAAGGCTGCCCAAGCTATTAACGAACAGCTTCGGCTGGCTAAGGAAACTGCTAGGAACGCAACTGAAAGGGCCACCAAGGCTGAAGCTGTTGCTGAGCCTCTACGCCTCGAGAATGAGGAACTTAAAGCTAAATTAGAGGCGCTCCAACAGGCTCATGATGCCTTGGCGATGGAGGACGTGAAGAAGCTCCAAGAGATCCTGGACCAGAGGGGCGTGCTTGACCACACTGAGCGGAAGCTAAAGGGCGTCGAAGAGGCTGCTGCAAAGGAAGTGTTGCTTGCCAACCTGAATAAAAGTGAAGCCGAACGCGCCTGTACCCAAGCTCAAGCCGCCTTCCAAGAAGCTCTGGTTGCCAAGGAATGGCTTCTTCGAGAAGCGTTGTCTCAGGTAAGCTTTTCATGTCTTTACGCTTTTCTTTGTAAATAGAAAAAGTTTTGATACTTGTATATTTTTTTTTTCTTTTTGTAGGTTGTGCATCGGGTCTTCACGGAGACGTCTTATGACGATGCTATGAGCACAGCCCTCAACGCTTCTCATGAGGATGGGGAAAAGGCCGGCTTCCTGCTTGGTCTAGGGTTTGTTGAGAAAGGCATCCCGCCTTCCAACTTCCCTTTGTATGATGTGGATACTCAAGCTGTTTATGACCAAGCAGTGAATCAGTATGCCGCCTTCCCGCATCCGGTGGTGGAGAAGGTAAACGAAGTCGCTGCTGCTGATGATGGGCTAGCTATTCTTAAAGCTTTCCTTGAACCGCCACGCTCTACTGATGGTGCGGGTCCAAGTGGAAGTGGTCCTGAAGCATGATCCTGAAGATCCTTTTCCACCATTAGCGTAGATTTTGTTTTTGTATAGCTTCTTTTGTATGCGGGTATGCACCCAGCAATCTTTGTAATATTTGAATTTGACGGAATAAAGATTGTGTTAATTCCTTGCCTTGTTTATTTTACGCATGTTTTGATCTAACTTAGCAATTTCTTTAGTACTTAGATAAGTTAACTTTTTAACGTGGCAAATTATAAGTTTGTTTCGCTACCTCTTTCATGATTGTGCGGGTATGACCGTCACACTTAGTAGGATGGCTTAACTTTACTTATATCTGACCTGCGTGGAAGTTTTCCTCATCTTTTCCTTTGAAATTTTCTAAGTGTTCAGAATAAGTTAACCTTTGGACGTGGTAGATAATAGGTTGAAGTTTTGCCTCCTTGTTCGTGATTGTGCGGGTAAGACCGTCACTTGCACTTACAAGGATGACTAAACTTTACTTACATCTAACCTGCGTGGAGGTTTTCCTTAAAACTTGAAATTTTTACCGTTGTGTTTATGCGGGTTTTGCCGCCTTCCACACGTAACGACTTACTTCTTCCCCTATTTATGCGGTGAATACCGGCACATCAGTGTGGGAAGTTCATAAGTATAAAGGTAAGGCTATCAACACATTGTGAAAGGAGAATCATTTCCATTAGAAGTGGCTCTAGGCCTTTTCTTTACAAGTTTGGAATTGATCTACATATAACATTTGCGTAATTGAGCTCCATTCCATGTTCTTGGGATGGGAGTGCCATCGAGCCTTTCGAGCCGGTATGCGCCCTTTCCCAGAACTTCTTTGATAATGTATGGCCCTTCCCAGACCGGGGCCAGCTTTCCTGGGCGTTCTTGGTTCGAAGCCTCGTTGTTACGCAGTATGTAGTCTCCTACATTGAAGTTGCAGAGTTTTACCCGCGTGTTGTAGTACTTTTGCATTTGTCGCTTGTAGTTCTCTTCACGCACTGCGGCTAAGTCTCTGCGTTCCTCGGTTAGCATAAGGTCTAACCGTCTTTCCGCATCATTGTCTTCTGGCTGAATCAAGACCCTTGGTGAGGGTAAACCAATTTCGACCGGGACCATGGCTTCAGTGCCATAAGTGAGACTGAACGGGGTTTCTCCCGTACTGGCCTTCTTCATCGTTCTGTTTGCCCAAAGGACGTGTGAAAGCTCGTCCACCCAGCCGGATCTGTGTTCCAAGAGTCTTTTCTTTATGCCTTCGACGATGCTCTTATTTGCTCTTTCCACCTCACCATTACCTTGCGAGTGTGCCACTGAGGTAAAGGTGTGAGTGATTTGAAGTTCTTTCAGCCACTGTTGTAGCTTCTTGTCAGCAAAGTTGGTGCCGTTATCGCTCACCAAATTCTGTGGAAGTCCAAAACGACAAATAATAAATTCCCAAATAAATTTTTTGATATGTTTCGCGGTTGTTTGGGCTAAGGGTTTTGCTTATATCCATTTGGTAAAGTAGTCGATGGCTACCACTAGGAACTGAACATTTCCTGCTGCTGTAGGAAATGGGCCTGTCACATCGATGGCCCACTTCTGAAATGGCCATGAAGAGGTGACTGGAACAAGTTCATTCTTCGAGCGGTGCGTGTTGGGTGCGTAGAGCTGGCAAGACCTGCATTTTCTGATGTATGCCAGCGCATCCGTATGCATCCCTGGCCAAAAGTATCCCGCGTTGTTTAGCTTAGCTACAACAGCGCGTGGACCTGCGTGTACTCCACAGATACCTTCGTGTACTTCCCTTAGGAGGTAGTCAGCATCTTGGTTGTCCACGCATCTTAAGAGTGGGCCAAGAAAGTTACGTCTGTAAAGGATGTCATCGATGAGTTGATAATTCAATGCTTTACAGCGTAGTTTTCTTGCCTGTGTTTTTGACTCTGGTAGTGTACCTACCGCGAGGTATTTTATTATTGGTGTCATCCACGTTTCTGTGCCGGTTTGGATGACACAAATTTCCTTGTGCGGGACCGAAGGTGCCTCGAGGAGTTCAATGCGGATGTCCTTTCCCAAGTGGGTGAAGGCTAATGATGCAAGCTTGCTTAACGCATCCGCAGATTTGTTTTCACTACGCTTGACGTGTATGACTTTGCAGTCGCTGAAATCGCGCATAAGGGTTTTTGCTTGTGCGAGGTACAGGGCCATTGTGTCGTTCACGGCCGTGTACGTCCCGTTGATTTGATTGGCTACTAACATGGAATCCACGTGGGCTTCCAAGTATTTCACTCCCATCTTACGCGCAATTCTCAGCCCAGCCAAGAATGCCTCATACTCGGCTTCGTTATTCGTACTTGGAAAATCCAGTCGAATAGCGTAAGTGTATTCTTGGCCTGTTGGGTTGGTTAGTTTCAGCCCTGCGCCTGAACCCTCGTTACTGGCTGCTCCATCAGTGTAGAGTCACCAGACATCATTGATGTCTTGTGCTGGAGAGGGTTGAGCCTCTTCCTGGCACTCTTTTTCCCGCGATGCAGGCACTTCCGCAATAAAGTCGGCCAAAACCTGGCCTTTTATGGCTGGTCTTGGCTTATACTTTATCGCGTACTCCCCCAACTCAATTGCCCATTTGGCTAGGCGTCCCGATAACTCGGGTTTGCGTAGAACGTTTGCAAGTTTGAAGTTGGAGAGAATGGTGATTGGGTGACCCTGGAAATATCGTCTTAACCTGCGTGAAGCGTGTATAAGTGCTAAGACTAATTTTTCGAGGGTAGAGTACCGAGTTTCTACGTCTGTTAGGATACGGCTGACATAATAGATTGGCATCTGGATGCCTTTTCGCTCTACTAGCAGGACTGCCCCGGTTGCTCTATCTGTTGCGGAAAGGTATAGGATTAGCTCCTCTCCCGCTTTTGGTGCTGTGAGCGTTGGGAGTTCGATCAAGCGTGACCGAATCTCCTGAAAAGCTGCTTCCGCTTCTGGTGTCCAGCGGAAGTGCGTTTTCTTTAAACAGTTTCTCAACGTTGACACGAAAGGAAACGACTTATCCGCGTGGTTTGCCAAAAAGCGATTAAGTGCCACTAGTCGTCCATTCAGTGTCTGAGCCTGTTTGATGGTAGTAGGTGATTCCATTTTGATAATGGCTTCGACCTTTTCAGGGTTCGCTCTGAAGCCATCTTTAGTGACGATGACCCCCAAGAACTTCCCTTCTTCCATTCCAAAGGCACACTTGCCCGGGTTGAGTTTCATGTTTATCTTCCTAAGCGTGTTGAAAGTTTCTTCGATGTCTTTCAACATCGCTTCTGCGTCAGGGCTTTTGATGACCAAGTCATCCATGTAGACTTCCAAGTTCCTCCCAATTTGGGCATGAAACTGGTTGTCCATCAGGCGTTGGTATGTGGACCCGGCATTCTTAAGTCCAAATGGCATCATTTGGTAACAAAATGTGCCATTGGGCGTCCGAAAAGCGGTTTTGTCCTGATCATCAACGGCCATGTGGATTTGATGGTACCCCTTATACGCGTCCAGGAAGCATTTAAGGCGAAACGGTGCTAACGAATCCACCTTAAGATCAATTTCGGGTAACGGATAACAATCTTTGGGGCATGCTTTGTTTAAGTCCTTGAAATCTATGCACATGCGCCATTGTTTGTTATTCTTCGGTACCATAACGGGATTTGCAACCCATGTTTGATATCTACTAACGCGTACGATGCCTGCGTCAAGGAGTTCCTTGACTTGGGTTCTACACGCGTTAGTTTGTTCTGGTCCCATTACTCTGCGCTTTTGTACGATTGGCGTAACAGCCGGATCGCATTTGATCTTATGCTCTGCCTTACTTCGGGGTACACCAGTCATGTCAGCTGGTGTCCATGCGAAGATGTCAGCGTTTTTCTGTAATAAGCGCTTGAGTAAGGTGCGTGTGGGATCAACAACTGTTGGGCCAATGGAAACGGCCTGGTCAGGGTATTTGCCATTGAAGGCCCATCTTTCTGGTTCGGTGATGGTTGGTTTAGCCATCTTTGGTTTGGGTTTAGATGAGACAGATGCGATGCATACCTGGGGAATGCCGGTGATCATCGCTACACCCTCAGCTGTTGGCCATCCCATCATGCCGTGGACTGAGGATACCACGGCGTTGAATCTTGCCATCCCGTCTCTTCCGAAGAGAATGTCGTACGTGTGGTGTGGCTTCCTCATTACGACAAAATCCACGTCTTCTGTGCGTGAGTGATTCCCGTCCGTAAGAGTGACGGGGAAAGATAGGATACCCAGGGGGGTGTTTGTGCTGCCATCGAACCCTTCCATCGAGGCGTGGATCGTTTCCAGGCGTTCCTTGTCTTCGTCATCTAGCTTGTCGAAGAACTGCCTGTACATCACCGTTGACGAGGCGCCGTTGTCAGCAAGAGTGCGAGAAGTGATGTAGTGCCCCAGCTGGCTTTTGATGACGATAGGGCCTTCTTTGCTGGGTCCTCCTGGCACTCGCGGGAAGTGCACCTCAGCTTCCTTCCACGCACATGGTTCTGTCGTTTGCCTTTTTCTTCCTCTGATCTTACCATGAACCATGTTGATGCTGATGTCAACTGGCTTTCGTCCGTTGCCTCGGTACCGGTTATCGTTCCTTCCTCCCTTCTTGATTGATGCCACAAGGTGTGCAAGTCTTCCATCCTTGACGAATGTTTCAATAATATCCTTCAAGGATGTACACTCTTCCGTACTATGACCTTTTGTCCCGTGGAAGTCACAGGATTTGCTCTGATCCGCATTAGGTCGCTGCCGGATCATTGGAGCTTTTGGCCATGGTAGTTTTTCAGTGGCAAATATCTCCGTGACGCTATTGGTGAGTGGCGTCCACCGGTGTTTTTGGCTTGAAGGGTGTGTGTTATTTCTTCCGCCAACAAGAGGGTGAGAGCTGGATGAGGTGTCAAAGTTTACCCTTGACTGCCAAATACCTAGCTTCCTCTTTTTGTTCTGCCGGGCGATCCGAACATTGTTTTATCTAGTCCTTTGCGTGTAGAGGTGTGTACTCTGGGGAAGATCCCTTTCCAGTTGGTTCTCCGTCTCGGCAAAGCGCTTGGCCGCCGTCATGATGGCATCCCATGTGGATGGCATGCCGTCCTTACCCGTCAATGTGCGGATAAGCTCTGGGTATTCGGCGCCCTGGATGAAAGCGGCGCGAACAAGATCTTCACTTATGTTGCCCAGACTTAGCTTTTTGGAGTTGAAGCGAGTGATGAAGTCTAGTAAAGATTCATACTCCTCTCTAACACAGTTGAGGATCGTCCACTGTTCCTCAGTATATTTCCTTTGTTGGCTGAAGTGTTGGCTGAACTTGTTCTGAAAGTTCGCCCAATCATAGATGTGATGGACCGGTAAACGATCGAACCATGCCCTGGCCGCTCCAACCAGAGTCATCTGGAACATATAACACCACGTGGGTTCCGTCCAGTTACTAACGGTTGCCCCCGCAATGAATCTGTTCAAGTGGTCGTCTGGGTCGGATAGACCATCATAAGTGCCGATGTTGGACATTTGTTTGGCACTTCTCGGGGCGATTGCTTCCGCAATGTCCCTTGCAAACTTTGACTTTCCTGCATTTGCAGCAGTTGGTCTAAAGGTTTTGGAGAAGTCACGCGGGTTTCTCTCCGCATTCGTTGGTTTAAAGGCTTCCCCAAAATTCCTTGTCGGTTGGAAGTCCGTTTCCTTACGCTTCCCTTTTGCCTTATGGCGAGGGTTTGCGTCGGTATCGGATTCTTCCCGCTCATCGTCTGAGTACTCGCACTCACTGTTCATATTGAGATGTTGGCGAGTACTGCCGAATTCGTCAGCCTGTTGAACTGAACGCAAGCGTTCATCCAACTCAGCTTGGAACTCTTTCTGACGTGCTTCGGCCCACGCCTTAACTTGATCTAGTGTTTGGCGAGGGACTCTCGTTCGTTTCTCCAACTGGGCATCAGTGAACCCCAGTGGAATATTGTTTACTGCACTTGCCCCGGCTTGGGTAACCGGGGTAGTGTTCGTAAAATTTGTATAACCGCCGGTGTTCCCCCCAGTTGCTGGGGTTGTGGTTACCGGGGTTTCTTGGTCGCTTACTGGCCTTGGGACTGGAGTAACGTTAACCATTTCTTCAGAAATTTTTGAAAAAACTAAGAATTAGTTCTAGCTTTTATGCACGGATGGCGCCAATGAAGAAACACTAAGTGACCCGGGGCAGATTACGGATAATCTGGGGGTCGAGTAATGTTTCCCACGAGGATGAGGTCCAGCAGAGAAGGTTGTTCTTCAGATGACCTGCAAAACAGACACCGTAAGCTCGTCACTGAGAAGGGGGGGGTTCCTCCTTGTGACCACCCTCCGGCGTGAGAATCAGACTAGATTGCTCTGAATATAAGTGTATATTAAGAGATTGCTAGATAAGATAACGAGATATCAGATGATGTCCTTACCATTCCAATGAGTTGGAGTATTTATAGCCGAAGGTAGGTTTCCTAGAAGGTACAGCCGGCTGAATAGTATTCCTGTTCTACCAATAGTGGGCTATGCACAAGCCATGCTGGTTGGTGGATAGGCTGCGGCCGACAGTGACAAGGTCGGCTGTATACTGTTCCTTTACTGCTGGCTATGCACTGTTCCACCAACTGTAGGCTGCGCACGTCCCACAGTAAGGGTTGGTGAGTAGGCAGCGGCTAATAGTGACAAACAGTACTAGAGGGTGCTCCTCCTCGTACTGTTGTCGGTGAGCTGTCACCCTGTGATTGGTTCATGGGCGTCTCTGGTCAGATCGTCTGTTTTGCCCATATCTTGGTAGGTATAGTACAAAAGATCTTCCAGAAGCATACGGACTGGCTCATTTGGGCGGGAGTATTCCCGCCTTGCTCATTCCTTCAGGTGACTACTGAAGTAGCAAGTGCCTTGTGCGTGTAGCCTTGCTATCAGTGCGGGTAGCCTTCCCTGATGGCTTGTATCCGCAACTGCGGGAACAAGCGGGGTACTTCACCATTGGGAGGCTTTCCCTGCGGGTACAGCTGGCGTACTGCGCGTAAGGTCTTCTCTGAGCATGGTGGGTCCTGCGGAAGCAGTTGGTCGTTGCGCAGACGTCCCTGTTCAAGGTAAGTCTTGCGGGTCCAACTGGGCTCTGCTGGACCTACCTCTTCACTAAAGGTTGAATTTTTAACTATCTTTGTTAATTGCTAATTATGATTTGAATTTAGGGTTTATTGAATATGTTTATGTAAAAATCAAGAGAGTGAGAGAGCTCTAGCGGGATATTTAAAGAGCCAAATCGGCTAATTCTGTGATTGATTAGTATGCATTTCTCCATTGATGAACCAGATTTGATGGTAACACCTTTGTTTCTATGACTTAAGTTTAATTCAATTGTAACACCTTTTTTTCCTTATTTACCATTATCGTTTGTTTTTCCCTTCAGGATTAAACATAGATATACATAAAGCAACCTACAATTTCACCTCTTTGATAGTCAGTGGGCTTTTGGTCCAGTTTGTAAAGCTCATATGACGATGGTTGTAGCAGTTGCTGTTAGAATTCTTCCAACTAATTACAAAGAATGCGAGAAATAGTTCCAAAGAGAGGTAGTCTTGAATCATACTCACATTTACCTCATGGTTATATGTTTTGAGAGTATTTTTTTTCTCTTTTTATAATGTCTGGCGCATGTTATGCATTTTACAAAATAGATAACAACTTTAACTGAGACAAATATGAAACTAATTACTAATAATCATAAGTTAAACATTTCGGCTGATACGGTTATTTAAGTTCAAATGGACTAGAACCATATACAGCTTAAAGTTTATGGGTCTGAATATGTGATTCTTTAGTGGGTGAGGTGGCATCCACATGAATTCATAGTTCTTGCTGGTCACTCTTCGGATGTGGAATACAGACTGAAGTACATTTCCATTGCTTCTACAGGTTTGTTGAAGTTATCTACAATGTAATAGCTTTTTAACTTTTTTACTTATTTAAAGATGTTGCAACTAATTTTCGGTTCTATATTTGTTGTTCAGACACTTAATAGAAGTGGCAGGCCTACGTTTGGTCAGTTTGAACCATGTTGCTTGCAAGTGAGTTACCGGTATGTTTAATTTATTAGGACTTTTATAACATTTTACTAATTGTTAATATTATTTTATTATCATAATTATTATTTTTTCAGCGGTATGTCGAGAGTCAATGTTGCATTGCATCACATTCACATCAAATGTTTATAAAGGTTAGTCATTTTGAAGCATAATATATTAGCATTAAGTGTGTCTAATATGGTTACAAAAAGTTGTATATTTGTTCAACAATAATCTAACTTTTTGAAAACACGTTTTAAGCATTGAAAATAAGCGTTGGATGTTGGTTTGTAGTTTGTTAATGAAACAACAAACACGAATGAAGCATATTCGTGTTTCTTCTTTTAACTTTAACTAAATAAATAATTGAACACGAACAATCAAACCAAGGGGGTCTTCATGACTAAAAATAAATTTTAACCCAGGTTTCAACCGAGTATGTTGGGCCTAAGAAGTTACTAGAACTTAACTAAACTGTTATGGGTCAAGAAACTTTAACTGAATATATCAAGGAATGTAAAAGAAAGAAATTAAAGAAATGTAAACTAATAAGCATAAACAAATTTAAATAAATTTACATTCACGAATATAAACGAATAAAAGCACGTGAGTTATGATATGTATTTTAATGTGTTTTGCCATTTTTCTATAATATAATATGATTTGAAAATATCCATCGTTTAATGAAAGACTCTAATAAAAAGCTCTAATTTGAGAAGGTCTTGAAGCATCCTTCAATCATGATGAATGTTGACCCAATGGTAATTTCTTTAAGTAGAATTTTAAATTTTGACAAAATGACATAACTCAAAGCAAATAGTTGCTTGTGAATGTTTGAATATTGTTTTGTAATATATATATAATGTTATAATTCTTTGTCAAAACAAATTTCTAAGATCGAGTGATTGGTCATAAACAAGTTTGAATAGAAATGAAACTTTGATACTTTGTTTATAATACAATGGGCGCCTGATGCATTAAAAAACAGTTGTTGTCTATTTTATATTTTACCTTTTTACGCGTCTTTTATTGTCGATTTGAGCCCTTATTTATTTTACAGATATAGGCTTAAGAATGGCCCACTTTAACCCAATCGTATCTCGACCTGAGCCAAATTGACCCTTACAAAGTGATCTGTTTTGACCCGAAGCCGTCTTGACTGAACACGTTCTCACCCGTAATCATATTGACATTTTTAAAAACGGCCCGTTGTGACCTGAATGAATTGAGGTCTTCTAAATGGCTCTGTCTGACCCGACCCCAACCTGACCCTTAAAAATTGCTTGTTCTTGCAGATTGGGGCTTGTGCAGAAGAAAAAAGGCATGAAAATTTTCATTAATATAGTCATTTGGTGACTAGGAAGATCCTCTAATAACCTGCAACTGCTAATGCTAACTGGCTGTTGCATAGAAATAGCATACAAGAAAAGAAAATCAGGGGCAATTTGGGCATAACAGTTAGGTTGTTATAAAACAGGAAGATAAAACTGTGAAAAGAAAATGTATACCTGAAGAAGAGTAGAGTAAGTTACATGGTAGTCAATGCTCTCACTGTATTGTGTATATTTTGGTTTGGGATTGGATTGTTAATTTGATGAGTAATAATAATCTGAAAGCTCTACCTAGCAAAGCCACCAAAGTGATGGAAGTTTCCAAAGTTTGTAGGCTGGATTTTTTTTATTCTAATTGCAAACATGTTTCTTTTTAACTTGCATTGGTTCAAAACTATTTTGTTGTAGGTTTTAAAGCAATAACTTGATTATTATGCTTTTTTGTGCATTTTTGTCTCATATGAAACTCTTGGTCAGTTTAGAGTTCTGGAAAAAGTTTTTCTAAGGGATGTTTTATCTGAATAATAAGTGAAAGGTTTATTAATTTTGACCTTTTGGTAACAGTTGACCATAAAGTCAATAGTGAGGTCAACGGTCAGAGTTAACAATATCCCTTTGTGGTACTAAATGTAGCGATCTATTGGACTTTGTTATTTTTTTTATTCACAGGTTATATGAGTTACACTTTCATCATAAGTTTATTTTTTTAAATACAAATAGTTCTATTTATATGACATTAAAACTACTCATCTACTTCAAGAGAATAAAACTAACTAATAAAAATCAAAAAAATATAAACATTTACCATAAAAAACTTTTGTAATATACTAAATTAATAAGAATTATCGTTACCGCAGCATCGCGCGGGTACCTACTAGTGTGTGTGTATATATATATACATATAAACATATTTCATACACAATTCATACCCAAATTCTTCAAAAAATTTAGCAAAACGAATCCTACAAACAACCCGAACCAACCGACACTCGTGGAACTCGCCGCAACAATGAGAGAAATCGTCAAAAAACAAAAAAAGTGTGTCGAGGAACTCAACGAGGCCATGAGAGAAACCGACAAACAACACGAAAAGATTGCCCAAATGTTGGAATTGCGGGAAATGAGTGAAGAATACAAATCCCTCAAAACGGCCGGGTTACATGAGGAGGCCGCACTATTGCAACGATAACGAATGGGAAAATGCGCGAATATTATGGATATTAGTATTTTATTTAGTTATGTTTTTTAATATTTTTAGTTATGTATTTTTTTTAATTTTAATGCATTATTAGTTACGTTTTTTAATTTTTTTTGTATTTCTTTTTAATTTTAATGCATTTTTATTTAATTATTTAAATAAATTGATTTTTATTTGTTTAGTTTATTATAAAAAGAAAATAATAAAAAAAGAAACTGTAGGCCTAACTTGTAGCCCCTACACAATTACACCCCAAAAACAAATTTTCACTCCATGTTGACTGGGCGCCACGTGTCACAATTCGCCCCCAGTTGTAGCCCCTCCACTACACATAGCCTTATTATATTAATTTGACCGTTGTAACAGTCAAAAATAAAAAAATAAAAAATTTAAACAATATATATATAAATATATATAAACATACACATTCTTCTCCATTTCATATCCATTTCATACACAATTCATATCCAAATTCTTAAAAAAATTTGGCAAAATGAATCTTACAAACAACCCGAACCAACCGACAATCGTGGAACACGCCGCTACCATGAGAGAAATCGTCAAAAAACAAAAAAAAGTGTGTCAAGGAACTCAACGAAGCCATGAGAGAAACCGACAAACAACACGAAAAGATTGCCCAAATGTTGGAATTGCGGGAAATGAGTGAAGAATACGAATCCCTCAAAGTGGCCGGGTTACACGGGGAGACCACATTATTGCAACGACAACGAATGGAAAAAAATGCGCGAATATTATGGATATTAGTATTTTGTTTAGTTATGTTTTTTAATATTTTAGTTATGTATTTTTTTTTTAATTTTAATGCATTATTAGTTATGTTTTTTAATTTTTTTGTATTTCTTTTTAATTTTAATGCATTTTTATTTAATTATTTAAATAAATTGGTTTTTATTTGTTTAATTTATTATAAAAAGAAAATAATAAAAAAAGAAACTGTAGGCCCAACTTGTAGCCCATACACCATTACACCCCAAAAACAAATTTCCACTCCATGCTGACTGGACGCCACGTGTCACAATTCGCCCTCAATTGTAGCCCCTCCACTGCACATAGTCTAATAATCAACAGAAAAAAAGGCGCTAACCTGATGATTTTTGGTTAATAAGAAAGCTGGTTTTCAATTGCAACATTTTTAAAGGAAATATCGAATTGGTCTAACAATAGCAAAAACATAATTAATTTTCCCTTTTACATCCTGTTTACAGATCTTTTATTAATAATAATTTTAAAAAAAACATGTATCATATCCTCTCACCTCAACCTCCGGGAACGTAACCTATTCTATCGGACTTTGGGTTACCAGAACCATATAATCTCCCGCTATCACTGTTAGCTACCACCGGTAACACCACCGCGCTACCAGTAAGCCCCGTTGGAACCCTAGCCTTACCATCATGAGTTGCTGCTAAGGACTACTACCACGAGCCACGGTGAGATCTGGTTTATAAAAAATGACATATTAACATGTGTTGATAAAAAATGACAAT
This sequence comes from Bidens hawaiensis, assembly GCF_021521415.1. Taxonomy (NCBI): domain Eukaryota; kingdom Viridiplantae; phylum Streptophyta; class Magnoliopsida; order Asterales; family Asteraceae; genus Bidens; species Bidens hawaiensis. Next base: position 141,403 of record NW_027492359.1, on the reverse strand, counting down.
TCTCATCGTAATATAACGAACCACAAACAATTAAGCCTCTATTCTTCTTATTTAACTGGTTTGTACAACTTCGTCACCATTTTCCTATACAATGCAAACATAACAATAATATCAGTATTCAACAATATCACCAATTCAGGAAAACTTTAAATCAACGATATAATAACAATAATATATCAACCTGCAGTAACACTAACAGTAAATAATAATAATTCACGGAATCAGCTCCAGTTGTTTCATACAATGTTCTCCAGTCTGCTCAATTGTTGGCAGCTCTTCTCTTGCTTTGTCTTCACATGCTTATTTACATTTTAATCGAAGAAACGTATAAATTGAATGTATCTATATATTGAAAGAATTAAAATTTTGAGTCTTACCTGCACTTCCAGGTCAATAATACTTCAGAAGATCCTCAACTGGTTGTGGCAATACATAAGCTCTCTTTGACCCGTTTTAGAAGTCAACTCCATCAAAAGCTAGATATCAAGTTTCTACATAACTAAACAAACAAAGCTATCAAAGGTCAAATAATAGGGCATGTAAGCCAACTCGAGTTTGATAAAGGAACTGGAGTTCGAGCTCGTTTTTTAAACAGGCTTATTTTTAGTCCCGAGCTCATTTAAGCTCAGCTCGAGGTGAGCTCTTAATGAGTCGATCAGAATAACTGAAAAACAAACTTAAACGTATAACCATGTTCAAAACAAAACAATACTATACCCATAAAAAGAAGCACATTCTAACAAAAAAGTAAAACCATGAACGTTTATCCCAATAAGCAAGCTTTGTAGATGTAGATTAAGTACCTTTGAATCCTTTTTAATGGTTGAAGATATATTGAGACAACCCTTAAAATATACATATGATTGAGCACAAAGGAAAGAAAAAAATGTATCTTAAAAGTTGAAGCATAATTAATCTTTACCTTGGTAACACCAAAACCTGTAATTCAACGGAAACTTATTGCAGGATGTTGTACAGAATCCAGATTCACAATGATAACCCGAGTATATAATTCATCATCAATCCCAATGATGCTAAATTAACCCTAATCGAGCATCAATTCACAATTCTTTTCTGAATAAGATGTTTATACAAGCAAGCAGAATGAACCACCAATTCTTTTCTGAATCATGATCCTATTTGAAATCTATAGTTATTATTTAAGTAAAATATGGATAGAAGAGTGTACCTTATATTTGGGATGACTGTGCTTAAGAAACGATAAGGATGGAAAAAGGGGCAGCGGTTAGGGTTAGAATCAACATCGCAAAAAACAGTAATGGTATGTTACTGATAATAATAATAATTATGATATGGCAAAACCACAATATAGCCACTCAATACCTGCAAACAAAAAATCAAATAAGATAATAATAACGATGTGAATCGAATATGACTTTATA